>NC_056743.1:1199915399-1199959248 GCF_019279795.1 Protopterus annectens | reverse complement strand
ATGATATTTCGTTCTAAGTCTGATCTTTAATGAAGGCAAGAATTAAGCAACTTACATGATGGTGGAGTACATGAACACTAATTACAAAGCATATGTATAGTACATGCAAATCGCAACAGAAACTTGCTATTATGCTTTCTTTTCTTGCCAATTAATCTCTATAAACCGGTATTAGAGATGAAAATGTGAAGTCTTAAGAAATATATTTTAAAACAAATCTGAAAAGTACTAAATATAAAATTTTGATTCAGGACAATTTATTCTCTGATTGTTGTCTAACACTCCGGACACCCTCACTCAGTACCTCCTTCACAGCCTTACCAAATACATTTCTCTGCTCCATACTTTATTAACTTACTGCTCTCACCTTATCCCTTCTAATTTCTTCTTTTTTAAACCTCATGTAATTAAATGTTCAACAAAACTCAAAGCTTCAACATTATTAACTACTACACTTTGTAAATAATCTGTGATTGTTAACAAATCTGTATCGTCCACTCTAAGTAAATGTTTGTCAACCATTATGTTTTACTTTTATGTTTCCTATGCCTCTCCTTGGAACTTTCAACTTCTGTACTTTGTAAATAATATTAAGAGTTAGTTGATATTGGAGCTTTTCTCCCGGGCTTCTGCTGAAAATTGGCTTTTTGTCCAGTCAGACCATCCCAGTAACAAATGTCAAATAAATAAATAAATGCACTTAATAAAGGGTGTTGAGGGGGTCTAAGAATTTCACACCTCTGTTCTGTATTTAAGCAAATTCTAGACACGTTACTTCATGTTTACAGATGCAAAAAAAAAAATCTTATATCTTATGAGAATTTCGGAGGATGTATGTATTACTCCATTTTTACATGTGTGGTATACTGTTAAACATATGCATGGAAGCATATGTCTCTGCTCAAAAAAGAAAGTGATTTTTCATTCAAAAAAGTGAACAAGATCCTGAACTGGATGTCAAATCAATCTCAGACTGAGATGAAGAACAAATATGTATGCACTAACAATATATAAAACTTTTTATTATTATGTTTACACATTTTCCTACAAAACAAGTCTTTGCAATTGAAACCATAACTGTTAAAATTACTGAAATTAAAGGACAACTGCACTCTCTAGTGAAGCAGAAGGCCAAGGAATCTACGTAACAACACTGAAGCTTGGAGTGCAGATGATCAATGGCACATATATACAGTGTCTGCACTGCATATCAAGACTATAGCACTCCTCAAATTATTAAAAAAAATGAAGAACAGTGCTAAGTTTCCAGAAGAACACCCCCTCCACAAATCAGACATGAGAATGACAGTTTACATCTGTTAGCAGCATATACAAGATACAAGGTTTCTGTCTGCAGGCAACTATATCCAAGCCATGATATACTTTTGTCTATATGCTGCCAGTGATGTCTGTAAAGCACTACAGATCCTGCATATTAAGATGATAGAACGATATGAAACAAAACACACATACCTTTCAAGTGGCAGGCATTATCAGTCAGAGCTATGTGCCAATATTTATAAACATATATAGATAGAGATAGAGAGAGGGAGAGAGAGATGTACATACAGATACAATGGCAGGGGCATATATGCAGTTTGTGGAAATTCACAACAGTAGGTTCCCAATATTGATAACTGCTATACTATGTATGTAAACAGGTTTTGAACTTTTCATCCTATACTCTGCTGTGTGTTGTGTCCTTTCACTATCTGACAGTGCTGTCCACAACAGTTTGGGCCATGTCTCTGCTTCCACTATGGCACCACCAAGTATTGCATAGGACTTTCAGTCTTCTGTGTGCTCCTGGTCTAAGCAACAGGTGATCATCTTTGGGAAATTGTCACTTCAGATCTTCTTGATACCCACATCACATATACCTGTGTAGCCTTTCTATTATATGCTTTCTTTGTTCTAAGCCTGATCTTTAATGAAGGCAAGAATTAAGCAACTTATATGATGGTGGAGTACATGAACACTAATTACAAGAAAACACATATGTATAGTACATGCAAATCGCAACAGAAACTTGCTATTGTGGTTTATTTTCTTGCCAATTAATCTCTATAAACCGGTATTAGAGATGAAAATATAAAGTCTTAAGAAATATATTTTAAAACAAATCTGAAAAGTACTAAATATAAAATTTTGATTCAAGACCATTTATTCTCTGATTGTTGTCTAACACTCCAGACACCCTCACTCAGTACCTACTTCACAGCCTTACCAAATACATTTCTCTGCTCCATACTTTATTAACTAACTACTCTAACCCTATACCTTCTAATTTCTTCTTTTTTAAACCTCATGCAATTAACTGTTCAGCAAAACTCAAACCTTCAACATCATCAACTATTAAACTTTCTAAATAATCTCTGATTGTTAACAAGTCTGTATTGTCCACTCTAAGTAAATGTTTGTCAACCAGTATGTCTTACTTGTATGTTTACTATGCCTCTCCTTGAAACTTTCAACTACTGTACTTTGTAAATAATGTGTAAGAGTTAGTTGATATTGGAGATTTTCTCCTGGGCCTTCTGCTGAAAATGGGCTTTTAGTCCAGTCAGACCTACCCGTTAAACAACTGTCAAATAAATAAATAAATGCACTTATTAAACAGTGTTGAGGGGTCTCATTTCACAGTGCAAATAGTTTTAGGACCCATTGACAGATAAGTTCTGCTATATGGAAGCATTCACTGCCTTACAAACCTTGCTGATCTTGCAAACATGTTTAGGTATTCTGTGATCTCTAACAAAAACAGGGCAGCACACTCCTATGGTACAATTTCATAGTGCCACTTTTGTTATAACTGCAAAACAAGCAAAAAAGTAAATAAGGTACCAACTTCCTCTAAACTACAACAAGCAGTTTTATGGCAGCTTCTTTGTATGATGCTTGGATTTTAAACTTTTTTATTTTTATATAATTGCAATTCAGTGAACAGGCCCTGAAGGAAGCACACAACTGTCAGTTCATTATATAAATAAGGTAATGTTTCAGAAATATGACAAAAATAAGGAGGAAGTGCTACTTCCCTGCCCAAACGAACAAATGTGACTAAAATGTCAGGCTTTGGAAAGGAAATCCACAACTGAAAGTAAGGCATTTTCTTAATACTGCTGTGTCTTAACACTTCAGCCTTTACTTTCTGCATAACAAACACGTCATTAAAGCATCTAGGATAGACTCATCTGTCATAATTGCTCCTTACTGGGTGTTAATTCATTTTATATAGCCCACCTAATCATGAAGGGATTCACATCTAGATCAGGGGAGGGTCATCGTGCCTCTTTACTCATCCCTCATCAGGCCCATAATTGAGTACAATGCCCCTTTTGGGATGTACCTTACCAGACACCTGCAGCAACTGGAAAGACCCCAAAAGTACCTCACCAAGAGGATCAAAGGGCTCAAACAGATGCCATATGCTGCCCGGTTAAAGAAACTCCAGCTCTACTCAGTGGCATACCGCCTGTTCAGAGGCGATCTGTGCCTGACATATAAAGCCATGTCCAACCCGGAATTAATGGACATGCTGCACCTCAGAAAATCCAAATCCTATTGAGCTACAGCTCAGAGACTTGAACCTCAGCACTGAAATAAATAGGACATGCTGGAGGGACAGATTCATAACCCAGAGGCTCCCTTCACTCTGGAATAAAATCCCAGTCCAGGTTAGGCAGAGTCCCTCATTGACTCTCTTCAAGAGGAATCTTGATGAGTGGATGGGAGATCATAGGTTTACCCTGGGTATCACTTCTGTGTCACTGTTAGACAGAGGCACAGTATACTAACCTCGAAAAAGGTCATAGCAAAATTCATTTAAACTGGGTGCAAAGCCAAACACATTCTGGCTAGGCTTATAAATGCCCTAGGGCAGATAGCCTAGTATGAACCTATGAACCTATAAGATTTAACTGGGGAGAGGACAACTTTCCCACAGTCAAAATAGGCCACTAATGAATCCTTTCTGTTCTTAGTTTATAAGTTATTCATTTTATTTTGCGCTAGTCTAATTTCCATTACTCTATGGATTTTAATATATAATATATATTTAATTTTTTTTTATTAAAATACTTGATATATATTTTTGTTTCTTTTATCTCATTTTCTTATTTTTCACCCACCCAGTACAGTGCATCCAACTAGATAATCTAATCTCCCATGAACGACACAAATTCTGGAGGGGACGTAGCACAACGGTGGCATTCCTGACACTTGCAGATGGAATACTTATTCATTTGGACAAAGTGCTTTTTAGTGCTGAAATCTTCACTGACCTAACTAAAGCCTTTCTCATCACTAACCACTCCAGCTTCATTAACCACATGCTACAACTTTGCATTAGGCATCCTAAGGTGATCCACTGGTTCCAAAACTACTGCTCCAATTGTGCTTTTTCCATCACAATTAGACTGTCCAATTCATAAAAAAAACTCTACTCATACCTCTTCTTCTGGGATCAGTCCTGGCTGCCTTTCTCCTTCCCATTTTCACCAACAAACTCACGCATGTGTCATAGCCGTGACTCATAGCTTACACAGAGGATATGGTATTTGTCAATGCTAGCCCCTCTGTTTAGCCTTAAGCATCAACTACAGCCTCTTTTTAACACACTCCTCAACTGGATTAATAACGAAAATGTCCTCTCAACTCTCTGAAAAGTTAAGGTGTGCTATTTTAGCACTAAACAAAACCTCGCCAAAGTCAGCAACTCCTTACAAATCAAAGGGCAGAAAATCTTGTATAGTGAAAATCTCTATTTGTTCACATCCTTTACTCTCTGGTAAATGGCGCTGCTCCTGTACCAGCCCAGGCTAATAGCAATCAGCCCCCACAGCATATTTCTATCCCTCCATACAACAGTCACCACTTAAAGACTTCTCTCCATCTCTCGCAGCTGCCCAGATTTTCGAACAACATCCACATTTTTGACTCATACTTTTGGTCTGTTCCTCATCAAATCTGGTGTTTTCTGGCAAATCACTGAAATGATCTCATGACCGAATTCACTGAATAGTGACATACATTTAAATTTCAGATTTCAACTCCTTTAGAATATGTATGTTAAAACAAGCCCTGTTATTTTAGCAACTTTCTAAGTTTATAAGAGCAATATTAAAAATCTGACCCTATTTTTGGGCTTTTGCCCCCCATTTTGTCACGCTTTGTCCAGATTTCTTGCACTAGGAGGTTGAGAGGTATGTTTCTCACCACATTTTCCATCACCTACAACTCTACCCCTCCCCACTACATTAACCTATATCAGCAGAGCTAACAGGCCCTACCAGCTGCTTAGACTAAGGTGATAATAATTACAAGCTTCATTCATAATATTTTCTTCTACCTTTATGTTAAAATGTACATATATGCATATCCAAAGGTGTATATCTCCTCTGTAATAAAAAATATTACTACTATACTTAAACATCTGGAACAGAAAAGAAATAACTGTCTTTTATATACGTTAAGTGCTCATTGTATAACTGATGTACATTCTTTTATTTACTTCAAATATCTCTGTAAATTCTTTGTAAAATCAGCACTGTAACTGTCAATGTGTTTTTATTTTCAGAGTTTTTTCTTCCCAAGCCTCCGCTGAAAATTGGCTTCCACCTAGATGGACTATCCCGGTTAACAAATGTAAAATAAAAAGAAATAAAATGACATATCTAGGGATATGGCTTGACAATTCCCTTGCCATTCCTCTTCCTCAAGGAAATAATGACATAAAATAAACCAAGTCTTCTCCCAGGCCAGAAAAATCACCCACTATCTATCCTACGCAGGCAGATCTGTCATAGGGAAAGGCATCTTCCTATCACAGCTGGAATATGTGCTACCCTTAATTGTGGCTACATCAAAACAGATTTGAAAAGCTATTCAAAACATCACTAACAAAATAATTTGATTCATCACAGTGAAGACTGGTAGAGATGGGTGAAGGCTGCCAGCCTAGCCAGATAGAATTGTGCAGATAAGTCTATCATTTGTAAGTATGAATGTTGAACTTAAAACAATGTGGAAACATTGCCATCTGCTGTAAAGAAAGCTAAGTTAAGCATTTCTTGTTGGTCCTTTGAAATTAAAATTACTTTATGTCTCTTCCTTTGAAGTTAGAATTTGGAGTCAATGAGTCTTGAGTAAGCATACTGCCTATTGTTTTAATTTAGGGAATAATTACTAGAATTTACATGTGGAATGTCCTTTATTGCTCTAAGTGTAAAATAATGTAAATGCAGTTTCTGTCAGCCTGGGAACTCCAGGAAAGTGTAAAAGAAATGATGCAATGTTTTATAAGAACTGCTGTTTTAATTTAAACAGTGAGAACCAGAGATTATTAAGCATTTTTGTCTGACTATCCAACTCACAGCACTGCCTGTTGCTCTATGTAAGTAAGTTATTGTAGAAGTGTGTTTTCTTGTAGCAATAGCTAGGAATTAGAAAGTTTAGCCTAAGTGTTTTTCTGTGATGTCAGAACAGTACTACTGATTTATTTGAAGTATTTCTGTGTGATCTCTGAACTCTTTTGACTAGCACTGTGTAGTAGAAAGTATTGTCTTGTGGTTTTAATTATTTATTATTAAATATTTTAAAACCTTTTAACTGTGGCTGGTTTGTGTAGAGATAAGTTAAGCTCTAGATTACATTGCATATTTATAGAGTTTATTTGTACAAAGCCACTCTAATAAGCCTTGACTGATTAGTCACACTTACCAATTAGATAATAATACTGCACAGTAATAATTGGACACCCTTTTAAGGGCCTCTGGGTAGCTGATAATATTAGCTGGGTGGTGGCAGTAATTACTACCGTACAGTCTGGGTATAATCCACAGTGGTGCAATGGTAGCGTTGTTGCCTCACAGGAAGAGGTTCTCCAGTTCGATTCTCTGCTGGAGTGCAGAGAGTGCCTTCTGTGTGGAGTCTGCATGTCCTCCCCATGGTTGGGTGGGTGTTCAAAAGCCATGCGTAAATGGGCATGCCTTTGTTGAAGGTTGGATGTCGTGCTGGCACCTCGGAGTTTGTGAAAATCTATTGCCAATCATTAGAGGACCGGAGTTCCACTGTGGCGACCCCTAACTGGGAAAAATCCAAAAGACCAACAACAGCAACAAGTCTGGGTAAAAGGGGCATAGCTGGAGAACCTGTGCCAGCCTTCCCCAGGAATGTCTGTGTGGTTGTATAAACTTATCTCAAAGTGTGTGTGTGTCAGCTACTTGGGCCAGGACACAAAGCACTGGTTGGACAGAGAGGGTGCTGGAGATTTTAGCTTGCCCAGCTAGGCTGAGATCTGGACCCTATAGCTGTGCCAGTGGGGAATCTTACTGGGGACCTGGGGAGCAAGGGAGTGACCAGCCCCAGACTGACTGATCTCTGTGTGCTCTTATGGAAAATTGCACTTTACTGTGTGTATTTGTTATCCTTTCCTCATATATGAGATGTCCTCTCTGGTGTTGTGGTGGCAGTGGTGGGATATCCACATCACATATTAATTAGTTGGCTTGTAGTGGTGTGGGTAGAGTGAATCCTGTAGCTTGTGTACAGTGAGCTTTGAAGGTGTTTTGTACTCTAAAACAGCCAAGCAGTAAATACTCAGAGTTCAGATCACATTATTTTATTTCTTTTGTTAGCTTAGTTAGTCAGGGTGAGCAGGCAGCATGTCAGCAGAGGAGTATGGAAAGTTGACAAGGAGCAAGCTGGTGGAGATGTGCCAGGTTAGGGGACTGGTGCATGGGAACCTGACTAAGGCAGACCTGATTGCAGCCTTGGTTACAGCTGCATCAGAAAACAACAACCAGGAGGACAATCAGACTGGCAATGGAGATATAATTCCCTCAGAGTATGGACAGCTCAACCTTTCTGCAGTGGACTTAAAAATCCAGCTGGAGCTAAAGAGACTTGAGTTGGAGGCCAGGCGGGTTGAATTAAAAGTAAATGAGAGACTGTGACATTTGCAGGCTGAGGAGAATGAGAAACTGTTACATCTGCAAGCTGAGGAACAAGAAAAGCAGAGGCAGCATGAGAATGAGATGCTGACTCTTCAGCAGAGTCACAAAAGTAATGGGGAAGGGAGTAACTGGACCCCAGAAGCACAAAAGGTCAGTAAATTTCTACCGCAGCTCAAAGAGGGGGATCATTTTGATAGTTTCATTCATATGTTTGAGAGGGTATGTAAAGAGTATGAAGTTGACCAAGGGCACTGGGTATGGTTCCTGACCCCCTTACTCCATGGTAAAGCTGTAACTACATTAGGTAAAATGTCTGATGTTGCATGTTTTGATTATACTTCTGTAAAGAAATGTCTTTTAGAACTGTTTAAGCTAACACCTGAAATGTATAGGAAAAAGTTTTGTGAGTGTAGACACAAGGCAGATGAAAGTGTGTGTGAATATGTTGCTGAATTGAGCACGTATTTCCATAGGTGGGTGAGTGGATGTCAGGTCACCACTTTTGAAGGGCCAGCAGACCTTTTTGGGGAGGGAACAAGCCCTTAGCACTTAGCCTGAGGACATGAGGATCTGGTTAGCTGATAGACAATGTGCTACTTCAGATGAGTTGGGGAAGAAGGGAGACCTATACCTGGCAAGCAGGGCAGCCCTGTATAGGAAGAGAATCCCCAGTAGTGCTCATGGGTCTAAAGGATCCCATGGTGGGCAACACAGACTGCCAGAAAAGAATCTGCTAGTAGCAGGGGAAGCCACTAGTCCAGGTACACATCCAGGAACTAGGGTTAAATGTTTTGAATGCAACCAGTGGGGCCATGTGACATACATATTTCCACAGAGGCAAGGTGGGGAATAAAAGGTGAGGGAGCCAGTAAGTGGGAAAAACAAAATGCTAATAGTAGGTTGTCTTGAGACAACAGGGGTACTAAACTACCATCCTGCAGATGTCCTGAGAGGGACTGAGTTAGATGAGGCAGTACCATGTGCTTATGCAGTTACACGTGATCAGGCTAGGAGACACGCATGTGAGTCTGGTAGCCTGGGGAGACACAGACAGACTGCATACTTGCAGCCAGGACTGGTGAGGTGGTTACTTCAGGGAGGGAGCTACTCTGTAGCAGTGAGACTGCATGTGAGCCACAGCTGCTTGTGGGTACTGATGTTCCCTTGGACAGAGTGACTGCAAAAGTAGAGGTCAGTAGTAGTACCCAGGCTGACAGTGAGGCACCACTGTCAAATGATGCCAGACATCCTGTGGAAGGGGAGCTGGGAAGGGTTACAAGGAGAGAGTTGAGACAGGTTCAGCTCTCAGACCCTACATTGCAAGGTGTGAGGCAGGTAGCTAGGGAGGCACCTGATTTTCAAGGAAAGGGGGAATCTGTATACCAGGACAAAGGGTTACTATACAGAGAGTGGACCCCTGAGGGAGGGCTAGAAGATGAGAGAGTACAGCAGTTGGTAGTGCCTAGAGCCTACCATCTGGTGCTTCTAGCCATAGCCCATGATATTCCCTTTGCAGGTCATATGGGCATAAAACATACAAAGAGGCGTATTATGCAGAACTTCTATTGGCCTGGAATTTCCAGAGATGTAACCGGGCACTATAGAACCTGTGAGCAGTGCCAAAGGGTAGGCAAGGCAGGAGACAAGGTGAGAGCTTCTTTGATGCCTTTGCCTGTGATTGAGGAGCCATTTCAGAGGGTAGCTATGGATATTGTGGGTCCTCTGAGTACCCCAAGTTCCACAGGGAAAAAGTATATCCTAGTGGTAGTGGATTATGCTACACGATACCCTGTGGCAGTGACTTTGTCTCCATTGAGGCAGAGAAGGTGGCAAATACTTTGTTAGAAATTTTCAGCAGGGTAGCTTTCCCAAAAGAAATACTGTCTGACAGAGGTGTCAATTTTATGTCAGACCTGCTGGCTTGTCTGTGGAAGTCCTGTGGGGTGAAGCAAATGAAGACCACCTGCTACCATCTCCAGAACAATGGTCGTGTTGCAAGGTTAAACTCTACAATCAAGTCCATGCTATGGGCATTTGCAGATCAGTTTAAGAGGGAGTGGGACAAATATTTGCCCCATCTGTTGTTTGCTTAAAGAGAGGTTCCTCAGGAATCCACATTTTTTTCACCCTTTGAGTTGCTGTATGGGCATAGGGTGAGAGGACCACTAGATTTAATTCGAGATGAGTGGGAAGGTGAGTGCGGGTTGCACAAGGAGTCTGTTATGGCATACATCCTAAACCTCAGGACAAGGCTCAGGGAACACATGGGCTTGGCCCAAGAGAATCTGGCAGAAGCCCAGCAACAGAAAAAGGTGTGGTATGACAGGAATGCTCGAGCTAGAGAGTATGCTGTGGGGCAGCAGGTAATGGTTCTCATTCCTGTCAGACACAACAAGCTGCAAGCAGCTTGGGAGGGACCCTACAAGGTGGTTAAGAAAAAAGAAGTTATGTCTTACCATAACGTTCCATCTGTATCATTTATCCTTGTTCATTCCTTACGTATGGGTATCGGTTCCGACCTTGGAACCGAGCCGGCCATCTTCCAAGCTTGCGTCAGCTACAAACTCTCAAGCTAAACTCTTGCCCAGAATTCCCCTCTCCCGGTTACCTCAGATTGAGTTTGCAAGTCAAAAGAAGGTAGAGACTACCACTGGTCAAATGACCTAAGAGAATCAGATGGTGAGATCTACTAGAAGCCACAGGAGGGGGAAGGAGGGAGGGTTGTAATGACTAAACAAGGATCAACAATACAGATGGAACGTTATGGTAAGCCATAACGTCATCTGATATTGTTAATCCTCATTCATTCCTTACGTATGGGACAGAGTCCCCAGCTACCTCTATTCCTGAGAGGCTCTCATGGAAGGACATTCCTGAGCACCATAGAACCAAAAGATGCTCTTCCCCTGGAGGCCAAATCCAATTTGTAATGATTGATGAAGGTATGAGGCGTAGCCAAGTTGCAGCTGCACAGATGTCATGTAATGATGAAGGTATGAGGCATAGCCCAAGCTGCAGCTTCACAAATGTCATGTAATGAAGCTCTGGCCTGGAAGGCAGCAGAAGCTGCCACCAACCTTGTCGAATGAGCCTTCATGGTAGTAGGCAATGGGATATTACGTTGTATATAAATGAAGGTCACACAGTCCTTCAACCATCTAGCTAATGTGACCTTAGCAACAGCAGATCCTAATCTAGGTCCAGAATAGGCCAAAAATAACTGGTCAGATTTATGAGAGGACCTAGTCCTGTTCAAGTAGAAGCAGATTTGCCTGTGGATATCTAGGGTATGGAGGCAATACTCTCCTCTGTTTGAATGATTGGGAAAGAAAACTGGCAATTCAATGGTTTGATTGATGGACATTTCAGAGATCACTTTTGCCAGAAATGAAAGATTAGTTCTCAAAGACACTCTATCTCTATGAAAAATCAAGTATGGACTCTTGATGCATAAAGCTTGAAGCTCAGAGATACGTCTGGCAGAAGTAATGGTGACCAAAAACAAGGTTTTCCATGACAAATATTTGAGGTCGCAAGAAGAAGCTGGTTCAAAGGGTGGCATTGTCAGAGCTTGTAGAACTAATGACAGGTCCCATGGTTGAATAGGTTCTCTAAAAGGGGGCTTCAAATGATTCACACCTTTTATGAAGGTCTTGCATAATTTGTGCGATATAAGAGAGGAGTCTTGGACACCCTCATGGAAATTAGATATTGCAGCCAAATTAACTCTAATGGTAGAGGCTGATAGACCCCAATGGAAATAGGTCGGCCAGATACTCTAGTATTATCGACACCGGTGCTGAGAAGGGATCTACTTGTTTTTCTTTCAGCCAACAGGTAAATCTTTTCCACTTGCTTAGATAAATAATTCTAGTGAAAGACTTATGAGATGCAATAAGAATGTCCCATACTGGTAAAGAAAGATCATTCTGCCTGGCAATCAAGGGAAATGGAGGAGCCAAGCTGTGAGCTTCAGGCTGTCCAAGTTGGGATGAATCAGGTACTGTGGATGTGAGATCAACTCCGGGGTTGGATGGAGAATCCATGGTTGATCTAGCAGGAGAGACCAAAGGAAGGGGAACCAAATATGACGAGGCCAATATGGTGCTATGAGGATCACCTTGCTGCTCAACCGATGGGCTTTCTTCAAAAACTGGGGAATGAGGGGAAAAAGTGGGAATGCATAAAGAAGACCCGAGGGCCAATCGTGGACTAGAGCATCCCTGGGTTACTGCCCCAGAGAGGGAATCAGGGCGAAGTAGTTGCTGCATTTGAAGTTGGTCAGGGATGCAAAGCGGTGGAAGATATCCGCCGCTATCAAGGGATTCAGGGACCACTCGTGAGGTTGTAGAATGCACCTGCTGAGTCTGTCTGCTATCACACTGGAACTCCCCGGAATGTGCGTTGCTAGAAGAAAACGGTTGGTAGCCATCGCCCATTGCCATATTCTCATGGCCTCTCGACAAAGGGGTAAGATTTGGTTCCACCTTGTTTGTTGATGTACCAGACCACCTCCATGTTGTCTGATTGAATCGCAATCGTCCCAGACGGCAGCAGGGGATGGAATGCTTGCAACGCCAGAAGCACCGCACTCAGCTCTAGAACATTTATATGCAGTTGGGCCTCCAATTCGGACCAAGTGCCTTGGACTGTCTGTCCCTGACATAGCCCCACCCCCACCCCATCAGGGAGGCATCAGTGGTCACTGTAGCCTTGGGTTGCTGGGGGGAGAAGGGCCGAGACCATTGTGATTGATTGTGGGTCATCCACCAATTTAAATCCTGTTTGCACCTGTGGGTTACTTGAATCCTGGCTGAAAGAGGATGCTGAAAAGGATACCATTGGGTAAGCAGTAGCCATAGTAGAAGCCTCATATGAAACTTGGCCAGGGGGACAATGGTGATGGAGGCTGCCATGGAACCCAACAGCTGTAGGATAGAGTGAGCTGTGGATTTCTCCCTTGAAAGGATTGGGATCAGTTGTTGTTTTATCCTTAGAATTCTGTGCTCTGGAATGGATTCTCTGAAATTCTTTGTATCCAAGATGACCCCTATGAATTCTGTGGACTGAGATGGGGTGAGATTGGATTTTTGCCAGTTTATGGTTATGTCTAGCCTTTGTGCAGCGAGAGTATGCCAGGGCTTCTTCCAATAGATGTCTGGTGGGGGGTTGGAAATGAGCCAGTAGTCTAGGTATGGAAACACCTGGAATCCTTGTAGTCGCAAGTGAGCTGTGACAACTGCCATGCACTTTGTGAACACTCTGGGGGCTGTAGAGAGTCCGAAGGGCAGTACTCTGAACTGGTAGTGTCTGGTTCCTGCATGGAAGCGAAGAAATCTTCTTGATGGCCTGTCCACTTTTATGGGGTAGTACGCATCTTGAAGATCTATCGAGCACATCCAATCATCTTTTTCCAAAAGCGGGAGGATAGACTGTATTGTGACCATCCAGAATTTTTGTACTCTCACAAACTTGTTCAATACACTGAGATCTAAAATTGTTCTCCAGTCCCCGTTTTTCTTTGGCACCAAAAATAGTCTTGAGTAGAATCCGGATTCTATCTGGTCTGGAAGGACTATTTTGATGACTCTTTTTCTTAGCAGTTTTTCTATCTCTAGTGCTGCTTCTTCCCTTTGACTGGGTGGAATGTCGGGAAGGTTTTTTGAAGTGACAGGACAAAGATCGAAGGGATATGATAACCTCTAGTTATAATCCTTTGTATCCAAGAATCAGTGGTGATGGTTAGCCAGGCAGAAGGGTACAAGGATAAATGACCCCCAACCGCCTCCAGAGGAAAGGAGTTGGGCCGCACTTCAGGAGCACTGGTAGGATTGGCCAGAGAAAAAGTACCTGGAACCCTAGTTACATGGATGCCCTCTGCCCCAAAAGGGGCATCTTCCCTGTGAGTTTACCCCTCTGCCTCTGGGGAAGAACTCAGCCTGTGTGTCACGGAAAGGACCCTTAGACTTCTTGAACCATATCTTCCCACTCTTTTGGTTTCGGGAGAAAGCACGTTGAGGGGAAGAATAACGGACACCTACGGCAGAAAGGCTCTTACCGTCCAGTTCACATCTGGCCAGTGTGCTTTTAACTTTGGGTCCAAACAACAAAGAGGCCTCAATGGGAGAATTAAGATAGGAAGCCTTAAAGGGTTCCGCGAAATTGCACAAGTGCATCCAGGCTTGTCACCAAGACCACAGCTGAACCCGCCACTCTAGCTGCTCCTTCTGATGCATGAGATATCAGTCGCATGGAGGAGTTAGATATTGACTCAATGGTGGCCAGCTGAGAGGCCACTTTGTCACGGACCTCATCAGACATGGCACCAGCCAAGGTTTCAGAGAGCTCAGAAATTAAATCCCTTTGAAGCCTGGTAAAATGTGCAATATAATTCAGGGACCTGATGGTAAAGGTCGCTGATGCAAAGGTGCACTTCCCTATCTTGTCCAGGGCCAGGGACTCTTTGCTGGGTGGGTGGACAGTCTGGCTTTCTTCCTCCACCAGATCCTTTTTGGTTGGGGCCGCCACCACCAGAGCATCCACAGGGAGACCTTTAGACCAATAGGGATCTGTAGCAGGAGGACAAAATCTTATCTGGCCTCCGAGAAATAGTCTCGATGGTGTCAGGAGCCTTCCACGCACGCTGCACAATGAGCCGGACAAGTTCATCAGCAGGTGGAGTAAGCCAGGAGGTAGGGGGCCGGGTGCGAAAAGCCTGCAGGAACACAAACTCCTCAGAGGTCGGATTAGAGGGCTGCCAGTCACCTCTCTGTTTAAGGATTTCGAGGATATCACCAAAGGATACCTCAGAGGGTGACCAAGGGGATCCTTCCCCCTCATCAAAGTCTATGTCTTCAGTGAGGGACTCCTCTGTGGAGTCCATGTGCTTCCTCTTGCACAAAATTTTCCGGTGAACTTCCTCAGTGGGGGAAGCTGGGGAAGACAACGGAAAGGGGGTTTCCTGTGGGAACATGTCCTGAGGCCCTTGCGCCCGGTGTCCGCTAGGTGCAACTTGTGAACACAGTGGTCCAGAGGAGGGCGAGGAGATAGACAGCAAAGTATCGCCAGCAGAAGCCAGAGCCTTCTCCATCAGTTGGAAGGCTGGTCCACCTGAAGAGGGGTGAGTGTCCAGGACAGGAGTCACCCCTTCCCTAAGTGTCTCAGTCTGCCGACCCGGAGTCCCTGGATGGCTGGGAAACAACAAATTACGAGTGTCACAACTGTCATCCTGGGTCATAGCAAAACTTTCCTGCCATGAAGGCAACTGCGGTTCCTTAGTGAGATCCATAAAGGGAACTGTAGAGGGGGACAACTGTGCTATATCAATGGACTTCAAAGATAATGAAGGAGGAGAATAAGAAGGGTTCTTTGGCGATGGGTGATCACCTCCCAAGGAAGGATAGGGTCCGGGGGGCAGGATACCTCTGGCCAGAAGCACTTGATCCACAAGACACAACACGTCGTGTTCGGAAAGGCTTCTAGTGGACCTCACGCAGATTGTAGGGGAAACAGGTCTGTCAATAGAAGAGACAAGCTTGGTGCCACCTCACCAGTCCGCATTGAGAACAACGGTGCTGAGAGACTGGACTACGGGTGTCTGCACTGAGGAAATCATTGGTGCCGAGGTCACGGTCTGCACTGACAAAAGGATCGGTACTGAAGTGGTTGCCGGTACTGAAGCTGGAACCGACAAAATTGGTGCCAATAACTGAGGTGTTGGTTCCAAGCAAGATGTCGGAGCCAACATGGTCAAGGTCTGCGCTGACTGAACAGTCGGTGCCGATGTGATAGTCACAGTAGTCTGAACCGAGGAGCCCCTCGGCACCGATATAGTAAAGGCTACAGTAGACGGAGCTGAGATCACT
Organism: Protopterus annectens; assembly: GCF_019279795.1. NCBI lineage: Eukaryota > Metazoa > Chordata > Ceratodontiformes > Protopteridae > Protopterus > Protopterus annectens. The sequence goes on along the minus strand of NC_056743.1, from coordinate 1,199,943,428 downwards.
GATGGAGCCGAAGGCCTTGGTGCTGAAGGTCTAGGCACCGAAAGCACTGGGGCCGACTGAGTGAGCTCCGAAGCAGAAACTTTAGCCTTCTTAGGTCTTGGTTGGCGCGAGTCCCCAGCCGGGGGCAAAGGCAAAGACTTGGCCTTAGTAGGATCGTCCAAAATTTTCTTATGGGCTCTAGGAGGGGTTGAAGCCTCCGACCCAGAAATATCCTCTGAAAAGGGAGATTTGAGAAGTCCCTTCAGCAACAACTTATTTTTCCTTTCAATTAAAGTAATATTGGAAACATTTTTACAAATACCACAGGGCGGGTCAACAGATAAGTGAGACACACCCAAGCAATAAGCACACAAAGAGTGTGTATCTGATATAGGTAATCTGTGTCCACAATCAGAACACCTTTTAAATCCTGGACTACCTTTTTTATCTGCCATGATAGAAAAGGGGATAGAAGAAAAGGTACCAGCAATGGTACGAAAGAATACCCGAAGGTAATGAAGAAAAGGAACGGTTTACCAACGATGGTAAGGGAGAATATCTCATGGTAAAAAGTGCAAAGTAAAGAGAAGGAAACTCAAGAAAATATAGTCACTAAATGCGATAGGGTAAGAGACAACAAATTAGAAACTTTTCTGACAGAAAAGGTTATATTAGACTAGTCTGATAACAAATGTATATACTTATCTCAAGAGAAGCAGCTTGACACAACCGAATGGCAATGCGGCAAGTGAAATCTGAGGTAACAGGGAGAGGGAAATTCTGGGTAAGAGTTTAGCTTGAGAGTTTGTAGCTGACGCGAGCTTGAAAGATAGTCGGCTCGGTTCCGAGTTCGGAACCAATACTCATATGTAAGGAATGAATGAGGATTAACAATATCAGATGGTAAGTTATGTTAACTACATGGTGGAACTGCTAGGCAGACAGCAGGGGCGCAAATTGTACCATGTTAATATGATGAAACCTTACCATAATAGGGAGGCCCTTGTGCTGAGCATTTGCAGTGGATTGCAGGAGGAGCCTGAGGGAGATCTGGGGAATGATCTTCTCAGTGAGGCTCAGGCTGTCACCTCAGTGGAAGAGGTAGCAATGTCCCATCAGCTATCTCCTACCCAGGTTTGAGAAATCCGAGCAGTGTTGCAGGAATTTGGGGGCATGTTCACTGGGCAATCAGGGTGCACCCACCTAGTGAAGCGCCAGGTGGATACAGGAACCAAAAGGCCTATTAGGCAGGCCCCTTATAGGGTGCCTGAGAGAGTCAAAAAGACTCTGAGGGAGGAGGTACAGGAGATGTTGGAACTAGGGGTGATTCAAGAGTCCAACAGTCTCTGGGCCTCCCCAGTGGTGCTGGTGCCAAAGAAGGATGGCAGCACCAGGTACTGTGTGAACTACAGGAAAATAAATAGTCACACAGAGTCAGATGCTTACCCCATGCCTAGGACAGATGAGGCCCTAGAGCAGCTGGTTGGGGCTAAGTATCTTACAATCATTGATCTTACAAAGGGTTACTGGCAGGTGCCCTTGACTCCCAGTGCTAGAGAGAGAAGTCAGCCTTTGTGACTCCTTTTGGCTTGTATGCGTTCACAAAGATGCCCTTTGGGATAAAGAATGCCCCAGCGACTTTCCAGAGGCTGGTAGATAATATCCTTGCAGGAGGGTTTGCCCTTGCTTACCTAGATGATATTTCCATCTACAGCCATTCCTGGCCAGAGCACCTTCAGTATGTCAGGGAGGTGCTGGGCAGACTACAGAGCAGGGTTGACCATTAAGCCGAGCAAATGTCAGGTGGATATGGTGGAGATCTCCTACCTAGGACATAGAGTGGGGAGTAGTAAAATAAGGCCAGAACCTGCCAAAGTGGAAACCATTCAGGCATGGCCTGCACCGGTTACTAAAAAGCAGGTGAGGGCATTTTTAGGGGCAGCAGGGTACTACAGCAAGTTTGTCCCCATTTATAGTACCATAGCTGCTCCCCTCAAAGACCTGACAAGGAAGAACAGGCCAGATAAGGTAGTGTGGACCCCAGCATGTGAGCAGGCATTCCAGAAGCTTAAAGAAGCTTTGGGAGGACCCCCTGTGTTAGCCAATCCAGATTACAGCAAAGAATTTGTTGTGCAGGTGGATGCTTCAAACCATGGGTTGGGGAATGTACTAATCCAGATTTCTTCAGAGGGGGAAGAGCACACAGTGGTTTATCTCCGTCATAGGCTCCAACCCAGGGAGGAATGCTGTGCAGCTGTAGAAAAGGAATGTCTAGCCATAGTGTTGGCACTGCAGAAACTCCAGCCTTATCTGTATGGAAGAAAATTCACTGTTATGACACATCATAACCCTCTAACATGGTTAAACAAAGCCAGCCAGCAAAATGCCATGTTGCTAAGATGGAGCCTGGGGTTGCAAGAATATGATATGTCAGTGCAGCACTGCAGTGGGAGTAGCAATGCCAATACAGATGGGCTCTCAAGACAGGGGATGGTGTGAGGTACACTCAGATAGACCTAACCCACTCAAGCAGTGTTTCTCAAGGGTCGCTTGACAAACTAGCTTGAGTTCTCCGGGGGGATGTGAAGACTGGTAGAGATGGGTGAAGGCTGCCAGCCTAGCCAGATAGAATCATTTGTAAATATGAATGTTGAACTTAAAACAATGTGGGAACATTGCCATCTACTGTAAAGAAAGCTAAGTCAAGCATTTCTTGTTGGTCCTTTGAAATTAAAATGACTTTATGTTGCTTCCTTTGAAGTTAGAATTTGGAGTTAATAAGTCTGGAGTAAGCATCCTGCCTATTGCTTTAACTTAAGGAATAATTACTAGAATTTCCATGTGAAATGTCATTTATTGCTCTAAGTGTAAAAGAATGTAAATGCAGTTTCTGTCAGCCTGGGAACTCCGGGAAAGTGTAAAAGAAATGATGTAAGGTTTTATCAGAACTGCAGTTTCAATTTTAACAGTGAGAACCAGAGATTATTAAGCATTTTTGTCCGACTATCCAACTCATAACACTGCCTGTTGCTTTACGTAAGTAAGTTATTTTAGAAGTGTGTTTTCTTGTAGCAATAGCTAGGAATTATAAAGTTTAGACCAAGTGTTTTTCTGTGATGTCAGAACTGTACTACTGATTTATTTTAAGTATTTCTGTGTGATCTCTGAACTCTTTTGACTAGCACTGTGTAGTAGAAAGTATTGTCTTGTGGTTTTAGTTATTTATTATTAAATATTTTAAAACATTTTAACTGCAGCTGGTTTGTGTAGAGATAAGTGAAGCTCAAGAGTACACTGCATATTTATAAAGTTTATTGTACAAAGCCACTCTAATAAGCCTTGACTGATTTGTCACACTTAACCAATTGGATAATAATATTGCACAGTAATAATTGCACACCCTTTTAAGGGCTTTGGGTAGCCGATAATGTTAGCTGGGTGGCGGCAGTAATTACTACCATAAAGTCTGTGTAAAAGGGGCACAGCTGGAGAACCTGTGCAAGCCTTCCCGAGGAGTGTCTGTGTGGTTGTATAAACTTATCTCAAAGTGTGTGTGTCGTCTACTTGGGCAGGGACACAAAACTCTGGTTGGACAGGGAGGGTGCTGGAGATTATAGCTTCCCAGCTAAGCTGAGATCTGGACCCTATAGCTGTGCCAGTGGGGAGTCTTATTGGGGACCTGGGGAGCAAGGGAGCGACCAGCCCCAGACTGACTGTGATCTCTGTGTGCTCTTAAGGGAAATTGCACTTTACTGTGTGTATTTGTTATCCTTTCCTCATATATGAGACACCCTCTCTGGTGTTAGTGGTGAGGATTGAGGCTCCTTGATTGCTGGGCCAGGGCACGGGCATCACAGTCACTTTCTCCCCAGACAAGACCACTGCTGTCATATGATAGCAAATGCTACATGGCTTCTAATCGGATTAAAGTTGAACTCTCACGGGCCTCTCAGTTTTTCAAAACAAACTGCTGCCTAACTTCAGTACATAGTTGTTCAACATGTCCTAAGGATGCCCTCCTACAATCTCTGAAGCCAAAGCCACAAAAGGAACTTTACTTGAAACCCAGTCATCCAACCCTCAGTGCAAAAAGCACAGATTCCCATCACTAGGACCCAATCTTTGGGAATCACTCCCTCTTTAACTTAATGAAATGATGTCATACTCAACGTTATGCATGCCTTGGACATCCCAACTTTTAATACAATGGAAAATGAGCAGCCTTCACGCTTGGAACACAACACCTTCCTCCACCTCTGTCAACTACGTCTTCTAAAAAGCTACAATCTGTCAGTAGAATTTTATTTCAGCTGATGTGCTAAGTTCCCCACTTTCCTATTCCGCTTACTACCACACCACCCTTCCTCATTTATCTCCCTCTTGTTTATAATCTAAATGTACACGTAGCCTTGAAATGAAGTCCTAATGTGTCCAGGTGTGTGAGGAAATTAACATAACACCACAAGTGTGAGGATAGGATGCAATGACAGTAACATTTGGAGATATCCACTTTCTGTTTTCCCATACTCTGGCCAGATATTTCCAGTAGCGGCTCTGTTCTCTAAGAGATCACCATTGGCCTCCTTCCCCTGAAGATGTGAGGTAAGCAGCTTGCGAATTCTCTGTACTACCAACTGTTTGTCACTCCCTTTGGCTTTTCACACTACATATAAAGAACACCCTGAGAAAAAAACAACATGCATGGAATGCCTCATTTAGACTTTTATTTATCCAGTATTTCAAGCTTACAGGTTTAGTGTCTTGATGATTCCCTGTAGCACTTTCTCTGTAAGGATTTGCACACAGGTAAGGGCTATGAAGAGTGGCCAGTTTGAACAAAAAAAAAAGACCACTGTAGCCCTGGCCACGAGCAAGCCATTAACCAACACAGATTCTGACTTCCTATCTGGAGCAGAGGAAGGAGGGGAGAGACATAAAACAAACAATCTCAGTCCAAAGAATTGAGACAGACTCCCGTCTCCACTGTAATGAGAAGCAAGGAACAAAATCTTTGGCGCTGCCTTGAGATGAGTAGCAAACAGGCCCATGTCCCAAATGCCTTATACAGTGACATACTAAAAAGCTGTTACTTCTAGAGTCTGCTTCTGGTGACTTTTAAATGGGATCTGCAAGAGAAACGTATTGTGATTTTGCCTCGCCAGTTATCTCTTCCGCACTATTTGTTATTAATTCTTTTGAGAAATGTAATTTCCCTAGGAAGCAAGAGGGGCTTCATTAGCTCCTTTAATGATAGAAGCAAGAAACTGTACTGTACACAAAAGAAAGGACAAGATCCTTCTCTTCAACTCACAATTCAGTTAACACACGGATGAGTATTTGAGACTTGAAGCTCTGTAATGATTACATAAAGGTGAAGACTAGTGATAAACTGGCTTAGGGGATCAATGCATATCACATTGCTAAGCTTACAATTTCTCTTTTCTTTTTATCACAGAAGTCTAACTGCATAAACAGAGGTAGGCAATTAGCAATACAAAATGCCTGCAGTGTACACTTTAATTTTTTCCTCCCATAAAGTGTCTTCTTGAAAAGTTTTAAAAAAACATACACTGAAATAATCTGACACCCACAAAAAATACATTGAATCAAAAGGTGCTTCTTTGAGCCATTCTTTATGCCACTGTAGGTGTTCACTGCTTACACCTGTAATTGTACTAGATATTTTCTCTTGCGACTCAACCTTTAGTAGTCTTATGAAAACATGTATGACTTCAGCCAACAACTTAAAGCAATTCAAAAAGACAGAAGCATTTTCCTGGAGCGTGCGCACATGCACACACACACACACACACACACACACACACACACACACACACACACACACACACACACACACACACACACACAGACACACACACACACCCACACACCCACACACACACTATTTCTCTTTCAGTGTTCTTTTCTTAACTGCCACTTTTTAACAAGTCATCTTTCAAAGCTGAAAGGGGTTGTGAAGAAGAAAGTGGCCACCCCAGGCACAGGAGGCAATGTAGCAGACCTACGAACCAGTCCCTACAAACATACCTAGCCATCACTTCAGAAGCAGTGATTATGACTGCTGAAATGAAAGTCATCCAGTGTTTTGAGAGCTAGGAACTGTAGAAGGGTATTATATGGTTACCACAAATACCTTTCTGCTTAGTCTGAACACCTTCTTTACTGATATTATTATTATTTTTTTATTTTTAACGCATGTGAACTCTTAACTAAAAACATGTTTCCTCTTTTCTTTGTCCTTCAAATGAGAAGAAAGTTTTCTTCTCTTGATTCCCAACTTTACACCAGAGACTATACCAATTGGGCTACTGCCCACAGTGCCAATAGAAATTGCTACAGCTCTATAGCCCTTAACAGATTTCAAGAACACAGCTTGCTACAGCTCTAGTGCCCTTAACAGATTTCAAGAGCATAGGTAAGCAGCATAGATCTGGATCCTTAATCTTCCTTTCAAATGACCTTCAAAAGGTGGTTAACTAAGTGACCAAGTACTAAGACTAGACTACAAAAAAAAATGGTCTCCCCGTCAGGGAATCGAACCCCAGTCTCCCGCATGACAGGTGGGGATACTTACTACTATACAAACAAGGAGTGGCTTTGACACTAATTTCCTACACTCTGAATGACTTCCCTTTTAAATGCTTTCTTAAAGCTACTGAAATCTCTATGATAAATTCCTGCTATGTGCACACTCATTTTTAAGAAAGACCAGTAAAGTACAATTATGTTTAACTTTCATTAAGTGTAAAACGTGTAAACAAAGGAGACCAAATTTGTTTCTGGATAAAACACCGAAGAGCTCATTTCACAAACTAAAAAACTGAGCCATTGATAGATAATTTCTGCCATTTGGAAGCAGTCACTGCCTTACAAACCTGGCTGATCTTGCAAACATGTTTAGGTATTCTGTGATCTCTCAGAAAAGTCAGTGCAGCACACTCCTATGGTACAATTTCATAGTGCAACATTTCTTATAACTGCAAAATAAGCAAGAAAGTAAATAGGGTACCAACTTCCTCTAAACTACGACAAGCAGTTATATGGCAGCTTCTTTGACGCTTGGATTTTCAACTTTTTTATTTTTATATAACTGCAATTCAGGGAACAGGCCCTGAAGGAAGCACACAACAACTGTCAGCTCATTGTATAAAAAAGGTAATGTTTCAAAAATATGATAAAAATAAGGAGGAAGTGCTACTTCTCTGCCGAAACGAACAAATGTGACTAAAATGTCAGGCTTTCGAAAGGAAATCCACGACTGAAAGTAAGGCATTTTCTTAATACTGTGTCTTAACACTTCAGTTTTTACTTTCTGCACAACAAACACATCTAGGATAAACTGAAGTTCTTCTTTCGGCTTTTTCCCACTTAGGGGTCACCACAGCGGAACTCTGGTCTGCTAATAATTGGCAGCAGATTTTTCTACAGGTGCCAAGATGCCAGCTCGATGCCTAACCTTCAGTGAAGGCATGCCCATTCTACACATGTCTTTTGAACACCAAGCAACCAAGAGTAGGACATGCAGACTACACAGAGAGGGCACTCCAGCCGAGAATCAGACGGGAGAACTTCTTGCTGTGAGGCAACAACACTACCGCTGCACCACCGCGGCTTGTATCTAGGATAGACTCATCTGTTATAATTGTTCCTTACTGGCTGTTAATTCATAAGATTTAACTGGGAAGAGGACAACTTTCCCACAGTCTAAATAGGCCACTAATGAATCCTTTCTGTTCTTAGTTTATACATTACTCATTTTAATTTGCACTAGTCTACATTTCTACACAACAGGCCTTGTCATTTCCAGTACTCTACTGATTTTAATCTAAATTTCATTTTTTTTTATTAAAATACTTGATATGTAACGTTTGTTTCTTTTATCTCATTTTCTTATTTTTCACCCACCCAGTACAGTACATCCAACTAGATAATCTAATCTCCCATGGACGACACGGCTATATAATCTAATCTCCAGTGAATGACATGGATTCTGGAGAGGACATAGAACAACAATGGCATTCTTGACACTTGCGTATGAAATACTCCTTCATTTGGACAAAGTGCTACTTAGTGATGAAATCTTCACTGACCTAAGTAAAGCCTTTCTCATCGCTGACCACTCCACCTTAGGATGCTTAATGCAAAGTTGTAGAGTGTGGTTAATGAAGCTGATCCACTGGATCCAAATCTACTGCTCCAATTGTGCGTTTTCCATCACAATTAGACTGTCAAATTCATAAAAAAAATTCTACTCAAACCTCTTCCTCTGGGATCAGTCCTGGCCGCCTTTCTCCTTCTCATTTTCACCAACAAATGCACGAACAACGTGCCATAGCCATGACTCATATCTTAAACAGAGGATATGGTATTTGTCAATGCTAGCCCCTCTATTTAGCCTTAAGCATCAGCTACAACCTCTTTTTAACACACTCCTCAACTGGATTAATAACAAAAATGTCCTCTTAACTCTCTGAAAAGTTTTAGCACTAAACAAAACCTCACCAAAGTCAGCAACTCCTTACAAATCAAAGAGCAGAAAATCTTGTATAGTGAAAATCTCTATTCGTTCACATTCTTTACTCTCAGGTAAATGGCTCTGCTCTTGTACCAGCCCAAGCTAATAGCAATCAACCACCACAGCATATTTCTATCCCTCCATACAACAGTAACCACTTAAAGACTTCTCTCCATACCTCACAGCTGCCCAGATTTTCAAACAACGTCCACATTTTTGGCTCATATTTTTGGAGGTGAAGAAGAGAGTACAGGCAGGATGGAGTGGGTGGAGAAGAGTGTCAGGAGTGATTTGTGACAGACCAGTATCTGTAAGAGTGAAAGGGAAGGTCTACAAGGGGGTAGTGAGACCAGCTATGTTATATGGGTTGGAGACAGTGGCATTGACAAAAGGGCAGGAATTTGAGCTGGATGTGGCAGAATTAAAGAAGTTAAGATTTGCACTGGGTGTGACGAGGGTGGACAGGATTAGGAATAAGTATATTAGAGGGTCAGCCCAGGTTGGAAGGTTTGTAGACAAAGCCAGAGAGGCAAGATTACGTTGGTTTGGACATGTGCTGAGGAGGGATGCTGAGTATATTGGGAAAAAGATGCTAAGGATGAAGCTACCAGGTAACAGGAAAAAGAGGAAGGCCTAAGATAAGGTTTATGGATGTAGTGAGAGAGGACATGCAGGTAGATGGTGTGACAGAGCAAGATGCACAGGACAGGAAGAAATGGAAACAGGTGATCCGTTGTGGCGACCCCTAATGGGAACAGCCGAAAGAAGAAGATGATGATGATGATGATGATGATTTTTGGACACTTCCTCATAAAATCCTGTGTTTTCTGGCAAATCACTGAAATGATCCGAGGACTGAATTCACTGAATAATGACATACATTTAAATTTCAGACTTCAACTCCTTCAGAAAATGTATGTTAAAACAAGCCCTGTTATTCTAGCAACTTTCTAAGTTTATAAGAGCAATATTTAAAATATGACCGTATTTTGGGGCTTTTGTCAGGCTCTGTCCAGATTTATTGCACTAAGAGGTTGAGAGGTATGTTCCTCCCCATATTTTCCATCACCCACAAATCTACCCCTCCCCACTATATTAACCTATACCAGCATAGCTAACAGCCCCTACCAGCTTCTTAGACTAAGGTGATAACAATTACAAACTTCATTCATAATATTTTCTTCTATCTTTATGTTAAAATGTACATGTATGCATACCCAAAGGTCTATATCTCCTCTGTAATAATAAAAAAAACTTACATATTACTACTATACTTAAATGTCTGGAACAGAAAACAAAGAACTGTCTTTTATATACGTTAAATGCTCATTGTATAATTGATGTACATTCTTTTATTTACTTTAAATATCTCTGTAAATTATTTGTAAAATCAGCACTGTAACTGTCAATGTGTTATTATTTTCGGAGTTTTTCTTCCTGGGCCTCCGCTGAAAATGGGCTTCCACCTAGATGGACTAGGTTAACAAATGTAAAATAAAAAGAAATTAAATTATATATCTAGGGATATGGCTTGACAATTCCCTTGCCATTCCTCTTCACCAAGGAAAGAATGACATAAAATAAACCAAGTCTTCTCCCAGGCCAGAAAAATCACCCACTTTCTATCCTACACAGGCAGATCTGCCATAGGGAAAGACATATTTCTATCACAGCTGGAATATGGGCTAACCTTAATTGTGGATACATCAAAAATTTGAAAAGCTATTCAAAACATCACTAACAAAATAATTTGATTCATCACTTTCTCCCCAGACAAGGCCACTGCTGTCATACGATAGCAAATGCTACGTGGCTTCTAGTCGGATTAAGGTGGAACTCTCATAGGCCTCTCTGTTTTTCAAACAAACTGCTGCCTAACTTCACTCCCATAGCTGTTCAACATGTCCTAAGGATGACCTCCTACAAGCTTTGAAGCCAAGGCCACAAAAGGACTTTACTGGAAACCCAATCATCCAACCCTCAATGCAACAAGCACAGATTCTCATCACTAGGACCCAATCTCTGGGTATCACTCCCTCTTTAACTTAATGAAACAATGTTATACTCAACGTTATGCATTCCTTGGAAGTCCCAGATTTTAATCCAATGGAAACTGAGCAGCCTTCAAGCTTGGGACATAACACCTTCCTCCACCTCTGTCAATAACCTCTTCTAAAAAGCTACAATCTGTCAGTAGAATTTTATTTCAGCTGATGTGCTACGTTCCCCACTTTCCTATTTCGCTTACTACCACACCACCCTTCCTCATTTATCTCCCTCTTGTTTATTATCTAAATGTACACGTAGCCTTGAAATGAGGTCCTAATGCAGTCTGTACTGTCTTTACTGGTTTGCCAATGTAAGACTGACTGCCGTAATGCATTAAGGTTATCTGTATTTCTACTTTTCACATAATGCAATGCCCTCACGTTGCCTGTTTTTCTGTCTGTTTTATCAGGCCAGAGGATGAAATTGGTCTACTCTGATTAGGAATCCACCACAGTCAACAAATTCAAAGAAATAAAAATAAAATAATGCATTTTCTAACACTTCTACTTGGTGTTTTTTCCTTCTATTCAGTGCAGAAACTGCAGGTGTGTGAAGAAATTAACATAACACCACAAGTGTGAGGAAAGGATGCAATGACAGTAACATTTGGAGATATCCACTTTCTGTTTTCCCATACTCTGTACAGATATTTCCAGTAGCGGCTTTGTTCTCTAAGACAGGAGTGTCCAACCTGCGGCCCGCGGGCCGCATGCGGCCCTCAGAGCTCTTCCATGCGGCCCGCGACCCTTAAATTTAAATTTAATTTTAATTTAACTTTTTTTCGTGTGTTTACACGTCCGCGTACTTTTGCTGTTCTGCGCATGCGCCAACTTTCTTTTTTTCACGTTTTTTTCATACCAGCGTCTTTCCGCTGGTATGCACATGCGCGAAAACACCGTTCGGGCGTTTTTATATTACTGGTAAACTAAAGAAAAGCTGAAGCGAGATCGTGGAGAGAGGATTTACTATTTCGTTGTGTACACACCGACTACACTACAACATATCCAAAGGTAAGTTAAGTATTTTGACACTGTGTCTGCTCCCTTAGTTTAGAATGGGTTAAGTCTGGAAGGTGCATTTTTGGAGTTTTTTTGTATTAATGGCCAGTTTGAAAGGGATCTGGCTGAGTGCTGTCTGTATTTCTGAGGGTATACTTGACAATCTGGATTAGGGTCTTGTCTTTAAAGGTGGACAACATCCAGTATTAGAGATTGTAAGGGTGGCAGTGACTCATTTCATACTGTAATGTAAGCCGTTGTCCATTCTTTATTGTAGGTAGTACATTGGCGTTTTTTGTTGTTAGCTCAGTTGATGAAGCATGGTGGTATTAGTAGCGGAGTTTGCAACAATAAGGGGCAGTTAGTGTTCAATCCTAGGAGTCCATTAATGGCTATGGAACATCTGGCTTCTGGAGTGAGGAGATCCGATATCAAATAATCTGCTTTAAGTTCTCCTACCTAATACTTTGTTAACTTGGGTCTCTAAGTAGAGAGTGAGAGCAAGAAGAATATAACATTATTCCTAAGAATTGGAGGTGGTTGTAGGCAAAATGTTGAGGGATCAGTGATGACAGGGATAAGGGCATGTTTAATTTTTTTGTGCAGCTTGACTGTAGTTGTGTTGGTATTTACAGCAAGCTAGCCTAACTAGTTCCAAAGTACTGCAAAATCAAACTGTAGCTTTCTAATTATTTCATGAGTTGAATTCCCATACTTAGTGACTGTGTAATGTATGTAGATGTGGTTTTCAAGTGTCAGGAAGTCATTATTAATAAATGAGAATACAATGGCTCCAAGAATGGACACTTGTGGGACTCTGCAAGAAATGTTTCCATTTACTGAGGAATCATAAGCTCCACATGTGGTGTAGGATTGATTGGATGGGTAGTTATGAAACTACTGCAAACCTCTGGAGTGAAGCTGAGTATTGTATACCTATTTAGTAATTGCTTACAACTGACTGTTTCAAAGCCTGTATTGAGGTCAAGAAGTATTGTACCAGTTATCAGACCAGACATGGTACTGTAAATGGAATGGAAGCAGTGTTTGACAGTCATTCGCAAGTGATTCTTTTTCCAAGTAATTTTGCTAGTGGGCAACTGTTGGCAGTAGGGTAGAAGTCTGAGGGATATTCTACTAAACGTTAAGAGATTTTCAATGTCAAATAGTTTCATAATTTTATTAGGTTTAATAGTTGCTTCACACTTAGGTCCCGAGTAACACATGGGACTTGCAAGTTCATGTGTAGTTCAAACATGTTTTAATAATTGTAGTACTACATTAACAGAGTATAACATAGTACTAGCTTTTTATTTATTAGTACTGGTTGATAATAATTTTATCACTACTACTATTTATGATAGTTTGGATGAACTTGGGTTCTTAGTTAAACTTAAAGCTAAAATGTACATTTTTAAACGAAAATACTTTTATGTATTTTATGCATTTTGTTAATTCTAAGAAACTATTGTACTTAATTAATGTTTTTAGTACTGGATGTACTGTTAATGGATTATATTTTTTATTTTTAAAGAACATCTAATATTGATTCCACCTTTATTTATAACAGGAAGATCTTGGTCAAAAATGTTAATAGTTCTTGTTTTTGAACTTATTATTTTAGCGTGAGCAATTGATCACATTAGACCGCATAAACCTGAGGTCTCTTGGTTGTTTTTTTTTGCTCCTCACTTGCCGTTTGCCCCCAGACCATTTCTGTTGACTCAATGCGGCCCTTGCAACTAAAAAGGTTGGGCACCCCTGCTCTAAGAGATCACCATTGGCCTCCTTCCCCTGAAGATGTGAGGTAAGCAGCTTGCGAATTCTGTGTACTACCAACTGTTTGTCACTCCCTTTGGCTTTTCACACTACATATAAAGAACACCCTGAGAAAAAAACAACATGCATGGAATGCCTCATTTAGACTTTTATTTATCCAGTATTTCAAGCTTACAGGTTTAGTGTCTTGATGATTCCCTGTAGCACTTTCTCTGTAAGGATTTGCACACAGGTAAGGGCTATGAAGAGTGGCCAGTTTGAACAAAAAAAAAAAAAGACCATTGTAGCCCTGGCCACGAGCAAGCCATTAACCAACTCAAATTCTGACTTCCTATCTGGAGCAGAGGAAGGAGGGGAGAGACATAAAACAAACAATCTGAGTCCAAAGAATTGAGACAGACTCCAGTCTCCACTGTAATGAGAAGCAAGGAACAAAATCTTTGGCGCTGCCTTGAGATGAGTAACAAACAGGCCCATGTCCCAAATGCCTTATACAGTAACATACTAAAAAGCTGTTACTTCTAGAGACTGCTTCTGGTGACTTTTAAATGGGATCTGCAAGAGACATGTATTGTGGTTTCGCCTCACCGGTTATCCTTTCCGCACTATTTGTTTTTAATTGTTTTGAGAAATGTAATTTCCCTAGGAAGCAAGAGGGGCTTCATTAGCTCTTTTAATGTTAGAAGCAAGAAACTGTACTGTACACAAAAGAAAGGACAAGATCCTTCTCTTCAACTCACAACTCAGTTAACACACGGATGAGTATTTGAGACTTGGAGCTCTGTAATGATTACATAAAGGTGAAGACTAGTGATAAACTGGCTTACGGAATCAATGCATATCACATTGCTCAGCTTACAATTTCTCTCTTCTTTTTAACACAGAAGTCTAACTGCATAAACAGAGGTAGGCAATTAGCAATACAAAATGCCTGCAGTGTACACTTTAATTTTTTTCTCCATAAAGTGTCTTCCTTAAAAGATTTAAAAAAACATTCACCGAAATAATCTGATACCCACAAAAAATACATTAAATCAAAAGGTGCTTCTTTGATTCATTCTTTACGCCACTGTAGGTGTTCACTGTTTACACCTGTAATTGTACTAGAAATTTTCTCTTGTGACTTAACTTTTAGTAGTCTTATGAAAACATTTATGACTTCAGCCAACAACTTAAAGCAATTCAGAAAGACAGAAGCATTTTGCTGGAGTACGTGCGCACACACACACACACACACACACACACACACACACACACACACACACACACACACACACACACACACACACACACACACTATTTCCCTTTCAGTGTTCCATTCTTAACTGCCTCTTTTAACAAATCATCTTTCAAAGCTGAAAGGGGTTGTGAAGAAGAAAGTGGCCACCCCAGGCACAGGAGGCAATGTAGCAGACCTACGAACCAGTCCCTACAAACATACCTAGCCATCACTTCAGAAGCAGTGATTATGACTGCTGAAATGAAAGTCATCCAGTGTTTTGAGAGCTAGAAACTGTAGTAGGGTATTACATGGTTACCACAAATACCTTTCTGCTTAGTCTGAACACCTTCTTTACTGATATTATTTTTTTTTATTTTTAACGCATGTGAACTCTTAACTAAAAATATGTTTCTCTTTTCTTTGTCCTTCAAATGAGAAGAAAGTTTTCTTCTCTTGATTCCCAACTTTACACCAGAGACTATACCAATTGGGCCGCTGCCCACAGTGCCAACAGAAATTGATACAGCTCTATAGCCATTAACAGATTTCAAGAACATAGCTTTCTACAGCTCTAGTGCCCTTAACAGATTTCAAGAACATAAGTAAGCAGCATAGATATCGATCCTTAATCTTCCTTTCAAATGATCTTCAAGAGGTGGTTAACAAACAAAGTGTCCAAATACTAAGACTAGACTACACAAAAAAAAAGTCTCCCCGTCGGGGAATCGAACCCCGGTCTCCCGCGTGACAGGCGGGGATACTTACCACTATACTAACGAGGAGTGGCGCTAACAAAAATTTCCTACACTCTAAAGGACTTCCCTTTTAAATGATTTCTTAAAGCTACTGAAAGCTCTATCTTAAATTCCTGCTATGTGCACACTCATTTTTAAGAAAGACCAGTAAAGTACAATTATGTTTAAATTTCATTAAGTGTAAAACATCTAAACAAAGGAGACCAAACTTGTTTCTGGATAAAACACCGAAGAGCTCATCTCACAGTGTAATAGTTTTAGGAAACTAAAAAATTGAGCCATTGACAGATTATTTCTGCTATTTGGAAGCAATCACTGCCTTACAAATCTTGCTGATCTTGCAAACGTTTAGGTATTCTGTGATCTCCAACAAAAAACAGAGCAGCACACCCCTATGGTACAATTTCATAGTGCCACTTTTCTTATAACTGCAAAATAAGCAAGAAAGTAAATAGGGTACCAACTTCCTCTAAACTACAACAAGCAGTTATATGGCCGCTTCTCTGTATGACACTAGGATTTTCAACTTTTTTATTTTTATATAACTCCAATTCAGGGAACAGGCCCTGACGGTAGCACACAACAACTGTCAGCTCATTGTATAAAAAAGGTAATGTTTCAGAAAATGACAAAAATAAGGAGGAAGTGCTATTTCTCTGCCCAAACGAACAAATGTGTCTAAAATGTCAGGCTTTCGAAAGGAAATCCACGATTGAAAGTAAGGCATTTTCTTAATACTGCTATGTCTTAACACTTCAGCTTTTATTTTCTGCACAACAAACAGGTCATTAACGCATGTAGGCTAGCCTCATCTGTCATAATTGTTCCTTACTGGCTGTTAATTCATAAGATTTAACTGGGGATAGGACAACTTTCCCACAGTCTAAATAGGCCACTAATGAATCCTTTCTGTTCTTAGTTTATACGTTACTCATTTTATTTTCCGCTAGTCTAAATTACGACACAACAGGCCCTGTCATTTGCAGTACTCTACGGATTTTAATCTATATTTCAATTTTTTTTAATTAAAATACTTGATATGTAACGTTTGTTTCTTTTATCTCATTTTCTTATTTTTCACCCACCCAGTACAGTACATCCAACTAGATAATCTAATCTCCCATGGACGACACGGCTATATAATCTAATCTCCAGTGAATGACATGGATTCTGGAGAGGATATAGAACAACGATGGCATTCTTGACACTTGCGTATGAAATACATTTGGACAAAGTGCTACTTAGTGGTGAAATCTTCACTGACCTAAGTAAAGCCTTTCTCATCGCTGGCCACTCCAGCTTCATTAACCACATGCTACAACTTTGCGTTAGGCATCCTAAGGTGATCCACTAGTTCCAAAACTACTGCTCCAATTGTGCATTTTGCATCACATTTAGACTGTCCAATTCATAAAAAAACTGTACTCAAACCTCTTCCACTGGGATCATTCCTGGACACCTTTCTCCTTCTCATTTTCACCAACAAACTCACACACAACGTGCCATAGCCGTGACTCATAGCTTACACAGAGGATATGGTATTTGTCAGTGCTAGCCCCTCTGTTTAGCATTAAGCATCAACTACAACCTCTTTTTAACACACTCCTCAACTGGATTAATAAAAAAATGTCCTCTCAACTCTCTGAAAAGTTAAGGTGTGCTATTTTAGCACTAAACAAAACCTCACCAAAGTCAGTAACTCCTTACAAATCAAAGAACAAAAAATCATGTATAGTGAAAATCTCTACTCATTCACATCCTTTACTCCCTGGTAAATGGCTCTGCTCCTGTACCAGCCCAAGCTAATAGCAATCAGCCCCCACAGCATATTTCTATCCCTCCATACAACAGTCACCACTCAAAGACTTCTCTCCATACCTCGCAGCTGCCCAGATTTTCAAACAACGTCCACATTTTTGGCTCATATTTTTGGACTGCTCCTCATAAAATCCGGTGTTTTCTGCAAATCACTGAAATTATCTGAGGATTGAATTCACTGAATAATGACATACATTTAAATTTCAGACTTCCACTCCTTCAGAAAAGGTATCGTAAAACAAGCCCTGTTATTCTAGCAACTTTCTAAGTTTATAAGAGCAATATTTAAAATCTGACCCTATTTTTGGGCTTTTGTCCCCATTGTGTCAGTCTTTGTCCAGATTTCTTGCACTAAGAGGTTGAGAGGTATGTTCCTCCCCAGGTTTTCCATCACCCACAAATCTACCTCTCCCCATTATATTAACCTATACCAGCACAGCTAACAGCCCCTACCAGCTTCTTAGACTAAGGTGATAACAATTGCAAACTTCATTCATAATATTTTCTTCTATCTTTATGTTAAAATGTACATATATGCATACCCAAAGGTCTATATCTCCTCTGTAATAATAAAAAAACTTACATATTACTACTATACTTAAATGTCTGGAACAGAAAACAAAGAACTTTCTTTTATATACGTTAAGTGCTCATTGCATAATTGATGTACATTCTTTTATTTGCTTCAAATATCTCTGTAAATTCTTTGTAAAATCAGCACTGTAACTGTCAATGTGTTATTATTTTTGGAGTTTTTCTTCCTGGGCCTCCGCTGAAAATGGGCTTCCACCTAGACGGACTATACCGGTTAACAAATTTAAAATAAAAAGAAATAAAAAGAAATAAAATGACATATCTAGGGATATGGCTTGACAATTTTCTTGCCATTACTCCTCACCAAGGAAAGAATGACATAAAATAAACCAAGTCTTCTCCCAGGCCAGAAAAATGGCCCACTTTCAATCCTACGCAGGCAGATCTGCCATAGGGAAAGGCATCTTTATTTCACAGCTGGAATATGGGCTACCCTTAATTGTGGCTACATCAAAACAGATTTAAAAAGCTATTCAAAACATCACTAACAAAATAATTTGATTCATCACTTTCTCCCCAGACAAGACCACTGCTGTCGTATGATAGCAGATGCTACATGGCTTCTAGTCGGATTAAGGTTGAAGTCTCATGGGCCTCTCAGTTTTTCAAACAAACTGCTGCCTGACTTCACTCCCATAGCTGTTCAATATGTCCTAAGGATGCCCTTCTACAATCTTTGAAGCCAAGGCCACAAAAGGACCTTTACTTGAAACCCAGTCATCCAACCTTCAATGCACCAAGCACAGATTCCCATCACTAGGAGGACCCAATCTCTGGAAATCACTCCCTCTTTAACTTAATGAAACAATGTCATACTCAACGTTACGCATGCCTTGGAAGTCCCAGATTTTAATCCAATGGAAACTGAGCAGCCTTCAAGCTTGGGACATAACACCTTCCTCCACCTCTGTCAATAACCTCTTCTAAAAAGCTACAATCTGTCAGTAGAATTTTATTTCAGCTGATGTGCTAAGTTCCCCACTTTCCTATTTCGCTTACTACCACACCACCCTTCCTCATTTATCTCCCTCTTGTTTATAATCTAAATGTACACGTAGCCTTGAAATGAGGTCCTAATGTGGTCTGTACTGTCTTTACTGGTTTGCCTATAAAAGACTGACTGCCATAATGCATTAAGGTTATCTGTATTTCTACTTTCCACATAATGCAATGCCCTCATGTTGCCTGTTTTTCTGTCTGCTTTATCAGGCCAGAGGCCGAAATTGGTCTACTCTGATCAGGACTTCACCCCAGTCAACAAATTCAAAGAAATAAAAATAAAATAATACATTTTCTAACACTTCTACTTGGTATTTTTTCCTTCTATTCAGTGCAGAAACTGCAGGTGTGTTTGGAAATTAACACACCACAAGTGTGAGGATAGGATGCAATGACAGTAACATTTGGAGATATCCACTTTCTGTTTTCCCATACTCTGGCCAGATATTTCCAGTAGCGGCTCTGTTCTCTAAGAGATCACCATTGGCCTCCTTCCCCTGAAGATGTGAGGTAAGCAGCTTGCGAATTCTGTGTACTACCAACTGTTTGTCACTCCCTTTGGCTTTTCACACTACATATAAAGAACACCCTGAGAAAAAAACAACATGCATGGAATGCCTCATTTAGACTTTTATTTATCCAGTATTTCAAGCTTACAGGTTTAGTGTCTTGATGATTCCCTGTACCACTTTCTCTGTAAGGATTTGCACACAGGTAAGGGCTATGAAGAGTGGCCAGTTTGAACAAAAAAAAAAGACCACTGTAGCCCTGGCCACGAGCAAGCCATTAACCAACACAGATTCTGACTTCCTATCTGGAGCAGAGGAAGGAGGGGAGAGACATAAAACAAACAATCTGAGTCCAAAGAAATGAGACAGACTCCAGTCTCCACTGTAATGAGAAGCAAGGAACAAAATCTTTGGAGCTGCCTTGAGATGAGTAACAAACAGGCCCAAGTCCCGAATGCCTTATACAGTGACATACTAAAAAGCTGTTACTTCTAGAGTCTGCTTCTGGTGACTTTTAAATGGGATCTGCAAGAGACATGCATTGTGGTTTCGCCTCACCGGTTATCCTTTCCGCACTATTTGTTTTTAATTGTTTTGAGAAATGTAATTTCCCTAGGAAGCAAGAGGGGCTTCATTAGCTCCTTTAATGATAGAAGCAATAAACTGTACTGTACACAACAGAAAGCACAAGATCCTTCTCTTCAACTCACAATTCAGTTAACACACGGATGAGTATTTGAGACTTGGAGCTCTGTAATGATTACACAAAGGTGAAGACTAGTGATAAACGGGCTTAGGGGATCAATGCATATCACATTGCTCAGCTTACAATTTCTCTTTTCTTTTTAACACAGAAGTCTAACTGCATAAACAGAGGTAGGCAATTAGCAATACAAAATGCCTGCAGTGTACACTTTAATTTTTTTCCTCCATAAAGTGTCTTCTTGAAAAGATTAAAAAAAAATCACTGGAATAATCTGACACTCACAAAAAATACATTGAATCAAAAGGTGCTTCTTTGAGTCATTCTTTATGCCACTGTAGGTGTTCATTGCTTTCACCCGTAATTGTACTAGATATTCTCTCTTGCGACTCAACTTTTAGTAGTCTTATGAAAACATTTATGACTTCAGCCAACAACTTAAAGCAATTCAAAAAGACAGAAGCATTTTGCTGGAGCGCATACATACACACACAAACACACACGCACACACACACACACACAAACACAAACACACACAAACACAAACACACACACACATGCACACACACATGCATGCACACACACACTATTTCCCTTTCAGTGTTCCTTTCTTAACTGCCTCTTTTTAACAAATCATCTTTCAAAGCTGAAAGGGGTTGTGAAGAAGAAAGTGGCCACCCCAGGCACAGGAGGCAATGTAGCAGACCTACGAACCAGTCCCTACAAACAATCCTAGCCATCACTTCAGAAGCAGTGATTATATCTGCTGAAATGAAAGTCATCCAGTGTTTTGAGAGCTAGGAACTTACATGGTTACCACAAATACCTTTCTGCTTAGTCTGAACACCTTCTTTACTGATATTATTATTTTTTATTTTTAACACGTGAACTCTTAACTAAAAACATGTTTCTCTTTTCTTTGTCCTTCAAATGAGAAGAAAGTTTTCTTCTCTTGATTCCCAACTTTACACCAGAGACTATACCAACTGGAACGCTACACACATTGCCAGTAGAAATTGCTACAGCTCTATAGCCCTTAACAGATTTCAAGAAGACAGCTTGCTACAGCTCTAGTGCCATTAACAGATTTCATGAACATAGGTAAGCAGCATAGATCTGGATCCTTAATCTTCCTTGCAAATGACCTTCAAAAGGTGGTTAACAAACAAAGTGTCCAAGTACTAAGACTAGACTACAAAAAAAAAAACATTTCCTCCCCGTCGGGGAATTGAACCCCGGTCTCCCGCGTGACAGGCGGGGATACTTACCACTATACTAACGAGGAGTGGCTCTGATACCAACTTCCTACTCTCTGAAGGACTTCCCTTTTAAATGCTTTCTTAAAGCTACTGAAATCTCTACGTTACATTCCTGTTATGGGCACACTCATCTTTAAGAAACACTAGTAAAGTACAATTATGTTTAACTTTCATTAAGTGTAAAACGTCTAAACAAAGGAGACCAATTTGTTTCTGGATAAAACACCGAAGAGCTCATCTCACAGTGTAAATAGTTTTAGGAAACTAAAAAATTAAGCCATTGACAGATTATTTCTGCTATTTGGAAGCAATCACTGCCTTACAAATCTTGCTGATCTTGCAAACGTTTAGGTATTCTGTGATCTCTAACAAAAAACAGGGCAGCACACCCCTATGGCACAATTTCATAGTGCCACTTTTCTTATAACTGCAAAATAAGCAAGAAAGTAAATAGGGTACCAACTTCCTCTAAACTACAACAAGCAGTTATATGGCCGCTTCTCTGTATGACACTAGGATTTTCAACTTTTTTATTTTTATATAACTGCAATTCAGGGAACAGGCCCTGACGGTAGCACACAACAACTGTCAGCTCATTGTATAAAAAAGGTAATGTTTCAGAAATATGACAAAAATAAGGAGGAAGTGCTATTTCTCTGCCCAAACGAACAAATGTGACTAAAATGTCAGGCTTTCGAAAGGAAATCCACGATTGAAAGTAAGGCATTTTCTTAATACTGCTATGTCTTAACACTTCAGCTTTTATTTTCTGCACAACAAACAGGTCATTAACGCATGTAGGATAGCCTCATCTGTCATAATTGTTCCTTACTGGCTGTTAATTCATAAGATTTAACTGGGGATAGGACAACTTTCCCACAGTCTAAATAGGCCACTAATGAATCCTTTCTGTTCTTAGTTTATACGTTACTCATTTTATTTTCCACTAGTCTAAATTTCGACACAACAGGCCCTGTCATTTGCAGTACTCTATGGATTTTAATCTATATTTCATTTTTTTTTTTATTAAAATACTTGATATGTAACGTTTGTTTCTTTTATCTCATTTTCTTATTTTTCACCAACCCAGTACAGTACATCCAACTAGATAATCTAATCTCCCATGGACGACACTGCTATATGATCTAATCTCCAGTGAATGTCATGGATTCTGGAGAGGACATAGAACAACAATGGCATTCTTGACACTTGCGTATGAAATACATTTGGACAAAGTGCTACTTAGTGGTGAAATCTTTACTGACCTAAGTAAAGCCTTTCTCATCGCTGGCCACTCCAGCTTAATTAACCACACGCTACAACTTTGCGTTAGGCATCCTAAGGTGATCCACTAGTTCCAAAACTACTGCTCCAATTGTGCATTTTGCATCGCATTTAGACTGTCCAATTCATAAAAAAAACTGTACTCAAACCTCTTCCACTGGGATCAGTCCTGGACACCTTTCTCCTTCTCATTTTCACCAACAAACTCACACACAACATGCCATAGCTGTGACTCATAGCTTACACAGATGATATGGTATTTGTCAGTGCTAGCCCCTCTGTTTAGCATTAAGCATCAACTACAACCTCTTTTTAACACACTCCTCAACTGGATTAATAAAAAAATGTCCTCTCAACTCTCTGAAAAGTTAAGGTGTGCTATTTTAGCACTAAACAAAACCTCACCAAAGTCAGTAACTCCTTACAAATCAAAGAACAAAAAATCATGTATAGTGAAAATCTCTACTCATTCACATCCTTTACTCTCTGGTAAATGGCTCTGCTCCTGTACCAGCCCAAGCTAATAGCAATCAGCCCCCACAGCATATTTCTATCCCTCCATACAACAGTCACCACTCAAAGACTTTTCTCCATACCTCGCAGCTGCCCAGATTTTCGAACAACGTCCACATTTTTGGCTCATATTTTTGGACTGCTCCTCATAAAATCCGGTGTTTTCTGGCAAATCACTGAAATTATCTGAGGATTGAATTCACTGAATAATGACATACATTTAAATTTTAGACTTCCACTCCTTCAGAAAAGGTATCGTAAAACAAGCCCTGTTATTCTAGCAACTTTCTAAGTTTATAAGAGCAATATTTAAAATCTGACCCTATTTTTGGGCTTTTGTCCCCATTGTGTCAGTCTTTGTCCAGATTTCTTGCACTAAGAGGTTGAGAGGTATGTTCTTCCCCAGGCTTTCCATCACCGACAAATCTACCTCTCCCCATTATATTAACCTATACCAGCACAGCTAACAGCCCCTACCAGCTTCTTAGACTAAGGTGATAACAATTACAAACTTCATTCATAATATTTTCTTCTATCTTTATGTTAAAATGTACATATATGCATACCCAAAGGTCTATATCTTTTCTGTAATAATAAAAAAAACTTACATATTACTACTATACTTAAATGTCTGGAACAGAAAACAAAGAACTTTCTTTTATATACGTTAAGTGCTCATTGCATAATTGATGTACATTCTTTTATTTGCTTCAAATATCTCTGTAAATTCTTTGTAAAATCAGCACTGTAACTGTCAATGTGTTATTATTTTTGGAGTTTTTCTTCCTGGGCCTCCGCTGAAAATGGGCTTCCACCTAGACGGACTATACCGGTTAACAAATTTAAAATAAAAAGAAATAAAAAGAAATAAAATGACATATCTAGGGATATGGCTTGACAATTTTCTTGCCATTCCTCCTCACCAAGGAAAGAATGACATAAAATAAACCAAGTCTTCTCCCAGGCCAGAAAAATGGCCCACTTTCAATCCTACGCAGGCAGATCTGCCATAGGGAAAGGCATCTTTCTATCACAGCTGGAATATGGGCTACCCTTAATTGTGGCTACATCAAAACAGATTTAAAAAGCTATTCAAAACATCACTAACAAAATAATTTGATTCATCACTTTCTCCCCAGACAAGACCACTGCTGTCGTATGATAGCAGATGCTACATGGCTTCTAGTCGGATTAAGGTTGAAGTCTCATGGGCCTCTCAGTTTTTCAAACAAACTACTGTCTGACTTCACTCCCATAGCTGTTCAATATGTCCTAAGGATGCCCTTCTACAATCTTTGAAGCCAAGGCCACAAAAGGACCTTTACTTGAAACCCAGTCATCCAAGCTTCAATGCCCCAAGCACAGATTCCCATCACTAGCACCCAATCTCTGGAAATCACTCATAGGTTCATAGGTTCATACGTTGATACTAGGCTATCAGCCCTAGGGCCTATACAAACCTAGCCATAACAATTCCCTGGCTATTTCTTTCCACATTATTTACTTTCCTGGACCTCTGTCTAGCAGGGCGACTGACGTGATCCCTGGGGTGAATTTCCTTTCTCCCATCCAATCGTCAAGGTTCCTCTTGAAGAGGTCCAAAGAGGCACTCTGCTTGACATATATGGGCAATCTATTCCAGAGTCTGGGGAGTCTCTGGATCAGGAACCTATCCCTCCAACATGTTTTGTTTATTGTGATGACAAGGTTTAGATCCCTGGAGCGTGTAGCTCTGAGGGATTGGGATTTCTTTAAGTGTAGCATGTCCAACAGCTCTGGGTTTGACATGGCCTTGTATGTTAAGCAGAGATCGCCTCTGAGTAGACGATATGCGACATAGCTGGAGTTTTTTAAGGCGGTCAGAATAGGCCATCTGCTTTAGGCCTGTGATTCTTTTAGTGAGGTATTTCTGAGGCCTTTCCAGTTGTTGCAGATGTCTTGAGAGGTACATACCAAATGGGGCGTTGTATTCTATAATGGGTCTAATGAGGGATGAGTACAGTGGGACAATGACCACCTTTTTTCTGGATGAAAAGCCCTTCATGATGAGGGGTGCCACATAGAAGGATTTCCTGACTGTTGTGGCGATGTGGTTATCGAAGGTGAGACCACTGTCCACCTGTGTCCCTAAGTCTCTTATCACACTTTCTGTGTTTAGTGTACTGTCACCTATATGGTAATTCATGGATACATGTTTTTTCCCAAAGGGGATAGCAATACATTTCTTGGCATTGAGCTTGAGCCCATGGCTCTGGCACCAAGCATCTGTTTCTGTAAGGCCCTTTTGTAGAGTATCCACATCATTTGGGGATTCAATAATGGCTCCCAGTTTGCAGTCATCTGCAAACTTTGTTAGCCACAGTCCCTTAGTGTTGACCTGTACTTCAGAGAAGTAGATGCCAAACAAGAGCGGCCCCAGGACTGAACCCTGAGGTACTCCACTTGTCACTTGTCTGGAGCTGGATTTGGAGCTGGCTACTTTTACAGTGTGGGTTCTATCAGTAAGCCATTTAGCAACCCATTGGGTGACATAGGGATTAATGCCCAACTTAGTAAGTTTATCTATGATTCCAGAGTGGGGGATGGTGTCAAAGGTCTTGGCAAGGTCTAGATAGGCTGCGTGGACCACCTTACCCTTGTCCATGGCTCTGGAGACTGACTCAAAGAAGTCAATCAGGTTCAGGAGACAAGATTGGCCCTTCACAAACCCAAACTGGGTGGGGTCCAGTGTTTGAAGGTTGCCAATGTCTTTGTTTATAAGTTCCATGATAATACGCTCCATGGCCTTGCAGATATGGCTTGTCAGACTGATGGGCCGGTAGTTTCCGGGTTCCAAGGTGGATCCCCTTGTGGATTGGGATAACTGTAGCTCTCGCCACTCAGTGGCACGAAACCTGAGGTGAGGCTATGATTAAACATGACACTTAGGTGAGGTGCCAGTTCATATTGTAGTTCATGTAGTACACAGCCCAGGATGTCATCTGGTCCCATGGATGCTGTATTCTTGGCTTTAGAGAGTGCGTTTTGTACCTGTGTGGCCATTATTACTGGAATTTGGCAATCTTCCGGTATTGAGATGGGCCATTTAGGGGGTGAGAGTGGGGTGAAGTTGGCACTGAATTGATCTGCCAGGATATTGGCAATATCCTTCAGATCAGTATATTTAATGCCATTCTGTTTTAGCTCAGAGCAGATCTGAGCATTGCCATTTAGATTCTTGACATAATTATAGAATGCTTTGTGGTTGTCTTTGCAATCTTTGGCAATTTTATTTTTGTAACTAGCTTTGGAGGATTTTATGAGGCATCTCAGTTTCTTACTGAGGCTAGTAAGGGAGTTTTTTGCATCCTGGGATTTTCCTCTTTTCTGCAAAAGTTTCTTCCTTTTGTTGTAAAGTTTGTTTATGGCAGGGGACCACCAGATTGGCTTCCTTATATTGGATGAGAGCATTTTGGTTCTATTTGGGATGGCACGATTCATGCATGAGTGGATGTGCTCACAGTGCCATAGTGTAGGATTCAGCAGTTGAACTTTCAGTTCCCGTCTGCATGGGTGTCATGAAGTTTGTCACTTCTGACTTGAGTAGCATGAAGTTGGCTTTGGAGAAGTTTTTTATGGTGGTTTCTTTACTGGGGGGGTGGGGGTGGGATGTGGATGTTAAGGGTGATTAGCTTATGGTCAGACCTGACTAACGAGGGGGTGACCATAGGTATGGAGCATTGATTTCCCATGTTGGTAATGACCAGGTCTAGGATATTGGAGCCCCTGGTGGGACTATGGATTAGTTGATCCAGGGCGCTGGAATTTATGAATTTCAAGAACCGTTGCGCAAAGGTGTTGGGACATGAGTAGTTTTCTCAGTTAATGGCAGGGTAGTTAAAATCACCCAGTATTAGGGTGTTTGGTTCTATCTTAATATTTTCCAGTATGTTTAGAAAGGTGTAGTGAGAATCTTGGGGTATGGTGGGGGATCTGTAGCAAGCTACAATTTGGATTTCAGTCTTACCTAGTGTTAGTTGCACTTGGAGAATTTCAGACACATTGTGTTGGCCAACTAGCCTGGTGGTGTGAATATACTTGGTGAATATTGACACTCCTCCACCTTTAGTGTTTCGGTCCTGGTTTGGTGGCCGAAATGTGTGGTAAGAGTTGTAGCCTGGTATTGCAGGGGTGCTCTCTGGAGCCTTGAACCAGGTCTCGGTTACTGCACAGATATCGATGTTCTCCATTTTAAGAGTGCCTCGAGAGTGCATTTTGAGGTTTAGACTTCTAGCATTGAGTAGCATTACCTTCAGATTTTGCATGCTTGTACCTGTTATGGTGGTGGTTTTGTCCTTTGAAGTTTGCCTAAAAAAGGCACTATAGGGTGGCAAGAGCCTTAGCCAGTAACCTGAATCCCAGGGGCAACAGATGCAGACCATCTCTGGCAAAGCATTGTGGTCGGTCAATCATGTCATCCCAGGCAGACAGATACTGGATTCCCTTTGAATGACACCATAAGCTTAGCCAATTGTTGAAGTCAATCATTTTATCCTTATATTGTGGTATCATACTGGGCGAAGGCAGGATGCTACTCAGGGCTAGGGTCATACCTGCCTGGACCACATGATCCGAGAGCTCTTCCATGTCTCTTTTCATGTAGTCCAGGGAGGTACGTCTCAAGTCATTCACTCCAACATGGACAATGACAGAGTCATATTTGTACTTGTTGTGGAGTGACTTGAGTGCATGCATTATGTGGCGGATCCTGGCACCCGACAGGCAGCTGACTGTAGTTTTCTCCTTATTCAACCTGGTGAGAGGGACATCAGTGTGCCGGACTATAGAGTCACCTATGACTAAAGTGTTAGGTACATTGTCTTGCCTTAGGGGCTGTTGCTGGGTGGCACACTGGTGTTGTGAACTATGTGACACATTGGTTGTGATTGGTGTTTGTTTGTGTTTCAGCTTCAGAGGTCTTTGCTGCTTGGGCAGGTTAAAGTTAAGGGCCTCTGCATATGTGGATTTAGGGGGTTGCTTTAAATATTTTTTT
>NC_056743.1:1199874648-1199914899 GCF_019279795.1 Protopterus annectens | reverse complement strand
ATTTTTGTAACTAGCTTTGGAGGATTTTATGAGGCATCTCAGTTTCTTACTGAGGCTAGTAAGGAGTTTTTGCATCCTGGGATTTTCCTCTTTTCTGCAAAGTTTCTTCCTTTTGTTGTAAAGTTTGTTTATGGCAGGGGACCACCAGATTGGCTTCCTTTTGGATGAGAGCATTTTGGTTCTATTTGGGATGGCGCGATTCATGCATGAGTGGATGTGCTCATACAGTGCCATAGTGTAGGATTCAGCAGTTGAACTTTCAGTTCCGTCTGCATGGGTGTCATGAAGTTTGTCACTTCTGACTTGAGTAGCATGAAGTTGGCTTTGGAGAAGTTTTTAGGGTGGTTTCTTTGCTGGGGGTGGGGGTGGGATGTGGATGTTAAGGGTGATTAGCTTATGGTCAGACCTTACTAACGAGGGGTGACCATAGGTATGGAGCATTGATTTCCCATGTTGGTAATGACCAGGTCTAGGATATTGGAGCCCCTGGTGGGACTATGGATTAGTTGATCAGGGCGCTGGAATTTATAATTTCAAGAACCGTTGCGCAAAGGTGTTGGGACATGAGTAGTTTTCTCAGTTAATGGCAGGGTAGTTAAAATCACCCAGTATTAGGGTGTTTGGTTCTATCTTAATATTTTCCAGTATGTTTAGAAAGGTGTGGTGAGAATCTTGGGGTATGGTGGGGATCTGTAGCAAGCTACAATTTGGATTTCAGTCTTACCTAGTGTTAGTTGCACTTGGAGAATTTCAGACACATTGTGTTGGCCAACTAGCCTGGTGGTGTGAATATACTTGGTGAATATTGACACTCCTCCACCTTTAGTGTTTCGGTCCTGGTTTGGTGGCCGAAAAGTGTGGTAAGAGTTGTAGCCTGGTATTGCAGGGGTGCTCTCTGGAGCCTTGAACCAGGTCTCAGTTACTGCACAGATATCGATGTTCTCCATTTTTTAAGAGTGCCTCGAGAGAATGCATTGTGAGGTTTAGACTTCTAGCACTGAGTAGCATTACCTTCAGATTTTGCATGCTTGTACCTGTTATGGTGGTGGTTTTGTCCTTTGAAGTTTGCCTAAAAAAGGCACTATAGGGGTGGCAAGAGCCTTAGCCAGTAACCTGAATCCCAGGGGCAACAGATGCAGACCATCTCTGGCAAAGCATTGTGGTCGGTCAATCATGTCATCCCAGGCAGACAGATACTGGATTCCCTTTGAATGACACCATAAGCTTAGCCAATTGTTGAAGTCAATCATTTTATCCTTATATTGTGGTATCATACTGGGCGAAGGCAGGATGCTACTCAGGGCTAGGGTCATACCTGCCTGGACCACATGATCCGAGAGCTCTTCCATGTCTCTTTTCATGTAGTCCAGGGAGGTACGTCTCAAGTCATTCACTCCAACATGGACAATGACAGAGTCATATTTGTACTTGTTGTGGAGTGACTTGAGTGCATGCATTATGTGGCGGATCCTGGCACCCGACAGGCAGCTGACTGTAGTTTTCTCC
Organism: Protopterus annectens; assembly: GCF_019279795.1. Lineage (NCBI taxonomy): Eukaryota > Metazoa > Chordata > Ceratodontiformes > Protopteridae > Protopterus > Protopterus annectens. The sequence continues at coordinate 1,199,913,393 of NC_056743.1, read as the reverse complement.
TTATTCAACCTGGTGAGAGGGACATCAGTGTGCCGGACTATAGAGTCACCTATGACTAAAGTGTTAGGTACATTGTCTTGCCTTAGGGGCTGTTGCTGGGTGGCACACTGGTGTTGTGAACTATGTGACACATTGGTTGTGATTGGTGTTTGTTTGTGTTTCAGCTTCAGAGGTCTTTGCTGCTTGGGCAGGTTAAAGTTAAGGGCCTCTGCATATGTGGATTTAGTGTTGCTATATGTGGGTGTTGGTGGTGCGGGTTTAGAAGGGCTATGTGTTGCTTGAGGTGTAGTGTGGGTGTTAACCTTCTCCTCTTGACTGTTTAACACAATCTTGGGTGGAGAGAGCTTTGCTTCCATTTTGGCTATGTAAGTGCATCTCTCACAGGTTGTAGTGTTTGGTGGTAGGAGGATAGGGTTGTCTGTGTACATGAGGCAATTGCTGCATTGCCCCAGTATGCCCAGATTCACCAGGTGGACAGGAGAAATCACCGGAAGCTGACCCTTGGATATGCCTGGTTTGGGGCTTTTTTTTTTTTTTTTGTAAAGTATATGAGCTGTTTCCTTAGCAAGGTACTTTGCAATTATAGGCTGTTTAGTGCCTACTATTAATTTCTCCTTGTTAACAAGGAGAGTTCAGTGTTTGTATGAGTTTAAGGCTTCCTAGTGCTTTCCAGCAGGTATTAGAGAAAGTGCTAGTCACAGGGATGTTTAAAGGTAAGATTGAAAAGAATGCACTCTGCAGTGTGCACTAGAGAAGTTAGATGTGAAAGTAGGTAACTTGAGTTTTACCTGTTTAAAAAGTTAAGGTTTAGTGGAGAGTTACTATTTTTAAAACAGCAAGATGGACTGAAAGGGGTGGTCACTTTTGTATTTTGGTACTATGAAATACAGTAGGATGGCCAATAAATTTAAATAATTGAAGGGGTGGGATTTCAAAAGTGATGGTTTTGTGATTACTCACATAAGCCAGTGAAAGTAGAGAGAAATGAGATATATGGTCAGATTAACATAAGAGGCAACTAGAAAGACAGTGGTATTTAACAAGACAACTTAAATGGGTGTGAGGTAGGAAAAATTCTGCCTGACTCAGAACAAAGAGAGAGCTGTGGTCTCTTTTGAAGTTTTAATATGCTGTTAAAACAGAATGCAAGCAAAACACAAGGTAAAGAAAATAAACTACAGTATTCAAAATATAGAAATGCAATACAGTAATACAAAAAATAACAGCAAACTAACCTTTCCTTCACAGCAAAGTGTAGCAGAGTCTGGATGAGCCTTTCTGGTAAAGCTCTGAAATGTTTTAGTTTACTCCTTAAATAGAAATTTTAGTTCCTAGCTCCACCCCCTCTGTTAACAAGTGATTAACCTTAAGTGACCTATTCTGTCTTATGAATGAGTCCTTAATTAATCAGTTCTTATTTCTGCCTGACTCAGAACAGAGAGCTGTGGTCTATTTTGAAGTTTTAATATGCTGTTAAAACAGAATGCAAGCAAAACACAAGGTAAAGAAAACAAACTACAGTATTCAAAATATAGAAAGGCAATACAGTAATACAAAAAATAACAGCAAACTAACCTTTCCTTCACAGCAAAGTGTAGCAGAGTCTGGATGAGTCTTTCTGGTAAAGCCTCCCTCTTTAACTTAATGAAACAATGTCATACTCAACGTTACGCATGCCTTGGAAGTCCCAGATTTTAATCCAATGGAAACTGAGCAGCCTTCAAGCTTGGGACATAACACCTTCCTCCACCTCTGTCAATAACCTCTTCTAAAAAGCTACAATCTGTCAGTAGAATTTTATTTCAGCTGATGTGCTAAGTTCCCCACTTTCCTATTTCGCTTACTACCACACCACCCTTCCTCATTTATCTCCCTCTTGTTTATAATCTAAATGTACACGTAGCCTTGAAATGAGGTCCTAATGTGGTCTGTACTGTCTTTACTGGTTTGCCTATAAAAGACTGACTGCCATAATGCATTAAGGTTATCTGTATTTCTACTTTCCACATAATGCAATGCCCTCACGTTGCCTGTTTTTCTGTCTGCTTTATCAGGCCAGAGGCCGAAATTGGTCTACTCTGATCAGGACTTCACCCCAGTCAACAAATTCAAAGAAATAAAAATAAAATAATACATTTTCTAACACTTCTACTTGGTATTTTTTCCTTCTATTCAGTGCAGAAACTGCAGGTGTGTTTGGAAATTAACATACCACAAGTGTGAGGATAGGATGCAATGACAGTAACATTTGGAGATATCCACTTTCTGTTTTCCCATACTCTGTACAGATATTTCCAGTAGCAGCTCTGTTCTCTAAGAGATCACCATTGGCCTCCTTCCCCTGAAGATGTGAGGTAAGCAGCTTGAGAATTCTGTGTACTACCAACTGTTTGTCACTCCCTTTGGCTTTTCACACTACATATAAAGAACACCCTGAGAAAAAAACAACATGCATGGAATGCCTCATTTAGACTTTTATTTATCCAGTATTTCAAGCTTACAGGTTTAGTGTCTTGATGATTCCCTGTACCACTTTCTCTGTAAGGATTTGCACACAGGTAAGGGCTATGAAGAGTGGCCAGTTTGAACAAAAAAAAAAGACCACTGTAGCCCTGGCCAAGAGCAAGCCATTAACCAACACAGAGTCTGACTTCCTTTCTGGAGCAGAGGAAGGAGGGGAGAGACATAAAACAAACAATCTGAGTCCAAAGAAATGAGACCGACTCCAATCTGCCCTGTAATGAGAAGCAAGGAACAAAATCTTTGGCGCTGCCTTGAGATGAGTAACAAACAGGCTGATGTCCCGAATGCCTTATACAGTGACATACTAAAAAGCTGTTACTTCTAGAGTCTGCTTCTGGTGACTTTTAAATGGGATCTGCAAGAGACTTATTGTGGTTTCGCCTCGCCGGTTATCCTTTCCGCACTATTTGTTTTTAACTGTTTTGAGAAATGTAATTTCGCTAGGCGGCAAGAGGGTGCTTCATTAGCTCTTTTATTGTTAGAAGCAAGAAACTGTACTGTACACAACAGAAAGCACAAGATCCTTCTCTTCAACTCACAATTCAGTTAACACACGGATGAGTATTTGAGACTTGGAGCTCTGTAATGATTACATAAAGGTGAAGACTAGTGATAAACTGGCTTAGGGGATCAATGCATATCACATTGCTCAGCTTACAATTTCTCTTTTCTTTTTAACACAGAAGTCTAACTGCATAAACAGAGGTAGGCAATTAGCAATACAAAATGCCTGCAGTGTACACTTTAATTGTTTCCTATATAAAGTGTCTTCTTGAAAAGTTTTAAAAAAACATACACTGAAATAATCTGACACCCACAAAAAATACATTAAATCAAACGGTGCTTCTTTGAGTCATTCTTTATGCCACTGTAGGTGTTCACTGCTTACACCTGTAATTGTACTAGATATTTTCTCTTGCGACTCAACTTTTAGTAGTCTTATGAAAACATTTATGACTTCAGCCAACAACTTAAAACAATTCAAAAAGACAGAAGCATTTTGCTGGAGCACACACACACACACACACACACACACACACACACACACACACACACACACACACACACACACACACACACACACACAAACACAAACACACACACATGCATGCATGCACACACACACACTATTTCCCTTTCAGTGTTCCTTTCTTAACTGCCTCTTTTTAACAAATCATCTTTCAAAGCTGAAAGGGGTTGTGAAGAAGAAAGTGGCCACCCCAGGCACAGGAGGCAATGTAGCAGACCTACGAACCAGTCCCTACAAACATACCTAGCCATCACTTCAGAAGCAGTGATTATGACTGCTGAAATGAAAGTCATCCAGTGTTTTGAGAGCTAGGAACTTACATGGTTACCACAAATACCTTTCTGCTTAGTCTGAACACCTTCTTTACTGATATTATTATTTTTTTATTTTTAACACGTGAACTCTTAACTAAAAACATGTTTCTCTTTTCTTTGTCCTTCAAATGAGAAGAAAGTTTTCTTCTCTTGATTCCCAACTTTACACCAGAGACTATACCAATTGGGCCGCTACCCACAGTGCCAGTAGAAATTGCTACAGCTCTATAGCCCTTAACAGATTTCAAGAAGACAGCTTGCTACAGCTCCAGTGCCATTAACAGATTTCAAGAACATAGGTAAGCAGCATAGATCTGGATCCTTAATCTTCCTTTCAAATGACCTTCAAAAGGTGGTTAACAAACAAAGTGTCCAAGTACTAAGACTAGACTACAGAAAAAAAAAATTTCCTCCCCGTCGGGGAATTGAACCCCGGTCTCCCGCGTGACAGGCGGGGATACTTACCACTATACTAACGAGGAGTAGCTCTGATAATAACTTCCTACTCTCTGAAGGACTTCCCTTTTAAATGCTTTCTTAAAGCTACTGAAATCTCTACGTTACATTCCTGTTATGGGCACACTCATTTTTAAGAAAGACTAGTAAAGTACAATTATGTTTAACTTTCATTAAGTGTAAAACGTCTAAACAAAGGAGACCAATTTGTTTCTGGATAAAACACCGAAGAGCTCATCTCACAGTGTAAATAGTTTTAGGAAACTAAAAAATTGAGCCATTGACAGATTATTTCTGCTATTTGGAAGCAGTCACTGCCTTACAAATCTTGCTGATCTTGCAAACATGTTTAGGTATTTCTGTAATCTCTAACAAAAAACAGGGCACCACACTCCTATGGTACAATTTCATAGTGCCACTTTTCTTATAACTGCAAAATAAGCAAGAAAGTAAATAGGGTACCAACTTCCTCTAAACTACAACAAGCAGTTATATGGCCGCTTCTCTGTATGACACTAGGATTTTCAACTTTTTTATTTTTATATAACTGCAATTCAGGGAACAGGCCCTGATGGTAGCACACAACAACTGTCAGCTCATTGTATAAAAAAGGTAATGTTTCAGAAATATGACAAAAATAAGGAGGAAGTGCTATTTCTCTGCCCAAACAAACAAATGTGACTAAAATGTCAGGCTTTCGAAAGGAAATCCACGATTGAAAGTAAGGCATTTTCTTAATACTGCTATGTCTTAACACTTCAGCTTTTATTTTCTGCACAACAAACAGGTCATTAACGCATGTAGGATAGCCTCTTCTGTCATAATTGTTCCTTACTGGCTGTTAATTCATAAGATTTAACTGGGGATAGGACAACTTTCCCACAGTCTAAATAGGCCACTAATGAATCCTTTCTGTTCTTAGTTTATACGTTACTCATTTTATTTTCCACTAGTCTAAATTTCGACACAACAGGCCCTGTCATTTGCAGTACTCTACGGATTTTAATCTATATTTAATTTTTTTTTTATTAAAATACTTGATATGTAACGTTTGTTTCTTTTATCTCATTTTCTTATTTTTCACCAACCCAGTACAGTACATCCAACTAGATAATCTAATCTCCCATGGACGACACGGCTATATAATCTAATCTCCAGTGAATGACATGGATTCTGGAGAGGACATAGAACAACGATGGCATTCTTGACACTTGCGTATGAAATACATTTGGAAAAAGTGCTACTTAGTGGTAAAATCTTCACTGACCTAAGTAAAGCCTTTCTCATCGCTGGCCACTCCAGCTTCATGAACCACATGCTACAACTTTGTGTTAAGCATCCTAAGGTGATCCACTAGTTCCAAAACTACTGCTCCAATTGTGCATTTTGCATCACATTTAGACTGTCCAATTCATAAAAAAACTGTACTCAAACCTCTTCCACTGGGATCAGTCCTGGACACCTTTCTCCTTCTCATTTTCACCAACAAACTCACACACAACGTGCCATAGCTGTGACTCATAGCTTACACAGAGGATAGGGTATTTGTCAGTGCTAGCCCCTCTGTTTAGCATTAAGCATCAACTACAACCTCTTTTTAACACACTCCTCAACTGGATTAATAAAAAAATGTCTTCTCAACTCTCTGAAAAGTTAAGGTGTGCTATTTTAGCACTAAACAAAACCTCACTAAAGTCAGTAACTCCTTACAAATCAAAGAACAAAAAATCATGTATAGTGAAAATCTCTACTCATTCACATCCTTTACTCTCTGGTAAATGGCTCTGCTCCTGTACCAGCCCAAGCTAATAGCAATCAGCCCCCACAGCATATTTCTATCTCTCCATACAACAGTCACCACTCAAAGACTTTTCTCCATACCTCGCAGCTGCCCAGATTTTCGAACAACGTCCACATTTTTGGCTCATAGTTTTGGACTGCTCCTCATAAAATCCGGTGTTTTCTGGCAAATCACTGAAATTATCTGAGGATTGAATTCACTGAATAATGACATACATTTAAATTTCAGACTTCCACTCCTTCAGAAAAGGTATTGTATAACAAGCCCTGTTATTCTAGCAACTTTCTAAGTTTATAAGAGCAATATTTAAAATCTGACCCTATTTTTGGGCTTTTGTCCCCATTGTGTCAGTCTTTGTCCAGATTTCTTGCACTAAGAGGTTGAGAGGTATGTTCCTCCCCAGGTTTTCCATCACCCACAAATCTACCTCTCCCCATTATATTAACCTATACCAGCACAGCTAACAGCCCCTACCAGCTTCTTAGACTAAGGTGATAACAATTACAAACTTCATTCATAATATTTTCTTCTATCTTTATGTTAAAATGTACATATATGCATACTCAAAGGTCTATATCTCCTCTGTAATAATAAAGAAACTTGCATATTACTACTATACTTAAATGTCTGGAACAGAAAACAAAGAACTTTCTTTTATATACGTTAAGTGCTCATTGCATAATTGATGTACATTCTTTTATTTGCTTCAAATATCTCTGTAAATTCTTTGTAAAATCAGCACTGTAACTGTCAATGTGTTATTATTTTTGGAGTTTTTCTTCCTGGGCCTCCGCTGAAAATGGGCTTCCACCTAGACGGACTATACCGGTTAACAAATTTAAAATAAAAAGAAATAAAAAGAAATAAAATGACATATCTAGGGATATGGCTTGACAATTTTCTTGCCATCCCTCCTCACCAAGGAAAGAATGACATAAAATAAACCAAGTCTTCTCCCAGGCCAGAAAAATGGCCCACTTTCAATCCTACGCAGGCAGATCTGCCATAGGGAAAGGCATCTTTCTATCACAGCTGGAATATGGGCTACCCTTAATTGTGGCTACATCAAAACAGATTTAAAAAGCTATTCAAAACATCACTAACAAAATAATTTGATTCATCACTTTCTCCCCCAGACAAGACCACTGCTGTCGTATGATAGCAGATGCTACATGGATTCTAGTCGGATTAAGGTTGAAGTCTCATGGGCCTCTCAGTTTTTCAAACAAACTGCTGCCTGACTTCACTCCCATAGCTGTTCAATATGTCCAAAGGATGCCCTTCTACAATCTTTGAAGCCAAGGCCACAAAAGGACCTATACTTGAAACCCAGTCATCCAACCTTCAATGCACCAAGCACAGATTCCCATCACTAGGACCCAATCTCTGGAAATCACTCCCTCTTTAACTTAATGAAACAATGTCATACTCAACGTTACGCATGCCTTGGAAGTCCCAGATTTTAATCCAATGGAAACTGAGCAGCCTTCAAGCTTGGGACATAACACCTTCCTCCACCTCTGTCAATAACCTCTTCTAAAAAGCTACAATCTGTCAGTAGAATTTTATTTCAGCTGATGTGCTAAGTTCCCCACTTTCCTATTTCGCTTACTACCACACCACCCTTCCTCATTTATCTCCCTCTTGTTTATAATCTAAATGTACACGTAGCCTTGAAATGAGGTCCTAATGTGGTCTGTACTGTCTTTACTGGTTTGCCTATAAAAGACTGACTGCCATAATGCATTAAGGTTATCTGTATTTCTACTTTCCACATAATGCAATGCCCTCACGTTGCCTGTTTTTCTGTCTGCTTTATCAGGCCAGAGGCCGAAATTGGTCTACTCTGATCAGGACTTCACCCCAGTCAACAAATTCAAAGAAATAAAAATAAAATAATACATTTTCTAACACTTCTACTTGGTATTTTTTCCTTCTATTCAGTGCAGAAACTGCAGGTGTGTTTGGAAATTAACATACCACAAGTGTGAGGATAGGATGCAATGACAGTAACATTTGGAGATATCCACTTTCTGTTTTCCCATACTCTGTACAGATATTTCCAGTAGCAGCTCTGTTCTCTATGAGATCACCATTGCCCTCCTTCCCCTGAAGATGTGAGGTAAGCAGCTTGAGAATTCTGAGTACTACCAGATGTTCGTCACTCCCTTTAGCTTTTCACACTATATATAAAGAACACCCTGAGAAAAAAACAACATGCATGGAATGCCTCATTTCGACTTTAATTTATCCAGTATTTCAAGCTTACAGGTTTAGTGTCTTGATGATTCCCTGTAGCACTTTCTCTGTAAGGATTTGTACACAGGTAAGGGCTATGAAGAGTGGCCAGTTTGAACAAAAAAAAAAGACCATTGTAGCCCTGGCCAAGAGCAAGCCATTAACCAACACAGAGTCTGACTTCCTTTCTGGAGCAGAGGAAGGAGGGGAGAGACATAAAACAAACAATCTGAGTCCAAAGAAATGAGACCGACTCCAATCTGCCCTGTAATGAGAAGCAAGGAACAAAATCTTTGGCGCTGCCTTGAGATGAGTAACAAACAGGCTGATGTCCCGAATGCCTTATACAGTGACATACTAAAAAGCTGTTACTTCTAGAGTCTGCTTCTGGTGACTTTTAAATGGGATCTGCAAGAGACGTATTGTGGTTTCGCCTCGCCGGTTATCCTTTCCGCACTATTTGTTTTTAACTGTTTTGAGAAATGTAATTTCGCTAGGCGGCAAGAGGGTGCTTCATTAGCTCTTTTATTGTTAGAAGCAAGAAACTGTACTGTACACAAAAGAAAGGACAAGATCCTTCTCTTCAACTCACAATTCAATTAACACACGGATGAGTATTTGAGACTTGGAGCTCTGTAATGATTACATAAAGGTGAAGACTAGTGATAAACTGGCTTAGGGGATCAATGCATATCACATTGCTCAGCTTACAATTTCTCTTTTCTTTTTAACACAGACGTCTAACTGCATAAACAGAGGTAGGCAATTAGCAATACAAAATGCCTGCAGTGTACACTTTAATTTTTTCCTCCAAAAAGTGTCTTCTTGAAAAGATTAAAAAAAAATCACTGGAATAATCTGACACCCACAAAAAATACATTGAATCAAAAGGTGCTTCTTTGAGTCATTCTTTATGCCACTGTAGGTGTTCACTGCTTACACCTGTAATTGTACTAGATATTTTCTCTTGCGACTCAACTTTTAGTAGTCTTATGAAAACATTTATGACTTCAGCCAACAACTTAAAACAATTCAAAAAGACAGAAGCATTTTGCTGGAGCACACACACACACACACACACACACACACACACACACACACACACACACACACACACACACACACACACACACACACACACAAGCACACACACACAAACACACACACACACGCACACACACATGCATGCATGCATGCACACACACACACACTATTTCCCTTTCAGTGTTCCTTTCTTAACTGCCTCTTTTTAACAAATCATCTTTCAAAGCTGAAAGGGGTTGTGAAGAAGAAAGTGGCCACCCCAGGCACAGGATGCAATGTAGCAGACCTACGAACCAGTCCCTACAAACAATCCTAGCCATCACCTCAGAAGCAGTGATTATGACTGCTGAAATGAAAGTCATCCAGTGTTTTGAGAGCTAGGAACTGTAGTAGGGTATTACATGGTTACCACAAATACCTTTCTGCTTAGTCTGAACACCTTCTTTACTGATATTATTATTTTTTATTTTTAACACGTGAACTCTTAACTAAAAACATGTTTCTCTTTTCTTTGTCCTTCAAATGAGAAGAAAGTTTTCTTCTCTTGATTCCCAACTTTACACCAGAGACTATACCAATTGGGCCGCTACCCACAGTGCCAGTAGAAATTGCTACAGCTCTATAGCCCTTAACAGATTTCAAGAAGACAGCTTGCTACAGCTCTAGTGCCATTAACAGATTTCAAGAACATAGGTAAGCAGCATAGATCTGGATCCTTAATCTTCCTTTCAAATGACCTTCAAAAGGTGGTTAACAAACAAAGTGTCCAAGTACTAAGACTAGACTACAAAAAATTTCCTCCCCGTCGGGGAATTGAACCCCGGTCTCCCGCGTGACAGGCGGGGATACTTACCACTATACTAACGAGGAGTGGCTCTGATAATAACTTCCTACTCTCTGAAGGACTTCCCTTTTAAATGCTTTCTTAAAGCTACTGAAATCTCTACGTTACATTCCTGTTATGGGCACACTCATTTTTAAGAAAGACTAGTAAAGTACAATTATGTTTAACTTTCATTAAGTGTAAAACGTCTAAACAAAGGAGACCAATTTGTTTCTGGATAAAACACCGAAGAGCTCATCTCACAGTGTAAATAGTTTTAGGAAACTAAAAAATTGAGCCATTGACAGATAATTTCTGCTATTTGGAAGCAGTCACTGCCTTACAAACCTTGCTGATCTTGCAAACATGTTTAGGTATTCTGTGATCTCTAACAAAAAACATTGCACCACACTCCTATGGTACAATTTCATAGTGCCACTTTTATTATAACTGCAAAATAAGCAAGAAAGTAAATAAGGTACCAACTTCCTCTAAACTACAACAAGCAGTTATATGGCAGCTTTTTTGTTTGCCGCTTGGATTTTCAACTTTTTTATTTTTATATAACTGCAATTCAGGTAACAGGCCTTGAAGGAAGCACACAACAATTGTCAGCTCATTGTATACAAAAGGTAATGTTTCAGAAATATGACAAAAATAAGGAGGAAGTGCTACTTCTCTGCCCAAACAAACAAATGTGACTAAAATGTCAGGCTTTCGAAAGGAAATCCACGATTGAAAGTAAGGCATTTTCTTAATACTGCTGTGTCTTAACACTTCAGCTTTTACTTTCTGCACAACAAACTCATCATTAACGCGTCTAGGATAGACTTAAGTTCTTCTTTCGGCTTTTTCCTGGTTAGGGGTCGCCACAGCAGAACACTGGTCCACTAATCATTGGCAGTAGATTTTTGTTTCAGGTGCTGAGGTGCCAGCTCGACGCTCAACCTTCAGCGAAGGCACGCCCATTCTACACATGTCTTTCGAACACCACTCGACCGAGAGGAGGACATGCAAACTCCACACAGAAAGCACTCCAGCCGTGAATCGAACGGGAGAACCTCTTGCTGTGAGGCAACAACGCTACCACTGCGGCTTGCATTTAGGATAGACTCATCTGTCATAACTGTTCCTTACTGGCTGTTAATTCATAAGCTGTAACTGGGGAGAGGACAACTTTCCCACAGTCTAAATAGGCCACTAATGAATCCTTTCTGTTCTTAGTTTATACGTTACTCATTTTATTTTGCGCTAGTCTAAATTTTTACACAACAGGCCTTGTCATTTCCAGTACTCTACAGATTTTAATCTATATTTCATTTTTTTTTAATTAAAATACTTGATATGTAACGTTTGTTTCTTTTCATAGGTTCATAGGTTCATACTAGGCTATCTGCCCTAGGGCATTTATAAGCCTAGCCAGAGTGTGTTTGGCTTTCGCCACCCATTTTAAATTAATTTTGCTATGCCCTTTTTCGAGGTTAGTATACTGTGCCTCTGTCTAACAGTGACACAGAAGTGATACCCGGGGTAAACCTACGATCTCCCATCCACTCATCAAGATTCCTCTTGGAGAGAGTCAATGAGGGACTCTGCCTAACCTGGACTGGGATTTTATTCCAGAGTGAAGGGAGCCTCTGGGTTATGAATCTGTCCCTCCAGCATGTCCTATTTATTTCAGTGTTGAGGTTCAAGTCTCTCAAGCGTGTAGCTCGATGAGATTTGGATTGTCTGAGGTGCAGCATGTCCATTAATTCCGGGTTGGACATGGCTTTATACGTCAGGCACAGATCACCTATGAGCAGGCGGTATGCCACTGAGTAGAGCTGGAGTTTCTTTAACCGGGCAGCATATGGCATCTGTTTGAGCCCTTTGATCCTCTTGGTGAGGTACTTTTGGGGTCTTTCCAGTTGTTGCAGGTGTCTGGTAAGGTACATCCCAAAAGGGGCATTGTACTCAATTATGGGCCCGATGAGGGATGAGTAAAGAGGCACGATGACCTCCCCTGATCAAAATGTGAATCCCTTCATGATTAGGTGGGCTATATAAAATGTTTTTCTAACTACTTTGGCCACGTGGTTGTCAAATGAGAAATTGCTATCAACTTGGGTCCCCAGGACCCTAATTACTTCTTCTATACTTAATGGACTACCACCTATGTGGTAATTTGTGGGCACTTTGTTTTTGCCAAAGGGGATGACTATACACTTTTTGGCATTTAGCTTGAGGCCATGGCTCTGGCACCAGTTGTCTGTTTCTATGAGGCCCTTTTGGAGGATGCTTCTGTCAGCTGGAGAGTCGATTATGGTGCCCAGTTTGCAGTCATCTGCGAACTTGGTCAGCCACAGTCCTTCCGTGTTGGCCTGTACCTCCGAGAAATATATACCGAACAAGAGAGGTCCCAGGACTGAGCCTTGTGGGATGCCACTTGTAACTGGTTTGGAGTCTGACATGGCTCCAGTAATTCTAACTATGTGGGTTCTGTCCTTGAGCCAGTTTGCAACCCATCTAGTGACATAGGGGTTTATATTTAAGCTGGTGAGCTTATTTATAATGCCCGAGTGGGGTATTGTATCGAAGGCTTTTGCGAGGTCCAGGTAGGCTGTGTGGACCACCTTCCCCTCGTCAATGGCCTTGGTGACTGTTTCAAAGAAATCAACCAGGTTTAAGAGGCAGGATCTGCCCTTATATCTCATTTTCTTATTTTTCACCCACCTAGTACAGTACATCCAACTAGATAATGTAATCTCCCATGAACGACACGGCTATATAATCTAATCTCCAATGAATGACTTGGATTCTGGAGAGGACATAGAACAACAATGGCATTCTTGACACTTGCGTATGAAATACTCCTCCATTTGGACAAAGTGCTACTTAGTGGTGAAATCTTCACTGACCTAAGTAAAGCCTTTCTCATCGCTGACCACTCCAGCTTCATTAACCACACGCTACAACTTTGCGTTAGGCATCCTATGGTGATCCACTGGTTCCAAAACTACTCCTCCAATTGTGCGTTTTCCATCACAATTAGACAGTCCAATTCATAAAAAAAACTTTACTCAAACCTCTTCCTCTGGGATCAGTCCTGGCCGCCTTTCTCCTTCTCATTTTCACCAACAAACTCACGCACAATGTGCCATAGCCATGACTCATAGCTTACACAGAGGATATAGCATTTGTCAATGCTAGCCCCTCTGTTTAGCTTTAAGCATCAACTACAAACTTTTTTTTAACACACTCCTCAACTGGATTAATAACAAAAATGTCCTTGCAACTCTCTGAAAAGTTAAGGTGTGCTATTTTAGCACTAAACAAAACTTCACCAAAGTCAGCAACTGCTTACAAATCAAAGAGCAGAAAATCTTTTATAGTGAAAATCTCTATTCGTTCACATCCTTTACTATCTGGTAAATGGCTCTGCTCCTTTACCAGCCCAAGCTAATAGCAATTAGCCCCCACAGCATATTTCTATCTCTCCATACAACAGTCACCACTTAAAGACTTCTCTCCATACCTCGTAGCTGCCCAGATTTTCAAACGTCCACATTTTTGGCTCATATTTTTGGACTGTTCCTCATAAAATCCGGTGTTTTCTGGCAAATCGCTGAAATGATCTGAGGATTGAATTCACTGAATAATGACATACATTAAATTTCAGACTTCAACTCCTTCAGAAAATGCATCGTAAAACAAGCCCTGTTATTCTAGCAACTTTCTAAGTTTATAAGAGCAATATTTAAAATCTGACCCTATTTTTGGGCTTTTGTCCCCATTGTGTCAGTCTTTGTCCATATTTATTGCACTAAGAGGTTGAGAGGTATGTTCCTCCTCACATTTTCCATCACCCACAAATCTACCCCTCCCCACTATATTAACCTATACCATCACAGCTAACAGCCCCTACCAGCTTCTTAGATTAAGGTGATAACAATTACTAACTTCATTCATAATATTTTCTTCTATCTTTATGTTAAAATGTACATATATGCATACCCAAAGGTCTATATCTCCTCTGTAATAATAAAAAAAACTTACATATTACTACTATACTTAAATGTCTGGAACAGAAAACAAAGAACTGTCTTTTATATACGTTAAATGCTCATTGTATAATTGATGTACATTCTTTTATTTAAAACTGTAGAAATGTAGAAACCACCACGAAAGTAAAAAATAAATGAATTTATTGTGGACCAAAAAACGAGCGCTTTCACGCAATATAAATTGCGCTTCCTCAGGTTATAAATTACAAAACCAAATAAATGCTTTTATACCAATGCACTGCCTTTCAATTAGACAATTGAAACAATCATTAATTAAACAACCAAATTAGTTGGTTGCACAAGTAAAAATTCAGCAATAATATCACAAGCAGTCAAACTCGATTAAATACAAGTAATCTGATCGTCACTCAGTAGTACACAAATATAAAATTTATAAGGACATTCTTTTATTTACTTCAAATATCTCTGTAAATTCTTTGCAAAATCAGCACTGTAACTGTCAATGTGTTATTATTTTTGGAGTTTTTCTTCCCGGGCCTCCGCTGAAAATGGGCTTCCACATAGATGGACTATACCGGTTAACAAATGTAAAATAAAAAAAAATAAAAAGAAATAAAATTACATATCTAGGGATATGGCTTGACAATTCCCTTGCCATTCATCAAAGATACCCACACCTCCAGGTTGGTGGCACAGCACGAAGCATCAGAGACTATCCATGTGCAACTAACAGTGGGTAAAACTGCCTTCCAGTTTATAGCCTCCTACAGACCACCCTCCCAAACCCAGGAACCCCACTCAGCCTTCCTGAGAACACTGGAAAATATGAAGGTCTCTCCAAACACCATTATATTGGGCGACTTCAACTACCCAAACATAGACTGGGAGCATTACTCTAGCTCCAACACCCTAGCTCAAAGGTTCCTAGAATTTATAAACTCAAATGCTATGGAACAACTTGTTACCACTCCCACAAGAGGGGAAATCATACTGGACCTGATCATCACCAACATGGGGACTCTATGCTCCAGACCAGAAATGTATCCCTCACTGGTAAGATCAGATCATAAACTAATCTCACTGGATATTCACATCCCGACCCCACCCCCTGCCCAGAAAACCACAGTGAAAAACTTCTCTAAAGCAAATTTCACACTCCTCAAAACCGAGGTGGAATCCTTCAAAGCCCCCGGGCCTGTGGAAAATACGGCCCAGACCGCAGAATCCTTTATAAACGCATTCTATGAACACCTTCAGGAATGCATGGATCATGCAATCCCAGATAAAACCAAGACCCAATCCTCCAAAGGCAGACGTCCTGTCTGGTGGACCCCAGCCATAAACAAACTATACAATAGAAGGAGGAAGCTACTTCATGATAGAGCAAAATCCCAAAAAGGGAAGGCATCTCTGATCAGTGTTAGCAAAAAACTACGGGCACTCATAAAATCGTCTAAGGCCAGCTTCGAGAGAAAAATTGCACAGGACACTAAGGATAATCACAAGGCTTTCATTAGTTATGTTAGGAACCTGGGTGGGAATTCACAGATATGCTCAGAAGTAGTCCAAAATGACAAAATGACAAAAAATACACCGAACCCACAGACATTGCCAACATCCTAGCTGACAGGTTCAGCGCAAATGTCTCCCCCCCCCCCACCAAAAGGGCAAATATCTATCCCAGCAGAGTGCTGCCCCCCTGACATCTCAGATGCTCAGGTAAGAGCCGCCCTCTCCAAAGCAAAAAAACACAGCATCAATGGGACCAGACAGTGTCCCGGGCTGCGTCCTACATGAACTCCAAGAAGAGCTAAACCCAAACATAAAATGACTGTTCAATCTCAGCCTTACCACAGGATATGTACCCAAAGAGTGGCGTACAGCAACAGTGGTCCCTCTCCACAAATGTGGTGCCTCAACGGATCCTGGAAACTATCGCCCCATAAGCCTGACTAGCTTGGTCTGCAAAGCTATGGAAAGGATCATCATGGACCTCATAAAAAGATATTGGGGACCTACAGACACTGGATCCTACCCAGTTCGGCTTTGTTAAGGGCAGATCCTGCCTCTTAAACCTGGTTGATTTCTTTGAAACAGTCACCAAGGCCATTGATGAGGGGAAGGTGGTCCACACAGCCTACCTGGACCTTGCAAAAGCTTTCGATACAATACCCCACTTGGGCATTATAGATAAGCTCACCAGCTTAAATATAAACCCCTATGTCACTAGATGGGTTGCAAACTGGCTCAAGGACAGAACACACATGGTTAGAATTGCTGGAGCCATGTCAGACTCCAAACCAGTTACAAGTGGCGTCCCACAAGGCTCAGTCCTGGGACCTCTCCTGTTCGGTATATATTTCTTGGAGGTACAGGCAAACATGGAAGGACTGTGGCTGACCAAGTTCGCAGATGACTGCAAACTGGGCACTATAATCGACTCTCCAGCCGACACAAGCATCCTCCAAAAGGGCCTCATAGAAACAGACAACTGGTGCCAGAGCCATGGCCTCAAGCTAAACTCCAAAGTGCCCACAAATTACCACATAGGTGATAATCCATTAAGTACGGAAGAAGTAATTAGGGACCTGGGGACCCAAGTTGATAGCAATCTCTCATTTGACAACCACATGGCCAAAGTGGTTAGAAAAACATTTTATATAGCCCACCTAATCATGAAGGGATTCACATCAAGATCAGGGGAGGTCATCGTGCCTCTTTACTCATCCCTCATCAGGCCCATAATTGAGTACAATGCCCCTTTTGGGATGTACCTTACCAGACATCTGCAGCAACTGGAAAGACCCCAAAAGTACCTCACCAAGAGGATCAAAGGGCTCAAACAGATGCCATATGCTGCCCGGTTAAAGAAACTCCAGCTCTACTCAGTGGCATACTACCTGCTCAGAGGCGATCTGTGCCTGACGTATAAAGCCATGTCCAACCCGGAATTAATGGACATGCTGCACCTCAGAAAATCCAAATCCCATCGAGCTACTTGCTCGAGAGACTTGAACCTCATCACTGTAATAAATACGACATGCTGGAGGGACAGATTCATAACCCAGAGGCTCCCTTCACTCTGGAATAAAATCCCAGTCCAGGTTAGGCAGAGTCCCTCATTGACTCTCTTCAAGAGGAATCTTGATGAGTGGATGGGGGATCGTAGGTTTACCCCGTGTATCACTTTTGTGTCACTGTTAGACAGAGGCACAGTATACTAACCTCGAAAAAGGGCATAGCAAAATTAATTTTAAAATGGGTGGTGAAAGCCAAACACACTCTGGCTAGGCTTATAAATACCCTAGGGCAGATAGCCTAGTATGAACCTATGAACCTATTCCTCTTTGCCAAGGAAAGAATGACATAAAATAAACCAAGTCTTCTCCCAGGTCAAAAAAATCACCCACTTTCAATCCTACGCAGGCAGATCTGCCATAGGGAAAGGCATCTTTCTAGCACAGCTGGAATATGGGCTACCCTTAATTGTGGCTACATCAAAACAGATTAAAAAAGCTATTCAAAACATCACTAACAAAATAATTTGATTCATCACTTTCTCTCCAGACAAGGCCACTGCTGTCATATGATAGCAAATGCTACACGGCTTCTAGTCAGATTAAGGTTGAACTCTTGTGGGCCTCTGTTTTTCAAACAAACTGCTGCCTAACTTCACTCCCATAGTTGTTCAACATGTCCTAAGGATGCCCTCCTACAATCTTTGAAGCCAAGCTCACAAAAGGACCTTTACTTGAAACCCAGTCATCCAACCTTCAATGCAACAAGCACAGATTCCCATCACTAGGACCCAATCTCTGGAAATCACTCCCTCTTTAACTTAATGAAACAATGTCATACTCAACGTTACGCATGCCTTGGAAGTCTCAGCTTTTAATCCAATGGAAACTGAGCAGCCTTCAAGCTTGGGACATAACACCTTCCTCCACCAAGCTTGGGACATAACACCTTCCTCCATCTCTGTCAATAACATATTCTCCTAAAAAGCTACAATCTGTCAGTAGAATTTTATTTCAGCTGATGTGCTAAGTTCCCCACTTTCCTATTTCGCTTACTACCACACCACCCTTCCTCATTTATCTCCCTCTTGTTTATAATCTAAATGTACATGTAGCGTTGAAATGAGGTCCTAATGTGTCCAGGTGTGTGAGGAAATTAACATAACACCACAAGTGTGAGGATAGGATGCAATGACAGTAACATTTGGAGATATCCACTTTCTGTTTTCCCATACTCTGGCCAGATATTTCCAGTAGCAGCTCTGTTCTCTAAGAGATCACCATTGGCCTCCTTCCCCTGAAGATGTGAGGTAAGCAGCTTGAGAATTCTGAGTACTACCAGCTGTTCGTCACTCCCTTTAGCTTTTCACACTATATATAAAGAACACCCTGAGAAAAAAACAATATGCATGGAATGCCTCATTTAGACTTTTATTTATCCAGTATTTCAAGCTTAGAGGTTTAGTGTCTTGATGATTCCCTGTAGCACTTTCTCTGTAAGGATTTGTACACAGGTAAGGGCTATGAAGAGTGGCCAGTTTGAACAAAAAAAAAAGACCATTGTAGCCCTGGCCAAGAGCAAGCCATTAACCAACACAGAGTCTGACTTCCTATCTGGAGCAGAGGAAGGAGGGGAGAGACATAAAACAAATAATCGGAGTCCAAAGAAATGAGACCGACTCCAATCTCCCCTGTAATGAGAAGCAAGGAACAAAATCTTTGGCGCTGCCTTGAGATGAGTAACAAACAGGCTGATGTCCCGAATGCCTTATACAGTGACATACTAAAAAGCTGTTACTTCTAGAGTCTGCTTCTGGTGACTTTTAAATGGGATCTGCAAGAGACGTATTGTGGTTTCGCCTCGCCGGTTATCTCTTCTGCACTATTTGTTTTTAATTGTTTGGAGAAATGTAATTGCCCTAGGAAGCAAGAGGGGCTTCATTAGCTCTTTTAATGTTAGAAGCAAGAAACTGTACTGTACACAAAAGGAAGCACAAGATCCTTCTCTTCAACTCACAATTCAATTAACACACGGATGAGTATTTGAGACTTGGAGCTCTGTAATGATTACATAAAGGTGAAGACTAATGATAAACTGGCTTAGGGGATCAATGCATATCACATTGCTCAGCTTACAATTTCTCTTTTCTTTTTATCACAGAAGTCTATCTGCATAAACAGAGGTAGGCAATTAGCAATACAAAATGCCTGTAGTGTACACGTATTTATTTTATTTATTTATTTACATTTGTTTACCGGGATATTCCGACTTGACGCAGGTCCTTTTTCAGCGGATGCCCGGGAGAAAAGCTCCACATCATGTACATGATAAATAGAGAAACAAAGTTGCGGCAATAGTAAACAACAGTACAGGTTGTTGGCTTTAATACAATAACAAGATAGTGATTATCAACAGTATATACAGTAAACGTTGCAAGTTAAGATAGCTTCTTGTCGTTTATAATATTAGTAACAAAGTTGTCAGACAAGATGTTAAAGTATGTAAAGACAACTAGCTATTTCTGACTGTGGTTAGTAGTGGTGGTAGTATAGCTGGGTTGAGTCTAGGTGGGGGGGGTAAAGGTGGGGGTGTTATTCTGGATTAGAACAAGGACAAAGCCAATGCAAATTTAAGTGGAATTTGAGCGCAGTCTTGAAAAGGCTGCTGGAAGGTAGAGGGTGGAAGATTGTTCAAAATTTAGATATGGTACCTTAAAATATGGCTTCCCCACTTTAATTTTTTCCTCCATAAAGTGTCTTCTTGAAAATATTTAAAAAAAACACACTGGAATAATCTGACACCCACAATAAACACATGAAACCAAAAGGTGCTTCTTTTATTCATTCTTTGTGCCACTGGATGTGTTCACTGCTTACACCTGTAATTGTACTAGGTATTTTCTTTTGCGACTCAGCTTTTAGTAGTCCTATGAAAACATTTATGACTTCAGCCAACAACTTAAAGCAATTTAAAAAGACAGAAGCATTTTGCTAGAGCACACACACACACACACACACACACACACACACACACACACACACACACACACACACACACACACACACACACACACACACACACACACCACACACACACTATTTCTCTTTCAGTGTTCTTTTCTTAACTGCCTCTTTTTTACAAATCATCTTTCAAAGCTGAAAGTGGGTGTGAAGAAAAAAGTGCCCCCCACCAGGCACAGGAGGCAATGTAGCAGACCTGCCAACCAGTCTCTACAAACATACCTAGCCATCACTTCAGAAGCAACGATCGCAACTGCTGAAATGAAAGTCATCCAGTGTTTTGAGTGCTAGGAACTGTAGTAGGGTATTAAATAGTTACCACAAAATACCTTTCTGCTTAGTCTGAACACCTTCTTTACTAATATTATTATTTTTTATTTTTAATGCATGTGAACTCTTAACTATTTATTTATTTATTTACTTACATTTGTTTATCTGGAAATTCCGAATGGACACAGGTCGTTTTCCAGCGGAGGCCCAGGGAGAAAAGCTCCACATATTGTAAAATGACAATACAGTAACAAAGTTGGTGACGTATTTTAGAGCGCTCTTAGGTACAGATTATAGTCATAAAAACAAAGTATGAACAGTAACATGGACATATAGCTTAAATAATATAAATAGCTTAATGTACAGTTTAAACAATATAAACAGCTTAATGTACATGGTATATTTCAAGTATGCTAAGCAAGGAAATTAGTGTATTTTCATTAAACTGTCTTTATGGTAACAAATATTAGATCTGTCAGAGTGGGGGATTTAAGCAGAGTGAGCAGGAGTGAGCAGAAGTGGGTGGGGGGCATTTAGTCAGGGTTTGGGCAAGGACAGAGCCAGTGAGTTTTTAGGTGCAGTTTCAGTGCAGTCTTGAAATGACTGGAGGAAGTTAGGGTAGTGATGGTGGGGGGCAGGTTATTCCAAAGTTTGGATATGACACAGGAAAACAGAGATTCTCCTGCAGTGTTTTGGCTTTGGTGATCTGCAGGAGATTTTTGTTGCTGGAGCATTGTGGACTGGAGGAGTGGTAGGGTTCGAAAAGGGATTGCAGTGATGGAATTTTGAGAGGATGGTTTACAAGTTTGTGGGCAAAGGAGAGTTGATTCAGGTGAAAGAGTTGGGGAGCTGGAGCCAGTCTAGTCCTCTGAGGGAGACATAGTGGTGGCTGCAGTAGGAAGCACTAGTGGCGAATTTAGCGGTTTTGTTCTAGCATGCTTCTAGTTTGTTTACATCTGATTGGCTAAGATTAGTAAGTATGGAAGGTGCATAGAGTAAGGTGGAGATTAGTTGGGAGTTTGCAATAGAGATTCTAGCAATTTTGGTGAAGTATTTGTTGTTTCTGTATAAGGCTCCAAGTTTTTTGTGAACTTTTTTTATAGTAAGGGATATGTGGGTTTCGATTTTGAGATTGCTGTCAATCTCCACTCCGAGTAGTTTGGTGTGAGCTGATGGAGATATTGTCTTTGGCAAGTATATTGAAGTGAGGGGGGTTTGGGGTAGATTTGGATGGTTGAAAGATGAGGAGTTTGGTCTTACTGGGGTTAAGTAGGACAGGTCTATATTAGAACACCGAAGTTTCAAAACTTCGAATGTTCTAATATCGAACCCTATTAAATGAAAATTGAAAACATCGAACATACAGAACAGCAAATTTTTTCGTAGGGAAAAAATTTGCTGTTCCAAAACACATACACACAACACAAGCACACCAAACAAACCACAATCCACACACAAACACCTAAAATCTTACACCTAACCCTACACTAAACTATACATATACCACTAACTATCCACTTACCTTAATCCAAACCCTAACCCTAAGGTCCGTCACTATCGCACACTGCCCATAGTACCAATATAAATTGCTACAGCTGTATTGCCCTTAACAGATTTCAAGAACACAGCTTGCTACAGTTCTAGTGCCCTTAAAGGACAACTACAGGAAGCAGCACAGGTTTTGTATTAGAACATTACCCCACCAGAGGCGCAGTAGCAAGGACCCCCCCCCAAACCCCGCCCAGCACTTTGCTCATGAAGTTTATTTTGAAAAGTGCTTTGAATAAACATGGGAAAACCATCATCAGAAAGATGAGTATGCTAAACATTGTAATTATTTCAATACAAAGCCTTTTCTCCCTTATTTTCTGGTACCAGAATTTCCAATTTGCAGTGATGAAAAGCTTCCATAAATTACATCTTAGACTAAATAATTTGGCAGAACGTCTACTTACAAATGCTGTACCGATCCAAACAGATTTACCTATTCAAACAAACACAGAATATGCTGCATTTATACAAAAGTATTACACTGTTATGCTGAGAATTACAATTCTTTAAAGGGGAGGGATGTGAACGCATAACATGCACGTATAAAAACTATTACACAGACTTAAAATTCGTATTCTGTAAAGATGCAGGGGTATGGGTGTTGACCTTTCTGGGAGGTCTTTTTTATTGCATTTATTGTATGTATTTATTGTCCCTCTGCCTCAGAATATTGCTTGTTGCTTTATCTCCAGAAAAATGCTTAAAGAAGGGTGGGGGGGGTGCAGAGGGGCTTGCTCCCCTGCAAAAGCAATTACTGCACAACATTAAACCAAAGAAAGGTGGGGGGGTGCATGGGTTGTGGGCATGGACTGCAAAACAAGAACATGTGGATACTGCGTACATACTGCCCTTCTGACCCGCTTCTTACCCTACAACACAGTATGTGGTTAAGTACAAAATGACAAAGCAAGTCAGACACCCAGGACATGTGGTGCTTTCGACGGTACACTTATAAATGTAGAAAATGAGGATAACTTTATTTAATCTCTGTTTTACATATCATGTACTAAAAGCTATAGTAACTCTAAAGATAACATAAAAAGCATGAAGCCTGTGTTTAAAAACGGCCAGAGAAAGAATAATCACAATGGATATTCACCATCTCACTGTATAATCTGCATGGTTTGTCACTCAGCCCTGTCAATCTTGTAGGACACACCCATTCCTGCGAGAAAATCGCAGTGGGGTAATGTTCTAATACCAAGCCGCAGCACATATTTCCCATCTCCAAAATACATTTTCCTCCCCTATCCAGTGATCCCACCACTCAAAAATGCAGTTAAAACTAAAATAAAATATTTTATTCTCTATTCCCATTATTGTGAGGGAGCGACTATCGGTACTGCAAGCCATCTTAAAAAAAGCAAGTCACCCATCAGTCAGACTGCATATTTCCAACAAACACACCCTCCTCTTCTGTTTTCGACCCTGGACACGTCCACTCTATAATTATGCATGCCCTCAGAAGCATTAGCATTCAATTGTGCCCGTTACACTGCCTTCCTATGATCATAGAAATGCCCATAACAAAAAGCAGGAACTTCTTTAGCAGATAACTGCTGATACACGGCTTTGTTTTCCTAGTGGATTAAACCATAGCTACGGACTTTGCAGAGACTTACTTTCAAAGTGTATGAGCAGCTGTTATTGTTGGAAATTATTGCACTTAATTTTCTTAAGCTGTACAGCTGTTTTCGAATCATGCTGCATGAAGGTAAACTACTATGTTGTTGTTGTGTCTTTCAGCTTTTCCCAGTTAGGGGTCGCCACAGCGGAACTCCGGTCTGCTAATGATTGGCAGTAGATTTTTTACATGCCGAGTTGCCGGCCCTGACGCACAACCTTCAACGAAGGTACGCCCATTCACACATATCTCCACACAGAAGACGCTCTAGCTGAGAATCGAACAGGACGTGTTACTGTGAGGCGATAACGCTACCGCAGCACCACCACCGCAGTGTTTTATTCCTGATATTGTTCGCAGAAATATTATCAACATAGCATCGCATGCAAGCACTACAGATTGCTTGTCCGGTGCAGATGATCTCAGTGTTTTAGGTTGGGGTCAAAGTATTTTCCATGTTTTGTACAAAAAGCAGTGTGGAAGAAACATATATTCAAATTAGAAGTAGAGAGCTGTTTAAATACTGGAAGCCAGTGGTGTAACTACGAGAGGCGAAGTGAGGCAATTGCCTCAGGGCGCCAAGCGGCAGGGGGCACTTTGGGCAGGGGAATCCGCTGACTAGGTAATCATTTAATTTAATTTAAAAAAATTGTTTTTTTTTTTTAGGGCGTTCTTCTTTAAGAAGAAAGAAGTGTAGTCGCGGGCGTGCTGACATCGCACGCAGTGCAGCACATATTTTCAAGTTTGCGAGCGGGAACCGAAACGGATGGTTTAGAACTTGTGCAGGTTGTCTGTATGGATCTGGCAGTCTGTCATCCACTTGCTGCAGATGGGACAAGTCTGGAGGTAAGAACGAGGAGACTGGGGACGTGGTTACATAGATGGATGTCATATCCCTGTTTCTGCGTTGTACTTTTCTCCCCAGATTTGTCTGTGAGAGTGACTAAATGTTTTTGATGTAATGTGCAAGGAATAACTGTACGGTACTGGTTCAGATGATACATTTGAGGAATGCCATGTTTGCAGCACCCTGGAGAGTGACCGTTTTGATCTTCAGTTTTTGTATTTGCTCTCTTTGCACATGTCGTGGTTATTTGTTTATTGTTTCAGCGTCAGTGGGTACCCAAAGATACAGTTGAGTGAATGAATCTTGAAATGCATGCCATCAAGCATGGTAATAAGATTTTCTGGTTTAAAAAGCAATTATTTCTTAGCTGGTCTATAGTAGTTTTTATTATAGTTTCTTAATTGTGTGGGTATATTCACGCTGGCTTTTTTGGAGTTGCTTTACATTATGTAAACAAAATACTGTTTTACTCCCGAGTTTCTCCAAGCATTTGGTTCTTCTCGCTTTATGTGCTATATTCTCCACAATGCAAACACTTGAAGCAGTAGAGCAGGTCATTGAGAATGTGATTAATTTTGGTGATGTTGAGTAGCTGGAGTCTAGGCTCCCAGGGAAATCTGTTTTGGTTCCTCTGCACACTGGACATTTAGAGACTTTTGCTAAACTAAACTGATGGAGGTAGTAGTAGTTAAAATCGAAGAAAAAAAATCCTAGACTGCATTAAGCCTGCAGTAGCTGGCAAGACTCAGCATGTGTGTTTCTGTATTTGAACTAACAATAAGAACTCCAGCTCTATTCAGTCTCATACCGCTTGCTCAGAGGTGACTGTGCTAAGGCGTCAACAGTTTAGTGGTTCCAATATATATATATTTTTTCTGCTGTGATGATTTTGCTCATCTGATTTCCATTTTTAGCTGGTTTGTTGGGTATATTGGTATCTGCCTTGGGTCATTGTCATTACCTTCTAGTCTCTGGAATGGCTATTTGCAGATAACATGGGGTGGTACAGCTCTTTTAAGTTAAATGTTTAATAATCGCAGTAGAAGGTGAGCTGCTACTTATAGCCAAAGCATACTGTTAGTATGCATGCATGACATGTTTCAAAGCATGGTGTATTCATTTTGTTTCATTGTTTACTGGAAAAATGTTCAAAACAATACACTTAAAATGCCCTCTAACAACTGTACTATATTGTACAAGGAATATAATGTAATACAGTCAGGAAGGTGTATCAAAGAGCATGTGTATGTTTCATGTTCAAGGGGCCTATGATTTTGAAGACAGCCCAGAGTTAATATTTATCTGCCACTGGCAAAATGTATTTTCTTTGAATGTGGGTCAGTCTTCTTATGATATTTGTGCATCTGATAGCATCAACTGCATTATCCTTGCATTATTTTATTTACAAGAGAGCAGAGGTGAGGTGACATAGTATATATCTGGGGGGCATACCTCCCAACTGTGCCGAATTACTCGTTTTTTACCGAGTTTTGGGGTCCAAATGATGGGGTGCCATGGTTCCTGAGTGGCACCGATTTTTCCAGCTTTTGGTTTTGAAATTTTTACTTTTCAGCTTGGCATCAGCACTGTCAGCCTGTCGAAATTGAGCTCAAAGGCTCACATCCATACATTTCCGGCTGTTTGAATGGAACAGTGCTATGTACTGCTCTACATGGATCTATCTGCTGGTGCGAGAACAGAAAGGAACAACTGCTGCTGCTGCAGGCAGAAAAGGAAACTTAATTTCTGCAAGGAGAAGGAGTGGAGAAACAACTGATGCAAGCTGTGAGAACAGACTTGACTTCTACAGGTACTGCTTAAAAGTGAGTGAGTGAGAGAGAGAGTGTGTGTGTGTCTGTGCACTGCCTCTTTCAATTCATTTAAGTAAATTTTGTTAACGTAGTTTGTCTTTAAAAAAAAATGTAATATTTAGTCATGCAATTAAAACAAATTACGGAGCTGATAAAGGGAGTCCAGGACAAGTCTCTCAACCACCATCACACAAACTGTATCATCCCAAAACAAAATAAATAAAATCCCAAAAGCGTTTATGGTTGTGCAAATGGCGTTACTTCACAGAAGCAGCCTACAAGTGGCACTGGAGTGTTTAATGCACTATCTTATTAAAGACAAATGATCATTGTTGGACTGCAGTGCAGAACAGAAACAAAGTCTGCTGTAACTACAAATCTACAATCATAA
Organism: Protopterus annectens; assembly: GCF_019279795.1. Classification (NCBI taxonomy): domain Eukaryota; kingdom Metazoa; phylum Chordata; order Ceratodontiformes; family Protopteridae; genus Protopterus; species Protopterus annectens. The sequence goes on along the minus strand of NC_056743.1, from coordinate 1,199,886,625 downwards.
CTCTCAAAACTCCAAGACTTTGCAATAAAATAGTGTGGTATTCTAACCCGATTTTGTGACAACAGCCAAAACGTACTACACAAAATTATTAAATAAACCAAACCTTGAAGTTATTTATTTAAAAATGCCTTTCTTGGTAATGCGTATTACTGCAAATCCTTTTACTACATCTTTTAAATCATTAAAAATCACCATAATCGGATAGCAACTCCAATTCTGAACCTCCGACTTTGACCATCTTTTAGTTATCATTTATTCGACGATAAAAAGTTTAACTTTAGAAAACACATCAATGTTATTTAACAATGTAAACCAAAACCACCAACTGAATACATGACCAAAAATACAGAAATGTACGCACTCACTGCTGCACGATTGCTCACTAGTAAGCAACAACAGGTGATGTCATGAAAAACTTAGTCATGCGCGTCTTTCCATTAAAACTTACATTACTCAAAGTACTCTTAATACGTGACTAGTCAACAGGCACTACAGAATTTGGGGGTATGAAAAAAATCTATTTTTTATTTAGTTCTACAATACAAAAATGCAACTTGCAATCCTCTCTGCTAAAGTTAAACATGCGTGTTTGTAAACAATCCCAATACCAATATTCTACACTACCTTAACAACATGCAAACATGGCAGCGGAAAGATCGTCATCCATCTGTTCTCGTAGTTGCATGAATACCATGCCTAAGATACTACTACCCCAGCTTGTTCTTGTTAGAGTTAGCCTTTATCAGTGGCTCACTCACTCTCTGCTTATGTAAATCCCATAGTGATGTACCAGGCTTTTGTGAATCTAGGGGCCTACCTGCTATAACATCCTCCTAGTGTGTCTTGTATTGTCAGCATCTTCACTTGTAATTTTGAAGTGCAGAAACAGAAGAACATGATAAATGGCTATAAATGTCATTGCAGCTGCTTGGCATACAGAATACAGTACTAAGTGGACAACATCTCAGCATATTTAGAGTATGTTCTGAAGTAACTTACTAATACTACAAATGGCATATTCAGCATGTGGCAGATGCCCATGATCTCAGTACTAGTATGAAGCATACCTTCCACTTTAGTCATGCCACTGTGAGATGTTAGCATTACATCTTCAGTCATTATTGCTGGTATAGCATGTATCATAAATTTTGTGCCATCATAAAACTATGCATGCATCTCAAGAGCTCTTGTTCCCCGAACTACATGGCTTTCACTGTGTTGTTCTATGGCTTCTTCCACACACCATATTTAATGCTTGGGAAACTCCTTTCATGCTCTAGCCTTCCTGGCATCTGTGGTTAGTTTCACCTGAAACGTTACAGTGCACTGTTTTTCTAGTATTATGCCCCTGATCATTGAGAAATGGATCATTCAGTTCTGATTTGCAGTGTCTTGTAATCTTTTAACTTGCTGTATGACAACTGTAAGAAGAAGCTCCTCAACATGTGTACTTACAAATGTGTCTGCTGAACAGTAACATAAAGCATGCATGGTTTCTGCATCCATTTAAAATACTGACATAGACTGGCTTGAATGTATTCTGCACTATATATATATATATATATATATATATATATATATATATATATATATATATATATGTGTGTGTGTGTGTGTGTAAGTAGACTTTTATCATGGAAATGTTGCATTATTGGTTCATGCGTTTTGTTTCATTGCCTACTGGAAAGATGTTTAAACAATACATTTAAAATGCACTCTACTTAAGTCTAACAAGTGTGCTGTATTATACAATGAATATAATTTAATAAAGTCAGAAAGGTGTATCAAAGAACTCATATATGTTTCTTGTTTTGTGTGCAAGGGGCCTATGATATGAAAACAGCCCAAAGAAGGTAATCTTTATCCACCACTGGCCAGATGCATTTTCTTTGGATGTGGTGTGGGTTTCAATGCTGTTTCAATGAATGTGAGTTTCAAGGGCAGAGAAGTTTTAATGCCAAAGAACAACAAAAGCCAATAAAATCCAAAGGTTTATTACAGTAAGCCTTCAAGGAGTAACACCCAACTCACCCAATACATCTTTTATACTCCCAACAGTCCATAAATCAATAAAACAATTAATCAATTAACCAATAAAATTGACTTTACATCACACTTCTCCAACAGCAATCTGTATTAAGACCTTTAGGTAACAAAGTACCATACTTTAAAATAAAAACAGTTTCTTTTTTTAAAAGTAATTTTACAACAACATTTATATCCAATTCATCAGCAGCCACTTGTTGCAAAATACTAGCTTGCAGTGTATGATATTGTCCATTATGGTATTCACAAAAATGTTTAGCTAAAGGACTCTCTATTTTGCAGTTTATGATGTCTCTCATGTGTTCAAGCAACCTAACCTTGAACATTCTTTTTGTTTGACCTATATAATACTTATTGCAGCCACATCTTATTGCATAAACTACTCTACTTGTTCTACAATTATATCTGCCAAATGACAAAGCTTTTGTTATTAATATTATTAAATACTCTCTGAATATATTGGCAACAATTACAATTAGTGCAAGAAAATGTGCCTAGTTCAGAAATTAATCGTGACATTTTAACTTCTGGTCTATTAAATCTTGTATGCACTACCAGATCTTTGATGCTCCTACCTCTTTTATATGAAAATACTAACTTTTTTAGCAATAATTGATCCAAATCACTATAATTTTGTAAAAACTACCAAAAATGTAAAATAATTTTATTAATTTTATAGCTACACACATTATATGTGGATACTAAAAAAATTCTGTTATCAGAATCTACTATTCTATTTTTACAAAAATAACCACTATTTACACTTTTGTACTTTATTTCTTCATTATTTTGTTCATCAAATCTAATTTTGTTTTCTTCTTTAAGTTTTAATGCCAAGTCTATTTTCATTGTGAGACAGTATTGCTTTGTTTAGCAGATATCTTAGTGTTTGTGCATTGTGTTATAAAATGTAAAAATATAATCCAAATAATCATTGTAGAAGTAAAGCAGTATGCACACATTAGTGTTTATGGTAAATGGGGCAAAATAACCAAGTAATGGGACATTGGAATGGCTACAAGGGGACTCTGGTGCTATATTTTCATTTTGTTCTTCAGTTTGCATTTGAAAGTTGGTATCCCACGATTCCATTGGAGTGGGCGGGGTTATGTGATTATGTATGCAAATTTTATGTTAATCAGCGTACAGATTTGTACCTATTTTTCATGGGCCTTGTCCAGATTTTTTATGTTCCAAGGTTGAGAGGTATGCTGGGGGGGCTGCTTATCTTACATCATCCAGCTTCTCTTCTACAGTGCACTATCACTGTCTCTACACAACAGAAAATGTCAGATGAGACACATGATTTCCTCATTCAGGTATAGCATTCCAAGAGGGATGTAACCAGGACCTGCTAGCAACAAGGTCACTTCAACTATTCCAAAGGTTAACCCTTTGCTGCTGCAGCTAGTTCAATATACTGATATTAGTTTCCTGTTGCTGTTTTTCTACCTATTATACTTTATAAATCAAAAAACACACATTTGTTGGCTCTGGATTTGACTGTGCTGGATTGTGTGTGTATGTTTTTTTACTTTAGCTTCTTTTAGAGTTTACCTGCAGAGCTGAAAATGTATCTATTTTGGCATTTTATGATTCTGCTTGAAAGATGAAAGAAGGCAAAATGTCCTTACCCATGCTGTTCCTATAAATATCTCTACCATTTGTCAAAAATATATTAATCTGCAGCTTAATGGAACTCTGCAGAAATATATTTTCCACTGCACTTACTCACACATTAATTTATAGACTTATACTTTTGTTTCATCCAGTTCCATGTAACTGGGAAGCAAAATCTTGCCCTGGCAAGCAGTGAGTACAAGCTAAAGAAACAATCCTGTATAATTTTAATCAATGGCTTAAAGTAAAGGATATGCATGGATGTTTTCAGTTTAATTCAATTACTTACTGTCCTCCCATGTTACAAAGACATGTCTGCATTATTTCTTCCTGGGCCTCTGCTGAAAATTGTTTTTTTTTGTTCCAAGTCAGACTGTCCTGATTAACAAATGTTAAATAAAATTGACAGGCATTTGAATTTTCAGACTTCAGGATTCTGAATGTTTAAGTCCTTACATATTTGATGGTGCAGTGGTAGCCTCTGTTGAAAATTGGTTTTGTTCCATCTATTTGGCTTCGGTCATCTCGATGGCTTGGGTTCCCGGGGGGGGGGGGGGTGTTGGGGCGCCTAGGAAAAGTTTGCCTCAGGGCACTTCTAACGTAGTTACGCCACTGCTGGAAGCCATTACCCACTAATCTTGCTCAGTAAAGTTGAACGTTGTACATTTTTTTCTGCTGCTGATTGCCTTGCTTGCAGCAAACACTGGCAATAGAATGATGCTGTGTTGCGCATGTGTGTGCGTGTGTTTGTACAGTAAATTTTCGGAGCAACTTTCAATATGAAGACAAATTATGTTTTTAGAGACCTTTGATTACAGTGGTGTCCTGACACTACAGCATACTGCTGTTGTACTTTGTTACTGAAACTACCAATAATGTCAGTATTTTGAGTTACTGATCTTTGCATTCAACAAGTTAATGTTAACTTACAATCTTGTATTCTGTCATTTTCCCAAGGCAGAGGATGTACAAGTCTGATATTAATTTGAACTGCAAATCACAGAGGATTAATTGAGATGGTATAGAGCACTGAAAATGGTTTAGAGCACTGAATATTCCTTCTGTTCTGTAAATGTTTGTGTTGCTTCCATAATAATCTCTCATGCATTGTATGCAATCCTGTTCAGCTGTAAAAAATATCTAAATCTTCTATTTTTTCATCTGCTAACTTTAGTGTTCTGGATACAGTTATACCATAGTGTATCATTTACTGTGCATATTCAGCCTACATTAAGACAAAGTGGGAACATGGTCAAAGGCCATCTTTTAATGTGGATAATTATAATTTCATATTTTTTAATATATTTATTTAATTAGACTAAAATAGATTATATGCCGTGTATTATAACTTTAAACTGGAAGCCAAAATTTATTATACATTAAATCTTAGCTTAGTTTTGAAATTCTGCAAATATTTAAATGTATTTCCCCATTTGGCCTGAGAGGAGTTAGAGACAGCAAATACTAGTTTGTGTTTGCTGTTTGTTTGTTTGTGTCTTTCTGCTTTTCCCGGTTAGGGGTCGCCACAGTGGAACTGCAGTCCGCTAAAGATTGATAGTTGATTTTTACGTGCCGAGTTACCAGCCCTGACGCACAACCTTCAACAAAGGTACACCCATTCACGCATGTCCCCACGCAGAAGACGCTCTAGCTGAGAATCGAACCGGACAGCGTCTTACTGTGAGGCGACTATGATTTTATGCAGGAAACATTTTCCTCCATTATCTATTATAGTTTTCAAATGTAATCCTAAGTCCATTAGGATACCATAAAATGTGTCCAACAGTATTTATATGTAATGTATTGTATATTATAATACATATACATATATGGGTCTACTTTAGATAATTTTAATACCACTTAACCAACTTTCATAATGCCGAGACAACTTAAACCAAAAAAACACATTTTATTGACCTCTCAGAACACCGACTGGCAACTCCAGGTAATTAACCACTTGGCCACACTATAAAATTAAACCTGAAGTAAATTAAACCCACCCATGTGGGGGGCTGTGCATCCCACACCACTCCTAACTAAATATACCAATTCCGAGACTGCATTGCTGGGGGAGTAAGGGGCAAAGTTCAACATGGTGGCCAAGTCGGTGTTCCGAGAGGTCATTGAAATGCAGTTGCCAGTTAAGTTGTCTCAGCATTAAGAAAGTTGGATAAGTGGTATTTTGATTATCTAAAGTAGACCCATATCTATCTATCTATATATATATATATATATATATATATATATATATATATATATATATACATACATACATATATATGGCTTCACTTCAGTATCTCGAAATACTGAAACACTGAAACTGTAATGGCCGAGACTAGAACGCCAAAGTTTCAGTATTCCGAAATACTGAAGTGCTATATAAAAAAAAAAAAAAAAAACATACAACATTTATGCAGGGGACCACCCCCCCTGCTTAAATATACCAACTCTGAGATTGCGCTACAGTAGAGGAAAGGGAAATCTCCCATTCCGCACCATATACGGAAGCGCAGAATGGGAGATTTGCCATGTCCCCACTATCGTACAATCATGGGGCAGGTATATTTAAGTGAGGGGGGTGCAGAGGACTTGCCCCCTGAAGAAACAGTACTTTTCTTTATTTAAATTTTGATTGTAGTGCCGCTTCAGTATTTCAAAATACTGAAACTTTGGCGTTCTGCTCTCGGCCATTAGAGCTTCGGTGTTTCAGTATTTCAAGATACTGAAGCAAAACTATATATATATATATATATATATATATATATATATATATATATATATATATATACACACACATATGTGTGTGTGTGTGTGTGTGTCTGTGTGTATATATATATATATATATATATATATATATAATGTTTTAGAAGAAACTAGGCTGTACTTTTGTATAATACATAATATTGGTAAAAATATTTTAACAAAAAGTAATCTGTCCTTAAATATGAAAAATATGTATTCCTGTTTAGTAATGATCTGTTCCATATTTTTTAAAACAGCACAGAGTTTACTTGAATTATTTGATCAGTTTCTATTTGTGACCCCATCCATCCTCAACCCCTTTTTCCCATGGTGTTGGGGAGTCACTTCAACAGTAACAATCATCTTGAGCAAAGGTTTACTCCCACTGGATGGTTAGCCCTGATGCAGTAGTTCATCCATACCACTCACTTGCAACTATGGCCAGTTTATACTGTCCACTTCACCTACTCATGTCTTTGGAAAGAAACCCACATGACTGCAAGGAGGACATGCAGACTCCACAAAGAAGACATCCCAGCCAAGAATCAAACTGTTGAACCTCTTGCTGTGAGGTGACAACGCTAACCACTGCACCACAGCAGCCAACCTTTTAGTATTTATTTATGACTTTACTTGTGACTATTAAGTATTATTTTTGCAAATTTGTATTTCTTTTAATTTAGTATTGCAATCTCAAATATTTATTATGTATTTGGATTTTTTACTATCCTGTTGAATTTGATCCAGATATATCTCCAAGTCTGTGATTTTTTTAATATGACTAAAACGACTGTCATTCTCTGTGAGTGCTAAAAATGCCATCAACAAGTAAGATTTTAGACTGACAGTTTTCATTTGCTTCATTTGTCTGAAAGCCTTTGACATGATCATTATTTTCATTGCATTAGCTATGGGTTCCTTAGCTAGGGCAAACAACATGGATACTAATGGACAGCACTGATTTGTTCCTCAACATCTCTTAGTCCTGACAAGAATGGTTTGATTTTGGACTGCAGTTTTGTCTTACATTTGTAACATTTGTGTAATAATTTGAATAAGTTAATGGATGACTGAGAGACTCCACATCTGTCCAATATCATAAATGATCCCAGTGATTACCATTTAATGTACTGAAGCTTTTCCTGTTGATCTACTACAAGTGCCTGCATGATGTATGCTTATAATATACCAAATAGATCTCCTGTCTAACCCCAAGATTCACCCTTCTGCCCCTTAACTCCATAACTCCCCCTCCTTCTCCCTAAACCCAAGACTCCCTTCCCCACCAGTGCTGTAATCCACACTTGCATCCCTTGAGACAGCTTCACCACAACTGCTGCACTTCAATCGCTCAAACTCAAATGTGTTTAGGTAAGCTATGGAAGTTGTTTGCCTGAACTCACATTTGAGTGTGAACATAAGCAGCACCCTACCTGAGCTACAAGGTGCTTGAGTCCTTGGCTTTGCGACAATGGGTTTCGGGTGCATGGGACTTCAGCACTTGTAGAACATCCCTTTCCTCTGTATCTGACAAGCGTTTCTGCTTTGCCAGAAATGGTTTGCAACCTCTCTTAACAAGGTTTCCACATTGTGAAAAAAAGGCATTACAGCACATAGTGCCTTTTTAGGCACAGTTTATTTAATGGATATAGAATTCCTGTTTCTGGGCATAGTGCCTGTCATTTCTTCAGCCTTACTGGCAGTGGCTGAAGAGTATCTGTATGTGTCAAGGATATAGTCTCCTAATGACACATTCCTTGGAACACCACACTTAATGTCTTAGATGTCTAAATCACCATAAAGAAGACAAACTACCACATCATGGCTAGTTACAGTACATCTTTTATTTCCCTTCTGAGCATCTTGGCGATACGACACATTACATGAAATCCCCATTAAACCAAACATCTTTCTCCTGGGGGAACTTCAACGATTCATCAATAAACTGGCACACCTACACTGCCAGTGGTTTGCATGCCCAAATCTTTCATATTATACATGTTAACCTGCTTGTACAACTAGTTAACTATCCTACAAGGGGCTCCAATATCCTTGCTGTAGTCCTCAAAATATGACAACTCCATGCACATTTTCATATACCCCATCTGACCTTGTTAGATTACTGACCTTTTCCTTTAAAACTTGTGCTACTTCCCTGGTAACTATCAGGCACTTGACCTTACTTCTGCAGTAATCCTCCACCAATGTATTCCACTGCTAAAACTGCTAAAATTTTTATTTTGTGTTGTTTACCAGGTTTGTCTGACTGAGTTTATTAAAAACATTCAGGGAGCCAGGGGAGAAAAGCACCAACATATTTTAAATATTTTTAAACAGACAATAATGCACACAAACAGACATTAACATACAATTGCTAATTAGATTACATTCACATGAAATAAAAACAACTGTTACGTTATCAAAGATACTTGCGCATCAGTAGATGTTGAACAATGAGAATTTGAAGGCGTGCATTACTAGCTTGTCAAATAGATAACAGATCATGTGATTAGTACTTAGAAATTCAAAGAAATGGAAGAGAGGTAAAGAATTTGGTAGGGCAGAAAAAATATTACTATTGTAGTTAGGAAGTGGGGCATAAATCATGTTCAGAGACAATTATGTATGCCTATCATCAGGTTTACCCTAAAAGTACAGAAGTGGGAGTTGAGCAGAGTCAAATAACTATGTATATGTCTGGAGATGCTAGTAAAACTATTCACATATTGATGAAGATTAGTCATTGGGCATAAGATTCGGAAAGAAGGGAAATGGTATGACGATATGGTAAGTAGATGATTTGTTGCGGTGGCTGTTATATATTTTTAGGCTCATAGATTAGTACTAAGCTAACTGCCCTTGCAAGCCATTTTAAGCCTAGTCAATTATCCCTTGTAAGACTCAAACCCTGCACATTGTGCTTGTAAGGCAAGCACTTTAACCATTAGGCCACCCTCCCTTAGGGTCTTAACGAAACATTAGAAGTATGCAGAATGTGTGCATCATTTTTGTACACACATTATGTATAAAGGCAAACTGAAGCAACAGGATCACTTCTAAATCACCCCCAACATGGTTTAGTGGGGAAGTGATAAATATACAGGGGCGGCTCGTGCTATAGGACTGCAGGACTGCAGCCCTCCCACCTAGAAAACAAAAAAGGAATAGTAAAGAAACACAAAAACAAAGTACAGAAAACATGTTTATGATCGCCGCAATTCCTGGAAGTACTCAGCGCATGTGCGCATGCACAGGAACACTCTCAGACTGCTTTCTCAGCAGTCTAGATAGGGGGAAAGGCATCTTGCAGATGCCCAGCAGTCTGTGCAGTGGTGACGTCACAGAATGGAGGCATTCCAAACTGCAGCAGCAGCAGGCTGGACCAATCAAGGTGCATTTAACCAGAACAAGGTGTGCTGGACCAATCACGCTGCAGCTAACATACACAGGACTTCATTAGCGCGGGCTCAGTGGATATTGTAGAGGACTGGTGGCTCAATGGATGTGTGTGTGTGTGTGTGTGTGTGTGTGTGTGTGTGTGTGTGTGTGTGTGTGTGTGTGTGTGTGTGTGTGTGTGTGTGTGTGTGTGTAATGCCACAGTTGCTATATACTGGTGGCTAGAGAGAACTCATGGTGGTGTGGTAGGGAATACCTCAGGCTTGAACCTTGTACCTTGTATGCAGGTGGCAAGGACCTGAATTCTCTACCCACCACCATTTGTAAAAAAATTTCAGATTTTTGCCTCATATTTGTTCTGTTCTGTTTTTCACAAAATCTGTGGTTTCTATATTTTTGTCAGTCAGTCAGTGGTGCAGTCATTGGTGCAGGGGTAGCATTGTTGCCCGATAGTTACAGCTTCTCTGGTTTGATTCTTAGCTGGGGTGCTTTCTGTGTGGAGTCTGCATGTCCTCCCATCTTAGTACAGATTTTTGCCTCATATTTGCTCTGTTCTGTTCCTCTTAAAATCTGTGGTTTCTGTATTTTTGTTTCCGTACACAGTCAGTGGTGCAGTGGTAGAATTGTTGCCTGAGAGCTACAGCTTCTTTAGTTTGATTTTTGGCTGAGATGCATTCTGTGTGGAGTCGGCATGTCCTCTCATCTTACAAAGACATGTGTCTGGAGTGTTTCTCCCTGGGCCTGTGCTGAAAATTGGCTTTTGTTCCAAGTTGGACTTTCCTGGTTAAATAAAAATGACAGGCATTTGAATTTCAGACTTCATATTCTTCAGAAAGTACATGGTAACACAAAACCTTTTATTCTAGCAATTTTCTAAGTTTATAAAATGGATATTTGAAATTTGTCCCTATTTTTTGGACTGTATTCCCCATTATTGGCTTTGTCCTGGTTTTTTATGCTAAGGTTTTGATGTATAGTGAGAACTGAATTCACTAAATGGTAGCCATTTAAGTTTCAGTCTTCCTTTTTTTCACAAAACAGCTGATTTGGCATAGTGGTATGCTGCTCTGACTGTTTTGCACAGGTTCCTGGGTTCCAGACTTGGCAGTGATATGTCTGGTGGTAACACAGCATTTTATTCTAGCAACTTTCCAACATTATACAAGCAATGTTTAAAATGTGTCCCTGATTTTTGGGCTTTTGTCTCCCACCCCCCAATAAATGTTGGCTTCCAGATTTCTTGTGCTGCAAAGTTCAGAGATACAGCTGAGTGTCGAGTAGATTTTACAAGGAAGTGAGAGCTGCAGGGGAACAAAAGATTAGTGCTGCTTATGCTGAGTCTGCTTGTATTGTTAAATAGGATAACAGGTAGTATACTTGCTTTTGATGCAGAAGGCTGTGGGTTCTACTCCCACAGTAGGTAGATGCATTGCTGATACTGTACTGTGGTGTAAAGGGGGGTGGATGCTGCAGTTCTTTTTGGTGAAGATAGCTAGTAACTATCAACCTGTTATCAGTTTGCCATCCATTCCCTATTTCAATATTACTAGCTTATCATTTTTTTAATGCAACATGTGCAACTTGTTCCTCAAGGGCAACAGGCACTTTATTTGTAGATGAAACAGTGAAATATATAAAGTTGTTTACTTGCAGCAACCTCTTCATTAGTTACAGATTTCTTTAATGTGGAATTATTTAGATGACTTTTACTACTTCAGAGATTGTACATATTTACTGATATTGGTGGACTGTAGAAGTCTGAATAGACTTTTATTTTAGAAATGTTCTGAATTTGGCAGTTTTGTCATTATTGGTGCATGCATTTTGTGTCATTGTTTACTGGAAAAACGTTCAAAACAATAAATTTAAAACGCCCTCTAACAACTGTACTGTATTGTACAAGGAATATAATTTAATACAATCAGGAAGGTATATCAAAGAGCATGTGTATGTTTCATGTGCAAGGGGCCTATGATCTGAAAACAGCCCAAAGTTAATCTTTATCTGCCACTGGCAAAATTGTATTTTCTTCGAATGTGGGTTTCAATGCTGCTTCAATGAATGTGAGTTTCAAGGGCAGAGAAGTTTTAATGCCAAGTCTATTTTCAGTGTGAGACTGCATTGCTTTGTTTAGCAGATATTTATTAGTGTTTGTGCAGTAAAATGCAAAATA
>NC_056743.1:1199617148-1199869648 GCF_019279795.1 Protopterus annectens | reverse complement strand
AATGCTGTGGAAATTTTTTTGGACCCTTCTCCTGATTGATAGCTTTCAACAATGAGATACTTTTGATGCTTTGTAAGCTCTCTGCGAACCTTGGCTTTTGCTGTAGCAGGCAACTGAGTAAACGTCAGGAAAATCCTGCTAGGACAGCTGAACTTTATTTGGGGTAAACCAGAGTCTTTTTAATTGATGGCAGGTATGTACCCAAGAAGACTGAATGTTGTAATTAAATCAAAAGGTACTTCAGCAAAGTATTAGTTTAAGGAAGGGTGTGTACACTTACACAACCAGCTTATTGTACGTTTTTTTTTTTTATTCCCTTAACAGATTTGTTTTTCAATTGAATTGTCCAGGTTATAGGCCACATTAAAGGTGGGAAAAGTTCTGAAATTAATACACACACACAGATTATATATATATATATATATATATATATATATATATATATATATATATATATATACATTTTTTTTTTTATTATTATTATTTTTTTGGTTGTATTTTGCAGAAATGTTTTATTGCAACATGACTGTAAAAGTATCAGTAGCCCTTGTGGCCAACTGCTCAAGTGTAGAAGGTGGTGCAGGTCTGCAGGACACTGCTGCCCATATTTAGAAAGCCCCTGTATCCACCACATTAGTGCTGAAATGTAAATAAACTATAAATGTATTTAGGTATCAGTGTTACTGGTGTCCATCTGTTGCAGGTACATGTGCCAAGGATACAGGCCAGCCCAGAGGTCAACAACTCACTTAGATGGTTAATGGTATGGGCCAATGTTCTTCATCAGGCCTAATGTCTGGCCCAGACAGTGGAGTACCTCTAATAGCCATGGCAGAATTCATTTATTGTTCCCTATCAGGCATTTAGCTGTTGACACATGCTGCATCTGGTCATCAGTAACATGGGATATGATCTATTCTTTCATTCCTAGTCTTATACTCTGTTGGGGTTGGGAGATCTCCAGTTTGGTACCTTTGCCATTACACACTCAATCATCTGGGAAGTTTGGTTTCTGCACAGTACCAATATCTTCACCATTAGTAGAACCAAGGACTAAAAACTTTACCCCAGATGTAAAGATGGTAAAGGCACTTGTTTATAACACAGTGTCTTTCAAACAGATGTAATAAAGTATGCCTACAACTATCTCCCCATCCACAGGTGCACATTATGCTTAACTAGGATCAAGGAAAAACTCTAATTCACATAGATGGGCAGCCTGTTTCATAGTAGGGGGTATTCTCTGAGACACATACCTGTACCTCCAATACATCCAGTTTATGCTCCAAGCAAAGTTTGTCTTTAGAGCTGGTAGTTCTGATAGTATTTCTTTTGTAAATGTGAATCTGGTCCATCAGAGCAGGATCTGGGGATGTATTAGCATGACAGACCTAGATATCCCCTCGGCCATGTAACCTGTACCAGAACACCAAAGGCGGATGTGTGTCCATATTTATTAAGGATATCCACACCTCCAGGCTAGTTGCTCAGCATAATGCAGCCGAGATTATCCAAGTGCAACTAACTCTGGGCAAAACTGCAATCCAGATTGTAGCTTGCTACGGATCCCCCACCATGCCCCAGGATTCCCAATCCTCTTTTCGTGATGTACTGGAAAATATTAGGGTTCAAACACCCTAATAATGGGCGATTTCAACTACCCCATCATTAACTGGGAAAACTACTCATGTACCAACTCCTTCGCTGAATGCTTTCTGGAATTCATAAACTCCAATGCCCTGGATCAACTTATCCACACCCCCACCAGGGACAACAATATTCTAGATCTAATCATTACCAACTTGAGTGACCGGTGTTCCACATCTGAAGTCAATGCCTCATTGGTCCGATCCGACCATAAGCTAATTATCCTAGATATCCACATCCCGCCCCCACCCCCCATTAAGGAAACCATGGTAAAAAATTTCTCCAAAGCTAACTTCATGCTTCTTAAGACAGAAGTGGTGAACTTCATAACACCCATGCAGATGGACAATACAGTTACAGCTACTAAATCATACACAATTGCACTTTATAAGCACTTGCACGAGTGCATGGATCGTGCTATTCCAAAGAGAACCAAGATGCTATCTTCCAAAAAAAGGAAGCCAATCTGGTGGCTCCCTGCTATAAACAAACTGAGCAACAAAAGGAAGAAACTGTTGCAAAAGAGAGTAAAATCCCATGAGTGGAGGAGCTCCCTGGTCAGCCTCAGTAAGAAGCTGTGATCCTTGATAAAATCCTCCAAAGCTAATTACGAAAACAAAATCGCCACTGATTCTAAAGACTACCACAAAGCATTCTATAGCTATGTCAAGAATCTCAATGGCAACACTCAGATATGCTCTGAGTTACAGCACAATGGCACTAAATATACAGACCCAACTGATATTGCCAACATCCTGGCAGATAGGTTCAATGCTAACTTTACCCCCCTCTCACCCCCTAAAGAGCCCATCTCTATACCGGAAGAATGCAAAGTTCCTGTAATCACGGCTGCACAGGTAAAAACCACACTCTCCAAAGCCAAGAACACAGCATCCAGAGGACCAGACAACATCTCAGGCTGCATTCTACATGAACTACAGAATGAACTGGCACCCCACCTAAGTACCATGTTCAATCATAGCCTCGACTCAGGCTTTGTGCCTGCTGAATGGTGCACAGCGATGGTTATCCCACTCCACAAGGGGGAGCTACCACGGACCCCAGAAACTACTACCCCAATAACCTGACGAGCCTGGTCTGCAAGGCCATGGAACGTATCATCATGGAACTTATAAACAAAGACACTGGTAATCTCCAAACTCTGGACCCCACCCAGTTCGGGTTTGTAAAAGGCAGATCATGTCTCCTAAACCTGATAGACTTCTTTGAAGCAGTCACCAAAGCCGTAGACGAGGGTAAGGTGGTTCACACAGCCTATCTAGATCTTGCAAAGGCTTTCGACACCATCCCCCACTCTGGAATTATAGATAAACTCACTGAACTAGGTATAAATCCCTATGTCACAAGCTGGGTTGCCAACTGGCTCACTGAAAGAACCCACATTGTGAAAGTCGCAGACTCCAAATCTGACTTCAGACCAGTGACAAGTGGAGTACCACAGGGTTCAGTTCTGGGACCTCTCCTGTTTGGTATCTACTTCTCTGAAGTACAGGCTAACACAGAAGGTCTTTGGCTAATGAAGTTTGCAGATGACTGCAAACTAGGAGCCATAATTGAAACTCCTAACGATGTGGACATCCTACAAAAGGGCCTCACTGAGACAGATGCCTGGTGTCAAAGCCATGGCCTCAAGCTCAATGCCAAAAAGTGCATTGTCATCCCGTTTGGTAAAAACTCTGTACCCATGAACTACAACATAGACGGTAATATACTTAACACTGAAAGTTTGATAAGAGACCTTGGGACACAGGTGGACAGTAGTCTCTCCTTTGATAATCATATCGCCACAGTAGTCAGGAAATCCTTCTATGTGGCACACCTCATCACAAAAGGTTTCTCATCCAGAAAAAAGGAGGTAACTCTTCCCCTCTACTCATCACTCATTAGACCAATTATAGAGTACAACGCCCCTTTTGGTATGTACCTCACAAGACATCTACAACAACTGAAAAGGCCACAGAAAGACTTCACAAAGAAGATTACCAGCCTCAATCAGATGCCCTACGCAGACCGTCTAAAAAAACTCCAGCTTTACTCCGTCGCATATTGCCTACTCAGAGGTGATCTCTGCCTAACATACAAAGCTATGTCAAACCCAGAGCTGCTGGACATGCTCCACTTAAAGAAATCCCAATCCCTCCGAGCTACACACTCTAGGGACCTAAACCTTGTCACCACAATAAACAGAACATGCTGGAGGGATAGATTCCTGTCCCAGAGACTTCCCATACTCTGGAATAAACTACCTATCTATATCAAACAAAGCTCCTCATTAGCACTCTTCAAGAAAAATCTTGATGATTGGATGGGAAATAGGAAATTCACCCCGGGGATCACTTCTGTGGCTCTGCTCGACAGTGGCACAGGAAAATAATTTTCTTGGGTGGCAAAAGCCAGGGTACCTTTTTTGTCTGGGCTTGTATATGCCCCAGGGACGATAGCCTAGTATCTACCTATGAACCTATGAACATTCTTCAGGGGACCAAGTATAGTGATGGGACATTTGAGGCAAACCGCATATGACATGTTATGAAAGCTGTGCATTCCTTTTCTTTGCTATATGACAATTCAGCAGCCAACACAGACTGTGTTTCAGTGTTTTTGAAACTTATTTATTTATTTGGCATTTGTTTGGTGGGAAAGACTGACTGGGTCTTGAGGTACCCATTTTCAGTGGAGGCATGGGGAAAAAAGCTCCAGATACATACAGTTAACAGAATGGGAACTTAACAGACATAATGAAGTCATGACATTGGAGCACAAATTTCAAAAAACTACACATTAGTTTGTCATAATAAAAACTCAGACATATTAAAGTCATAGTGTTCAAGCATAAACTATATGGAAAGCCTGATAATAGGAAGATGCAGCATTATTTGCATGAGTGATGATTATCATAATGATTATTAATATCTTAGAAGTCATGAAAAATGGTAACAGATTATATTGTTGAAGTCATAGGGTAGTACAAGTGGAGAAGTGTAGGGTGTGACAGAGGGGATAGTAGCAATAGATGTGGAAAAAGCTATGAGTGTAACCTCAGGGGAGTATGTGTAGAGGTATGAGTGTAACCTCAGGGGAGTATGTGTAGGGGAAGGGAGTGTAGGGTAAGTTAGTACTGGGGACAGTGAGAGTACAGGTAGTAAAGGTAAAACAGTTTGTGCATATGGCTTTATGGCTTTAAAGATATAGTTGTTAATCAACGACAACAACAAAAAAAAACTTAACAAAGACAAAAAAGACTTTTATTATAATCCCCCCAAAACATTATAAAATCTGATCTCAAAAAATTTGTAATGCTGTAAACCAAATACTACATCGCGGTAACCCAACTTCACCAAACCCATGTCCTGACAAGTCACCTGAAGAAACTGCCAATATCTTCAACACCCACTTTATCAAATCCATTTCCAAACTATTTAACCCCAACCTATCAAACAACAACACTTCAAACATCCCTATACACCCCTCAATCACTATCGCAGTAAATGCCTTCTCTCTGTCAAACCTGTCTCCACTGACTATATCAGAAGTCTACTCACAAAGCTCAAACCATGCTCTGTATCAGCAGACAATATTCCTTCTTTCTTTCTCCAGATTGCTGCACACTCCCTTGCTATGTCTGTATCTATATTAATCAATCTATCCATCTCTGAGTCTAATGTTCCTTCTATCTGGAAACAGTTTTACACCCTTTCTATTCATAAAGGAGATAACCCCACAGAAATATCTAATTTCAGACCTATCGCTATCCTCTCCCCTTTCTCCAAAATCCTTGAGAAATGTATACACAAACAAGTTATGCATTATCTCTTACAAGAGAAACTTCTCACTCCAACACAGCGTGGCTTCCGTCCCAAAAATAGTACAACCACAGCTCTACTATAATTTCTCAACACCTTAGCCCTTGCTAAAGTTGATCACAAACTCATATCCTGTCTATTCCTTGACCTTTCTAAGGCTTTTGACACTGTCTTACACACTCTGCTACTTAATAAACTTGTAGACCTAAACTTCTCACCTGATACAGCTGCATGGTTCTCTAGCTATCTCTCTGATAGGCTGCAGTCAGTACGATGGGACTCAGAACTATCTTCCCCTCTCTCAGTACGATGGGACTCAGAACTATCTTCCCCTCTCTCAGTAAGAACTGGTGTTCCCCAAGCTTCCATTCTTGGAACGCTACTCTTTAATATCTCCACCAACTCACTCCACTCCTCTTGCCCTCAATCTAACATTGTCCAATACGCATGTGACTCTATGACTCTACAGTCATAACTATTGCTAATTTCCCCTTAGAACTCCTAACAAATACCCAGACATCTTTCAACTCGGTAGAGACATGGCTCACTAATAATCAGCTCATCTCCAACCTTAAGAAAACAAAATTACTACTCTTTCTACCTAAATCTGCAAACCACATTAAACTTTCCTTCTCCACAAGGTCCCTAAACAATACTCCTATAGAAGTCGAAACTAGCACAAAACTCCTTGGCATTATCATTGACAACCAGCTAAAATTCAATCATCACATTAACAATTGTATAAAAAAAACCCAACAAAAGATAGGACTACTATACAGGAACAACAAATTCCTAACTACTTTTGCAGTGACCCTAATTATACTGAACATCAGCTGGGAATAACAGCCCTGTGTTTCTTATGCTTAGTCAAACACTCTGCTTGTGCTCTGGTGACAAAGTCATAACAAGGCTGAAATATGCATATCCACAGCTAGTGGGGTTTGGCTTTATTGGCCTGAAATTGTCCATTAAAACGACAAAAAAAAGTCATGGGCATTCATAATCACCAATTAGCTGAAACACCTGATGTTCATAAGGGTAATTTGCATATATCCCATGTGCCTCTGATACAAGAGGTTTGGGAGGTCACTCAGTGGAGGTTCTAGCTTTGCTGGAGTTTTCATTTTGTTTTTACGGATTGGTTTTTCAGTGACCTTCTCACTTAGTGTTTTAACTACTGAAGCTAGGATTTCTCTTACCTATGCTTACCCTTTACCATGCTTAAGCTATTGTTCCCAAATATTCACAAATCTGAACTCCTCCCTACTTACCAAATTAGAATCAACCTACCACAAAATAGCTAGATTTGCAGCTCAACAAACATATAAATCTCACCACTGTCTCTCCCTAAAATACGTGAACTGACCCAAACTACCTCACCTGTTCCTGCAATCTCAACTCCAAATCATACACTCTATCCTATATCATCCGGATTTCTGCCCAAGTCTATCTTCTCTCATCTCACATTACACCCCTACCAGACTTCTCCGAAGCTCAACCCAAGACCTACTAAAAATCCATAAACCCAAATCCAACACAGGGTGCAACTTGTATAGCTATCATCCATCTACTGCATGGAACAAACTCCCACTAGAAATAAGGACCCTGACTCATCCCAAACAATTTAAGCTAACAACTAAAGACCATTTTAAAAAACACTGGTCCTGCCATTGTACTCACCCTCCCTGATTATTACCTACCTTTATAGTACAGTCAAACTAACTTATGAAAAGTTACCATTAACTACTTCAACCTATGCTTCCTATGCAACCTCCAAAGCTTCTTCTATACTCTATACCATGAAATTCTTATGTAACCTTTTAAGTTTCTGCTGCTCTGCATACAAAACTTTATATTTACCCAACTCTCTTTTTAAACCAAAACATACAACTTATTCTACTTTTTTAACATTCTCCTTTTTGTTTATAGTACTGTTTTATCTGTCAACAGTATACATGTATGTAGCTTACATATTTTAACTACCAAAATTCTCTATTGCTATTTTTATTGAAATGTATCTGTATAGCTATTTTTATTGCATTATATATCTTTGGAGCTCTTCTCCCTGGGTCTCCGCTGAAAAACGTAAATAGCTTAGCCGGACACTCCCAGTCAAGAAATATAAAATATAAATAAATAAATAAATATGACACGTTCATATGCAGAATGATGGTATAAGTACATATCCACACATTTCTCCTTTGGAACGATTATGTATTTGTATTTTAAATCACAACCTGAGCAAAATACATGTTTTCTCTTCAACATGACCCAGTCTGATGATACTATTTATTTCCTTTAAGAAATATGTATCAGAAGTCATCAGATAACGCAAATAGGACACCCAAGGGGGTGTGGGGTCATGTCTACCTGTGAGATAACTGCCAGCCCATTATCTTTTGTCAAACCTGTTTTTCCATTCTCTCTCTCAAAAATCAAGCACACTCACTCACATAGGAGTCCCAATATTTGTAGTTGCTTTTCAGATGGAATCACTGACATTTCCTTACAGTACCTCTCCCTTCCTATTGAAAACACTCTGGGTCATTGTTATTCAACTGCCCTCACACATGATTTCTGAAATCATTCAGAGACATATGACTGCTGTGTTTCTTGCTAAAGTAAGGAGGTGTCAGCTCTGCACTTCAGAAGAAATTTTGCTGTGTTCTCTTGTAATCTTATTTGCATCAAATACATTCACAAACATTCATTTCAATTTGAATCCTGAGAGCTCATGTTTGTCACCTCCACAGGGTTCTTTCTTTCTGTACCTCAGCTCTGCCATTTGATATGCATATGCGTAATCCAAGGCATCTTTCTCACATGTCTTAGTAATAGTGCATGTTTAGAAAAGAGTGATGACCAGTACACTGAATGTAACCATCTCTTTAATGCCACCCAACAGATTAAAAAAATTAAATGAATAAAATGAAACTAGTGCTTGTTTTCAACTTCATCCAAGGTGGTCACAACAAACTGAATATACCGTGTAGAAATCAAAGTAAAAATATAGACCATTTGCTGAAAGGCATACAAGTATTTGTTAGAACTACTCTGGCACAAATACTGAGTGCAATCCTATAAACTTAACGTTTTTCTATATACAAGATGGACAAGTCATTCAGGAAAAAGAAACTGGGTGTGAAGAAGAGGGCAAGGAAGGTAATATGAGAGAAGGGGGAAATGATGCAAGGACAGATAATTTAATATATAAACACTTGAGAAAGAAAACGTGTCATTACATTTGACAGTGAACTCCCCTTGAATTCAGTGGAGTATTCACTAGCTTACTGGCTGATGAGGGGTGTGTGTGTGTGAGTGTGTGTGTGTGTATACGTACACACACACATATTATATGAGTTCTGTATCTGTAATTCCATATAAACATTGCATCTACACAAGTGTGTTTGGGAATTAATAAATTAAGGGAAGAATATATATATATATATATATATATATATATATATATATATATATACATATATACACACATACACACACAATTTATTTATTTTTGTTCGTTTACCAGGAGTGCCCAACTGAGCCAGAGGCCCATTTTTAGTGGAGGCCCGGGGAGAAAAGCTCTATGTTATACAAAGAACAGATAGCAAAAAAATTACAGAAAGTATGAATATAAACAAAAGTTTAAAAAAATACAAAAAAAAAGTATGACAATTTATACAAAGATCACAGATAAAGTAGTTGGTTGAAACAGACATGGAATGTATTTAAAGACAGTTCAACAAAAAAGTCCCGTGACTCATATATATACATTTATATAATTTATGTATATATACATTGAGTCCACACAAGTGTCCCTACTTTTGGCTTACACATTTGCTCTGACATAGTACAATCCATAATGATTTTTGAATAAGGTGTTGGAGTCTCATGAGCAAATAATGACATTTATTCCACTTACCAATTCTGTTTCATAAAAGAGATGTCAATTCGTATAGTCTTATTTTGCGAGCTTACTAAACTAGTAGTACTGCTATTTTGAAAAGTTTCTGATTTAGAAGCTTTCTACTGGAGTCTGTTGCTGAAAAGATCTTTTATTGGCCATTTTAGGTCAATTCCAAACTCCTTGATCTCTCTCTCTTAAAACCCTGCAGCCGTGTGGTTTTGGCATCTTTCCAGGCTTGATAGTTGTTGTTGAAGCACCTACCAAGAGGAGAAAACGCTGAGAGAAGAAAGGAGCCACTTTTGAGATTTTAAGTATTTTCTTCTGATTTATTTCTTAGAAAAACTGCATTGCCGCCTACTTTTCGGCGTTTTCTTGCTTGCAAAAGTTGATATCTGTGTTAGAAACAGTATTTAGAACATACCTAGAGCCTGTTTATTGCATTTTTTGTGTTGCACTTAATTTAAAATAGTTTTTTCTTAAAATTGCATTTTACCTGCCTCTGACCTAGCACACATGTGTTGGGGTCATTTATTCCACTGTTCTGACTAGTTTGCTACTTGTGTGTCTCTGCTATCCTTAAACAAAAAAACAAAAAAATATTGCTATTTTCCCACTTTCTATAATTAAAAAAAGTTCAGTTACAGAGTTGCTGTTCTGAACTGTTTGTAAGTTTCTTGGAGGCCAGTGCTTACTTGGGCTAAAGGGAAGTCTCTATGTTCACCAGTGGCAGTGGTTAACACTGAGCAGCCTGCCTGTCCCTGTAGGAGTGGTTACTGCCTAGAAACTGTAGTTTTATTGGCCATTTTGGGTCAGTTCCAAACGCCTTGATCTCTCGCTTAAAACCATGCAACTTTCTTTTTACGCGGTCTTGCGCACAGAGCAGCGTCAGTTAGCTAGGGTATACTATTCCTGGTTCCACAAAGTCTGCGCTGCAAATTTTCCCTTAGAAATAGACAAGCCTCAACTCAAGTGCTTCAGATCAACTGCTCTTATTGCAGCACTTGCATTACCCAAATCAGCACTTGTCCAAATCTCCTAGACAGCACTATTATTTTCCAAATCTCCTAGACAGCACTATTATAATACAGCATAAGACCCTCGATTGTCCGCAAGACAAGTGAAATTTACTTTTCCAAGGATGTCCAGAGGTCAGCTTCAGGTATACTCTCCAGTTCATCTGGTGGAATTGGGCATCCTGAGGCAATGTCACAACTGCCTCATGTATACCTCTAGACACAAACACTTGTGAGAGATGCAAATACACAGCCAGACTGGAGGCTAAGCACTCTCAACCCATGACTGTAACAGACAGTCAAGAGGAGAAGAGACACACTAGCATCACACCACCAGTCACACATGGATCTACAAAACAAGCACTGGCAAAACATACACATAAATACACAAAAACATATTCGGAGGCACTAGGTACCAATATGAAAAAGAAACAGGGCCCTCCAAAGCAGACAAGCAAGCAACCTGCACCTCCAAACACAAGCCAGAAAACACATAATTCACCTCAGCAGTGTGCCTCATGACAGCCCCTAAGGCAAAACACCATACCCAACACGCTAGTAATAGGAGACTCTATAGTAAGGCACACAGATGTTCCACTCACCAGGCT
Organism: Protopterus annectens; assembly: GCF_019279795.1. NCBI lineage: Eukaryota > Metazoa > Chordata > Ceratodontiformes > Protopteridae > Protopterus > Protopterus annectens. Next base: position 1,199,858,649 of record NC_056743.1, on the reverse strand, counting down.
GAACAAGGAGAAGGTTACAGTCAGCTGCCTGTCGGGTGCTAGGATCTGCCACATAACACAGGCACTTAGGTCACTCCAGAACAAGTTACAAGTATGACGCTGTCATTGTACATGTTGGTGTGAATGATCTAAGACGTACCTCCCTGGACTACATGAAGAGACATTGAGGAGCTCTCTGATCATGTAGCCCAAGCTGGTATGACCCTGACCTTGAGTAGCATGCTACCTTCACCTAGAATGATACCACAATACAAAGACAAAATGATCAATTTCAACAATTGGCTAAGCTTCTGGTGTCATTCTAAGGGGATCCAGTGTCTGTCTGCCTGGGATGACATGATAGACAAGCCTCGCTGTTTCACCAGAGATGGTTTGCACCTGTCACCCCTAGGCTTTTGAATACTGGCCAAGGCTCTTGCCGTCCCCATAGTGCCTTTTTTAGGCAAGGCTCAAAGGACAAACCAACCACCGTAAACAGCACAGGTAACCAAAAACTAAGGGTAATGCTACTCAACGCCAGAAATCTCAACCTTAAAATGCACGCACTCAAGGCACTCCTCAGTATGGAGAAAATCGATGTTTGTGCAGAGACGGAAACCTGGTTCAAGGCTCCAGAGAGCACCCCAGCACTATCAGGTTACAATTCATATCATACCTTCCGGCCTCAGTTACCAGATCGCAGTACAAAGGGCGGAGGTGTATCCATATTCATCAAGAATACCCACATCTCCAGGTTAGTGGTGCAGCATGATGCCCCAGAGATCATCCATGCACAACTATCAGCAAGCAAAACCACATTTCAAGCAGTAGCCTGCCCACCATTTCCCAAGATGCTCACTCTGCATTCCTTGAGGCATTGGAAAATATAAAGGTCCTACCCAACACCATAATTTTGGGTGATTTCAACTACCCTGGTATAGACTGGGTGAACTACCAAAGTTCTAACTCCTATGCCCAGCAGTTCATAGAATTTATAAATTCAAATGCCCTTGAACAACTGGTATGTTCATAGGTTCATAGGTTCATACTAGGCTATCTGCCCTGGGGCAATTATAAGCCTAGCCCGATTCTGTGTGGCTTACGCCACCCCTTGATTTGAGTATACTGTGCCCTTTTTAAGGTTTAGTTTACTGTGCCTCTGTCTAATAGTGACACTGGAGTAATCCCTGGGACAAACCTATGATCCCCCATCCACCTATCAAGATTCTTCTTGAAGAGATTCAGTGAGGTGCTCTGCCTCACATGAACTGGAATTCTATTCCAGAGCGAAGGGAGCCTCTGGGTTATGAACCTGTCCCTCCAGCAAGTTCTATTTATTTCTGTGCTGAGGTTCAAGTCCCTCGAGCTTGTGGCTCTAAGGGATTTAGATTTACTGAGATGGAGCATGTCCATTAATTCTGGATTTGACATAGCTTTGTATGTCTGGCATAGATCGCCTCAAGTAGGCGGTATGCAACTGAGTAGAGCTGGAGTTTTTAACCGAGCAGCATATGGCATCTGTTTGAGACCCTTGATCCTCTTGGTGAGATACTTTTGGGGTCTTTCTAATTGCTGCAGGTGTCGGGTAAGGTACATCCCAAAAGGGGCATTGTATTCTATGATGGGCCTGATGAGGGATGAATAAAGGGGCACGATTACCTCTCTTGATCTAGATGTGAAACCCTTCGTGATGAGGTGGGCTATGTAGAAGGTCTTTCTAACCACTTGGGCAATGTGGTTTTCAAAGGAGAGATTGCTATCAACTTGGGTCCCCAGGTCCCTAATAACTTTCTCTGTACTTAATGGGTTTCCACATATGTGGTAATTTATGGGCACATTGTTTTTGCCAAAGGGTATGACTATACATTTTTTGGCATTTAGCTTTAAACCGTGGTGCTGGCACCAGTTATCTGTCTCTGTGAGACCTTTTTGAATGATGTTTGTGTCAGCTGGAGAGTTGATTATGGCGCCCAGTTTGCAGTTGTCTGCGAACTTGGTGAGCCATAGTCCTCCCATGTTTGCCTGTACCTCGGAAATGTATATACCGAACAAGAGTGGTCCCAGGACAGAACCCTGTGGGACGCCACTTGTGACCGGTTTCGAGTCTGACATGGCTCCAGCAACTCTCACTCTGTGGGTTCTATCTATGAGCCAGTTTGCGACCCATCTTGTGACATAGGGGTTTATATTTAAGCTGGATAGCTTATCTATGATGCCCGAGTGGGGTATTGTGTCAAATGCCTTTGCAAGGTCCAGATAGGCTGTGTGGACTACCTTCCCTTCATCTATGGCTTTGGTGACTGTTTCGAAGAAGTCAACCAGGTTCAAAAGGCAGGATCTGCCCTTGACAAAGCCGAACTGGGTAGGATCTAGTGTCTGTAGGTCCCCAATGTCTTTGTTTATGAGCTCCATGATGATCCTCTCCATAGCCTTGCAGACTAAGCTAGTCAGGCTTATGGGGCAATAGTTTCCAGGGTCCGTAGAAGCTCCACCTTTGTGGAGTGGGACCACTGTTGCTGTACGCCATTCTGTGGGCACATATCCTGTAGTGAGGTTGAGATTGTATAGCTGTTTTATTTGAGGGATTAGTTCCTCTTGGAGTTCATGTAGGACGCAACCTGGGATGCCATCTGGTCCCATGGAAGCAGTGTTTTTTGCTTTGGAGAGGGCAGCCTTCACCTGTGCATCAGAGATGTTTGGGAGGCAGCCCACTGCCGGGATAGATACTTGCTCTTTTGGGGGGGGAGGGAAGAAGTTTGCACTGAACCTGTCTGCCAGGATATTGGCGATGTCTGTGGGTTCAGTGTATTTTTTGTCGTTTAGAATCAACTCAGAACAAGTCTGGGAGTTGCATCCCAGGTTTCTAACATAACTGAAAAAAGCCTTATGATTGTCTTTGGTGTCCTGTGCAATTTTTCTCTCGAAGCTGGCATTGGAGGATTTTATGAGGGATCGTAATCTAGTACTGATCAGAGATGCCTTCCCTATTAGGGATTTTGCTCTATCATGTAGTAGCTTCCTCCTTCTGTTGTACAGTTTATTTATAGCAGGGGTCCACCAGACTGGACGCCTGCCTTTGGATGATTGGGTCTTGGTTTTGTTTGGGATAGCATGAGCCATGCATTCCTGGAGATGTCCGTAGAATGTGTTTATATAGCATTCTGCAGTTTGGGCCGTAGTTTCCACTGGCCCTCGGGCCTTGAAGGATTCCACTTCGGTTTTGAGAAGTGAGAAGTTCGCTTTTGAGAAGTTTTTCACTGTGGTTTTCTGGGCTGGGGGTTCCCACTAGAGGGGACAACATATTGGATTTAGTCATCACAAATATGGGCACCCATTGTACCACACCCGTTATCACTCCCTCTCTGGTCAGATCAGACCACAAACTGATAACCCTGGACATCCTCACCCCTCCACCTCCCCCAGTCAAAGAAACCATCGGAAAAAACCTTTCCAAAGCAAACTTCAAACTACTTGCGTCAGAAGTGGAAAGCTTCACTATTCCCTTGCAGAAGGATAATGATATCCAGGATGCAGAATCCTACACCAAGGCACTTTTTATATACATCTTCAGGATTGCATGGACCGTGCTATCCCATATAAAACCAAGACTCCTTCCTCAAGCAAGAAGAAACCAGTCTGGTGGACCCCGGCTATAAGCAAACTATACAATAAAAGGAGGAGACTTATACAAAAAAAGGCCAAATCTCAAGTAGAAAAATCATCCCTGATCAGCATTAGTAAGAAATTGAGGGCCCTCATCAAGTCAACTAAAGCCAATTTCGAAAAGAAAGTTGCCAAGGATAACCATAAGGCCTTCTATGGTTACATCAAAAACCTAAATGGCAATGCTCAGGTCTGTTCTGAGCTAGTACAAAATGGAACAAAATACACTGACTCCACTGACATTGCCAACATCTTGGCTGACAGGTTCAGTGCAAATTCCCCCACCTGCAGGGCCTATTACTATTCCAGGGGATTGTGTAACTCCAATTATTACTGATACTTTGGTTAATAAGGCTCTATCTAAAGCTAAAAACACTGCCTCCATGGGACCAGATGGTGTCCCGGGCTGTGTCATACATGAGCTCCAAAATGAATTAACCCCGCATCTGAATACTCTGTTCAGTCTCAGCCTCTCGACAGGATATGTGCCCATAGAATGGCGCACAACAACGGTGGTTCTGCTGCACAAGGGTGGCCCACAACCGACCCTGGGAACTACCGACCAATAAGCCTGACCAGTCTGATCTGTAAGGCAATGGAGCGAATCATTATGGAACTCATAAATGGAGAGATTGGGAACCTCCAAACACTTGACCCCACACAGTTTGGCTTCGTCAAGGGCAGATCATGCCTCCTGAACCTGGTGGACTTCTTTGAGACAGTTACTCAGGTTATAGATAAGGGAAAGGAGGTACATACGGCTCACCTTGACCTTGATAAAGCATTTGGCACCATTCCCCATTCGGGTATTATTGATAAACTCACCAACCTGGGCATAAACCCTTATGTCACAAGATGGATCGCAAACTAGCTCTCAGACAGATCCCACAAAGTAAGAGTAGTGGGATCTATGTCCGAATCCAGACCAGTAACGAGCGGTGTGCCTCGGGGCTCTGTCCTGGGGCCCCTCCTGTTTGGCATATACTTCTCAGAAGTACAGGCAAGCACTGAAGGGCTGTGGCTGACCAAGATTGTGGACAACTGCAAACTGGGTGCTATAATAGAGTCTCCGGCTGACATGGATATCCTCCAGAAGGGCCTTAATGAGACTGATGCATGGTGTCAAAGCAATGGTCTCAAGCTAAATGCTAAAACATGCGTAGTAATCCCCTTTGGAAAAAACAGAGTACCCACGAACTACCACATGGGAGGTAACCTCCTGAAATCTGAAGAAGTAATAAGGGATGTAGGGACCCAAGTAGATAGTCAGCTTTCCTTTGATAACCATGTTGCCAAGGTGGTTAAAAAAGCCTTCTGTGTGACCCATCTGATCACGAAAGGGTTTGCATTAAGATCTAAGGATGTAGTGGTGCCCCTCTACTCTTCCCTCATCAGACCCATTATTGAGTACAATGCACCAATTGGAATGTACCTGGCCAGGCATCTCCAGCAGCTGGAGAGACCACAGAGGTACCTCGTTAAGAGGATTACTGGCCTTAAACAGTTGCCCTATGCAGCATGATTGAAAAAACTAAGGCTTTTCTCTGTTGCATACCACCTTCTCAGAGGCAATCTCTGTCTAACATACAGAGCCATGTCCAACCCATAACTGTTGAACATGCTCCATCTTAGCAAAAACAAATCTACTTGAGCTACATGCTCCAGGGATATAAACCTCAGCATAACAATGAAATGAATAGAACATGCTGGAGGGATAGATTCCCTTCGCAAAGACTTCCTTTGCTATGGAACAAGGTCCCGATCTACATAAGACAGAGCCCCTCACTATCACTCTTCAAGAGGAACCTTGACGAGTGGATGGGTAACAGAAAGTTCACCACCAGGGATCATACCAACAACTCTACTAGATAGGGGCCAAGGGTATTAGCTGCTAGATCAAGGGCCTAGGGAACTAACCAAAGGGGCGGTGAATACCGCACAACATGGCTGGGCTAATATATGCCTTCGGGCAGATAGCCCAGTACCTACCTTTGAACCAATGAACCTATGCTTGCAAATGTGCAACTAAGACAAGCTGCATAAAGCAATCATAACAGAAAGTAGTGGGTCCCATAGGAGGCTTGGAAGGTTGTTGTTAAGAAGAAACAAAACTATTTTATTGTCAGCTTGGCATTACATAAAATGGTTCAGGTTATGCTATGGCAGAATTGCTATGCAAAATAACCATGTGAGCAGCCAGAAAGCAATCCAAAGTAAATATATCGCTGTGTATATTTTAAAAAATTGATGTGTAGGTCTAAAGATATTTGTGTTTTCTTTTTTTTTAACTCCTAATTGTCTGAGAAAGTGCTAGTCAAAAGACAGGAGTAAAGAGACATATGAAGGAAGATTTTTAGAGGCATACCAGGCTGTGATCTGCTTGATGTCTACTGTCATGCAAATCTGACTAAGTAGCTAAACCTAGCAGAGCTGGAAATGTGAGATTCTGGCTCATTGAAGGAGGACAGATAGGAGGAGTAACTTGGTCAGGAACTGCAACTAACAAAACTGTTCTTTGTAAAAAATGTTTTTTATCTCAGTAATTTGTTGACACTTTTGCAAAGGGGGCTAGTATTTAGAACATACCTAGAGCCTGTTTATTGCATTTTTTGTGTTGCACTTAATTTAAAATAGTTTTTACTTAAAATTGCATTTTAACTGCCTCTGACCTAGCACACATGTGTTGGGGTCATTTATTCCACTGTTCTGACTAGTTTGCTACTTGTGTGTCTCTGCTATCCTTAAACAAAAAAACAAAAAAATATTGCTATTTTCCCACTTTCTACAATTAAAAAAAAAAAGTTCCGTTACAGAGTTGCTGTTCTGAACTGTTTGTAAGTTTCTTGGAGGCCAGTGCTTACTTGGGCTAAAGGGAAGTCTCTATGTTCACCAGTGGCAGTGGTTAACACTGAGCAGCCTGCCTGTCCCTGTAGGAGTGGTTACTGCCTAGAAACTGTAGTTTTATCGGCCATTTTGGGTCAGTTCCACACTCCTTGATCTCTCTCTTAAAACCCTGCAACTCTCTTTTTACGCGGTCTTGCACACAGAGCAGCGTCGGTTAGCTAGGGTATACTATTCCTGGCTCCACAAAGTCTGCGCTGCAAATTTTCCCTTAGAAATAGACAAGCCTCAACTCAAGTGCTTCAGATCAACTGCTCTTATTGCAGCACTTGCATTACCCAAATCAGCACTTGTCCAAATCTCCTAGACAGCACTATTATTTTCCAAATCTCCTAAACAACACTATTATAATACAGCATAAGACCCTCGATTGTCCGCAAGACAAGTGAAATTTACTTTCCCAAGGATGTCCAGAGGTCAGCTTCAGGTATACTCTCCAGTTCATCTGGTGGAATTGGGCATCCTGAGGCAATGTCACAACTGCCTCATGTATACAGACAACTCTTACCTCTAGACACAAACACTTGTGAGAGATGCAAATACACAGCCAGACTGGAGGCTAAGCACTCTCAACCTATGACTGTAACAGACAGTCAAGAGGAGAAGAGACACACTAGCATCACACCACCAGTCACACATGGATCTACAAAACAAGCACCGGCAAAACATACACATAAATACACAAAAACATATTCGGAGGCACTATGTACCAATATGAAAAAGAAACAGGGCCCTCCAAAGCAGACAAGCAAGCAACCTGCACCTCCAAACACAAGCCAGAAAACACATAATTCACCTCAGCAGTGTGCCTCATGACAGCCCCTAAGGCAAAACACCATACCCAACACGCTAGTAATAGGAGACTCTATAGTAAGGCACACAGATGTTCCACTCACCAGGCTGAACAAGGAGAAGGTTACAGTCAGCTGCCTGTCGGGTGCTAGGATCTGCCACATAACACAGGCACTTAGGTCACTCCAGAACAAGTACAAGTATGACGCTGTCATTGTACATGTTGGTGTGAATGATCTAAGACGTACCTCCCTGGACTACATGGAAAGAGACATTGAGGAGCTCTCTAATCATGTAGCCCAAGCTGGTATGACCCTGACCTTGAGTAGCATGCTACCTTCACCTAGAATGATACCACAATACAAAGAAAAAAATGATCAATTTCAACAATTGGCTAAGCTTCTGGTGTCATTCTAAGGGGATCCAGTGTCTGTCTGCCTGGGATGACATGATAGACAAGCCTCGCTGTTTCACCAGAGATGGTTTGCACCTGTCACCCTTAGGCTTTTGAATACTGGCCAAGGCTCTTGCCGTCCCCATAGTGCCTTTTTTAGGCAAGGCTCAAAGGACAAACCAACCACCGTAAACAGCACAGGTAACCAAAAACTAAGGGTAATGCTACTCAATGCCAGAAATCTCAACCTCAAAATGCACGCACTCAAGGCACTCCTTAGTATGGAGAAAATCGATGTTTGTGCAGTGACGGAAACCTGGTTCAAGGCTCCAGAGAGCACCCCAGCACTACCAGGTTACAATTCATATCATACCTTCCGGCCTCAGTTACCAGATTGCAGTACAAAGGGTGGAGGTGTATCCATATTCATCAAGGATACCCACATCTCCAGGTTAGTGGCGCAGCATGATGCCCCAGAGATCATCCATGCACAACTATCAGCAAGCAAAACCACATTTCAAGTAGTAGCCTGCCCACCATGTCCCAAGATGCTCACTCAGCATTCCTTGAGGCATTGGAAAATATAAAGGTCCTACCCAACACCATAATTTTTGGTGATTTCAACTACCCCGGTATAGACTGGGTGAACTACCAAAGTTCTAACTCCTGTGCCCAGCGGTTCATAGAATTTATAAATTCAAATTCCCTTGAACAACTGGTATGTTCTCCCACTAGAGGGGACAACATATTGGATTTAGTCATCACAAATATGGGCACCCATTGTACCACACCCATTATCACTCCCTCTCTGGTCAGATCAGACCACAAACTGATAACCCTGGACATCCTCACCCCTCCACCTCCCCAGTCAAAGAAACCATCGGAAAAAAACTTTCCAAAGCAAACTTCAAACTACTTGCGTCAGAAGTGGAAAGCTTCACTATTCCCTTGCAGAAGGATAATGATATCCAGGATGCAGAATCCTACACCAAGGTACTTTATATACATCTTCAAGATTGCATGGACCGTGCTATCCCAAATAAAACCAAGACTCCTTCCTCAAGCAAGAAGAAACCAGTCTGGTGGACTCCGGCCATAAGCAAACTATACAATAAAAGGAGGAGACATATACAAAAAAAGGCCAAATCTCAAGTAGAAAAATCATCCCTGATCAGCATTACTAAGAAATTGAGGGCCCTCATCGTCAACTAAAGCCAATTTCGAAAAGAAAGTTGCCAAGGATAACCATAAGGCCTTCTATGGTTACATCAAAAACCTAAATGGCAATGCTCAGGTCTGTTCTGAGCTAGTACAAAATGGAACAAAATACACTGACTCCACTGACATTGCCAACATCTTGGCTGACAGGTTCAGTGCAAATTCCCCCACCTGCAGAGCCTATTACTATTCCAGGGGATTGTGTAACTCCAATCATTATTGATACGTTGGTTAATAAGGCTCTATCTAAAGCTAAAAACACTGCCTCCATGGGACCAGATGGTGTCCCGAGCTGTGTCATACGTGAGCTCCAAAATGAATTAACCCCGCATCTGAATACTCTGTTCAGTCTCAGCCTCTCGACAGGATATGTGCCCATAGAATGGCGCACAGCAACGGTGGTTCCGCTGCACAAGGGTGGGCCCACAACCGACCCTGGGAACTACCGACCAATAAGCCTGACCAGTCTGATCTGTAAGGCAATGGAGCGAATCATTATGGAACTCATAAATGGAGAGATTGGGAACCTCCAAACACTTGACCCCACACAGTTTGGCTTTGTCAAGGGCAGATCATGCCTCCTGAACCTGGTGGACTTCTTTGAGACAGTTACTCAGGCTATAGATAAGGGAAAGGAGGTACACACGGCTTACCTTGACCTTGCTAAAGCATTTGGCACCATTCCCCATTTGGGTATTATTGATAAACTCATCAACCTGGGCATAAACCCTTATGTCACAAGATGGATCGCAAACTGGCTCTCAGACAGATCCCACAAAGTAAGAGTAGTGGGATCTATGTCCGAATCCAGACCAGTAACGAGCGGTGTGCCTCGTGGCTCTGTCCTGGGGCCCCCTCCTGTTTGGCATATACTTCTCAGAAGTACAGGCAACCACTGAAGGGCTGTGGCTGACTAAGTTTGTGGACGACTGCAAACTGGGTGCTATAGTAGAGTCTCCGGCCGACATGGATATCCTCCAGAAGGGCCTTAATGAGACTGATGCATGGTGTCAAAGCAATGGTCTCAAGCTAAATGCTAAAAAATGTGTAGTAATCCCCTTTGGAAAAAACAGAGTACCCGCGAACTACCACATAGGAGGTAACCTCCTGAAATCTGAAGAAGTAATAAGGGATCTAGGGACCCAAGTAGATAGTCAGCTTTGCTTTGATAACCATGTTGCCAAGGTGGTTAGAAAATCCTTGTATGTGACCCATCTGATCACGAAAGGGTTTGCATCAAGATCTAAGGATGTAGTGGTGCACCTCTACTCTTCCCTCATCAGACCTATTATTGAGTACAATGCACCAACTGGAATGTACCTGGCCAGGCATCTCCAGCAGCTGGAGAGACCACAGAGGTACCTCACTAAGAGGATTACTGGCCTTAAACAGTTGCCCTATGCAGCACGATTGAAAAAACTAAGGCTTTTCTCTGTTGCATACCGCCTTCTCAGAGGCGATCTCTGTCTAACATACAGAGCCATGTCCAACCCAGAACTGTTGAACATGCTCCAGTACCTACCTATGAACCAATGAACCTATGCTTGCAAATGTGCAACTAAGACAAGCTGCATAAAGCAATCATAACAGAAAGTAGTGGGTCCCATAGGAGGCTTGGAAGGTTGTTGTTAAGAAGAAACAAAACTATTTTATTGTCAGCTTGGCATTACATAAAATGGTTCAGGTTATGCTATGGCAGAATTGCTATGCAAAATAACCATGTGAGCAGCCAGAAAGCAATCCAAAGTAAATATATCACTGTGTATATTTTAAAAAATTGATGTATAGGCCTAAAGATATTTGTGTTTTCTTTTTTTTAACTCCTAATTGTCTGAGAAAGCGCTAGTCAAAAGACAGGAGTAAAGAGACATATGAAGGAAGATTTTTAGAGGCACACCAGGCTGTGATCTGCTTGATGTCTACTGTCATGCAAATCTGACTAAGTAGCTAAACCTAGCCGAGCTGGAAATGTGAGATTCTGACTCATTGAAGGAGGACAGATGGGAGGAGTAACTTGGTCAGGAACTGCAACTAACAAAACTGTTCTTTGTAAAAAATCTTTTTTATCTCAGTAATTTGTTGACACTTTTGCAAGCTTTTTTTAGAGAGCATGTAGTACATTAGTAGGAATGACATTTGTAAAACTCAGCGAAGACCAGTCAATGACAGTTGATTTGCAGACTCTTAAACTTGGCCGTTTTTTTCAGGTTTTCCATTTTAAGTGAATGGAAGTCTAATCTGACAGCAAATGGTAGGGCTACTTTTTCTCACAATCAGGGCTGTCATACTGCATTTTGTGACAGATTTAGCTTTCCAAAGGAAAAAACTCTCATCAGGATGTCTGCCCCCATAAGGGCAGACAAGGATAAAGAAAAATAAAATTAGGAATGAATACTTATTTTGTGGCAAGCATTTTTGAAAGGTGAAGAAATTCATGACTTGATAAAAAATATATGTTTTTTCATCATTTGCCCATAGTGGTCCTTTAACAGATTTCAAGCACATAGGTAAGTAGCATAAATCTGGATCCTTAATCTTCCTTTCAAATGACCTTCAAAAGGTGGCTAACAGACAAAGTGTCCAAGTACTAAGATTAGACTGCAAAACAAATTGCCTCCCTGTCAGGGAATTGAACCCCATTCTCCAATGTGACAGGCGGGGATACTTACCACTATACTAACAAGGAGTGGCTCTGATAATTATTTCCTACACTCTGAATGACTTCCCTTTTAAATGCTTAATTAAAGCTACTGAAATTTCTATGTCAAATTCCTGCTATGTGCACACTCATTTTTAAGAAAGACCAGTAAAGTACAATTATGTTTAACTTTCATAGGTTCATAGGTGTGTACTAGGTCAATGGCCCTGAAGCCTTTACAAGCCTAGCCAATAAAAGTGTCCTGGCATCATGCTGCCGTTAGTTCCCATAGCCTCTATCAAGTAGAACCACTGGAGTGATCCCCAGGGTAAACTTTCTATTTCCCATCCACTCATCAAGATTTCTCTTAAAAAGGGCCAGTGAGGTGCTCTGCTTGACATGTATGTGAAGTCTATTCCAGAGCATGGGCAGTCTCTGGGTTATGAACCTGTCCCTCCAGCATGTTCTGCTGATTGTGGTAATGAGGCTGAGGTCCCTGGAGCGTGTTTTGCTGAGGGATTGGGATTTCTTTAGGTGTAACATTTCTAACAGGGCTGGGTCAAACATGGCTTTGTAAGTCAAGCAGAGATCGCCGCTTAATAGATGATAAAAGACAGAGAAAAGGTGGGGGGTTTTGAGTCTGTCAATGTAGGGCATGTGTTTAAGGCCTAGGATCCTCTTTGTGAGGTACTTTTGTGTTCTTTCCAGCTGTTGCAGGTGTTTAGTAAGGTACATGTCAAATGGGGCATTATACTCAATGACTGGTCTAATGAGGGAAGAGTAGACAGATATGATGATCTCTTTCTTCCTGGACGCAAAACCCTTGGTAATAAGATGTGCCACATAGAAGGACTTTCTGACCACAGTGGCAATGTGGTAGTCGAAGGAGAGGTTGCTGTCAACCTGTGTCCCCAGATCTCTTTTAATGCCTTGAGTGTTCAGTGGGCTACAATCAATGTGGTAATTAGTAGGACCTGAGTTTTTCCCAAAGGGAATGACAACACATTTTTTTGGCATTAAGCTTAAGGCCATGGTTTCGATACCAGTCGCTGGTCTCAGTGATTCCTTTCTGTAGGATGTCTACATCATTTGGGGATTTAATAATTGATCCCAGCTTGCAATCGTCAGCGAACTTGGTCAGCCAGAGTCACTCTGTGTTGTCCTGGACATCTGAGAAGTAGATGCCAAACAGGAGAGGAACTAGGACCAATCCCTGTAGGACTCAACTCGTGACTGGTCAGCAGTCTGACTTGGAGTCTGCTACTTTCACACTGTGGGTTCTATCTGTGAGCCAATTTGCAACCCACCTGGTAATACAGGGGTTGATTTATTTGATTTATTTATTCTATTTATTTTACATTTGTTGACTGGGCTAGTCTAACTGGATACATGTCCATTTTCAGTAGAGGCCCAGGGAGAAAAGCTCCAGGAAAACATACAAACTTAATAGATGTTATGACAGAAACAATGTAAAAACAGCAATTGTTACATAAAAACATTATAAATTTTTTTTTTTTTTTTTAGATGAACATAATTATACTACTCAATGTAAATAATAACAATAAAAAATCTGTAAAGGGTAATATACTAAAGAAGGTACAATATACATGTAAACATAGTATATTGAAACATAGAGAGGGAGGATTGTAAAGGATGTAGGATGAAAATTAGAGTAAAGGAAAAAAGTTAGTCAGGGTTGGTGCAGAAGCATAACCACTGTTTATTGAGAAATACTTTTAGATTCCTTTTAAAAAGTGAGAGAGAGGTCTGAGATGTGAAGTCAGGCAGTAGTTGATTCCATAATTTTCCAACAGCGTAAGAGAACAAGGAGTCACCTGCTGAGTTTTTTAATTTGGTAGTATTAATCAACATTTTGTTTGAGGAGCGTACTAGTTTGGGGAGGTTATCAATAATTCTTGAGTGGGGAATGGTATCAAAGGCCTTTGCCAGATTGAGGTAGGCTGTATGAACTTCCTTGCCCTCATCCAGAGCTCTGGTGACTGACTCAAAGAAGTCAACCAGGTTGCGCAGGCATGATCTACCCTTCACAAAGCCAAACTGTGTGGGATCCAGAGTTTGGAGATTCCCTATATCCTTGTTAATTAGGTCCATGATGATGATGATGACGCTGATGATGTGCTCTATAGCCTTACATATCAGACTCATCAGGCTAATGGGATGATAATTTCCAGGGTCTGTAGTTGCTCCCCCTGGAGAGGGATGACTGTAGCAGTACACCATTCTGTAGGGACAAAGCCTGAGGTGAAGCTGTGACTGAACAGGGCACAAAGGTGTGGTACCAGTTCACTTTGTAGTTCATGCAGAACACAGCCAGGGATATTGTTGGGTCCTATGGAAGCTGTATTCTTGGCCTTGGACAATGCAGCTTTAACCTGTGCTGCAGTAATGCTGGGTGCCTAGCATTCTTCCGGTATTCTGATTGTTCATTTGGGGAGAGAGGGATAAATTTGGTACTGAATCTGTCGGCCAGTATGTTGGCAATATCTGTTGGCTCAGTATGGGATGTACCATTGTGTAGTAACTCAGAGCAAATCTGGGTATTGCTGTGGAGATTCTTGATATAACTGTAGAAGGCCTTGTGGTTGTTTTTAGTGTCCGTCACAATTCTGCCTTCATAGATAGCTTTAGAGGTTTTGATGAGGGATCTCAACTTTTTGTTGAGGCTAACAAGGGAGTTTTTCCAGTCTTGGGACTTCACTTTTTTCTGTAACAGTGTCTTCCTTCTGTTGTAAAGTTTGTTATTGGCAGGGGACTACCAGATTGGCTTCCTTTTTTTGGAGAAAAGCATCTTGGTTCTGTTGGGTATGGCTAGTTCCATGCATTTATGTACGTGTTCGTACAGTGCATTAGTGTATGATTCAGCAGTCATGCACCTATTTTCCATTTGCATGAATGCCATGCAGTTAGCCACCTCTGTTTTTAGCAGCCCAAAGTCAGCTTTGGAAATTTTTTTCGTGGTGGTTACCTTTGCTGTTGGTGTGGGTGAGATGTGGATTTCCATGGTAATTAGTTTGTGGTCAGATATAACCAGGGAGGAATTGACTATTGGTGTTGAGCAATGGTTGCCCATGTTAGTAATAACCAGGTCAAGGATGTTGCTTCCTCTAGTGGGGGTAAGAATGAGCTGGTCCAGTGCATTGGAATTAATGAATTCCAGGAAGCAAGTGTATTGGTGCATGAGTAGTTTTCCCAGTTGATGGAGGGATAGTTGAAGTCACTTAGTATTAGAGGGTGTTGGGTTGGACCCTAATAGTTTCCAGGGTGCTTAGGAATGTGGAATGAGAGTCTTGGGACATGGTTGGGGACCTATAGCAGGCTACGTCCTGAATCGCCGTCTTACCCACTGTTAGTTGTACCTGAAGTATCTCCGATGAGTTATGCTGGGCTATTAGTCTGGAGGTGTGCGCATCCCTTATGAATATTGAGACGCTACTGCCTTTGGAGCTTTGGTCCATTTTCTGGGGCCAAAAGGTGTGGAATGAGTTATAGCCTGGTAGCGCAGGGGTACTTCCTGCTGCTTTAAACCAGGTCTCCATTAAAGCATAAATGTTGATGTTCTCCATTTTGAGAAGTGCATCGAGTGAGTGCATCTTGAGATTAAGACTTCTAGCATTGAGCAGCATGATCCTCACATTGCATTTATTTATAGGTGTTATGGTGGTAATTTGGTCTTTAGAACACCACCTAAAAAAGGCACTATAGGGGTGGCAAGAGCCTTACCCAGTATCTGGAAACCTAGGGGTGACAGATGCATGCCATCTCTGGCAAAGCATAGAGGTCTGTCAGTCATGTCATCCCAAGCAGATAGATACTGGATCCCCTTAGAATGACACCAGAAACTTAGCCAATTGTGGAAGTCAATCATTTTCATCTTGTAATGCGGTATCATTCTGGGTGACAGTAGGTTGCTGCTCAGGGTTAAGGTTATACCTGCCTGCACCACATAATCTGAGAGCTCCTCCATGTCTCTTTTCATGTAGTCCAGGTAGGTACTTCTCAGGTCATTCACACCCACATGGACAATGATAGAGTCATACTTGTACTTGTTGTGGAGTGACCCGAGTGCGTGTGTTACATGTTGGATCCTGGAACCTGACAAACAGCTGACTGTTACCTTCTCCTTATTCAACCAAGTCAGTGGGACATCAGCGTGCCTCACTATCGAGTCACCTATGATTAGTGTATTGGGCAAGCTGTTTTGGCTTAGGTTGAGGGGCACACTGTGTAGGTGAGCTATGTGTCTTGTGATTTATGCTGTGTTGTGGTGGTAGAGTGCTTTTCTGATTTGGAGGTCTCTGCTGTTTGGGTACATTTCTATCGAGAGCCTCCACGAAGGTGGGTGTGTAGTTTGTGTTTTTATGTGAGAGCTGTGATGGTATGTAAAACTTCTCAACAAAGGAGACCAAATTTGTTTCTGGATAAAACACCGAAGAGCTCATCTCACACTGTAAATAGTCTTAGGAAACTAAAAAATTGAGCCATTGACAGATAACGTCTGTTATTTGGAAGCAGTCACTGTCTTACAAACCTTGCTGATCTTACAAACATGTTTAGGTATTCTGTGATCTCTAACGACAAACAGGGCAGCATACTCCTATGGTACAATTTTATAGTGACACTTGTTATAACTGCAAAACAAGCAAGAAAGTAAATAGGGTACCAACTTGCTCTAAACTAGAACAAGCAGTCATATGGCAGCTTCTTTGTAGGATGTTTGGATTTTCATCTTTTTTATTTTTATATAATTGCAATTCAGGGAACAGGCCCTGAAGGAAGCACACAACTGTCAGCTCATTGTATAAATAAGGCAATGTTTCAGAAATATGACAAAAATAAGGAAGAAGTGCTACTTCTCTGTCCAAATGAACAAATGTGACTAAAATGTCAGGCTTTGGAAAGGAAATCCAGCACTGAAATTAAGGCATTTTCTTAATACTGCTGTGTCTTAACACTACAGCCTTTACTTTCTGCACAACAAACACATCATTAAAGCGTCTAGGATAGAATCATCCATCATAACTCTTCCTTACTGGCTAATTCATAAGATTTAACTGGGGAGAGGACAACTTTCCCACAGTCTAAATAGGCCACTAATGAATCCTTTCTGTTCTTAGTTTATCCGTTACTCATTTTATTTTGCGCTAGTCTAAATTTCTACACAAGAGGCCTTGTCATTTCCATTACTCTATGGATTTTAATCTATTTTTCATTTTTTTAAATTAAAATACTTGATATGTAAGGTTTGTTTCTTTTATCTCATTTTCTTATTTTTCACCCACCCAGTACAGGGCATCCAACTAGATAATCTAATCTCCCATGAACGACACAGATTCTGGAGAGGACGTAGAACAACGATGGCATTCTTTGCACTTGCGTATGAAATACTCCTTCATTTGGACAAAGTGCTACTTAGTGGTGAAATCTTTACTGACCTAACTAAAGCCTTTCTCATCGCTGACCACTCCAGCTTCATTAACCACACGCTACAACTTTGCGTTAGGCATCCTAAGGTGATCCACTGGTTCCAAAACTACTGCTCCAACTGTGCATTTTCCATCACAATTAGACTGTCCAATTCATAAAAAAACTCTACTCAAACCTCTTCCTCTGTGATCAGTCCTGGCCACCTTTCTCCTTCCCATTTTCACCAACAAACTCACGCACAACGTGCTATAGCAGTAACTCATAGCTTACACAGTGGATATGGTATTTGTCAAAGCTAGCCCCTCTATTTAGCCTTAAGCATCAACTACAACCTCTTTTTAACACACTCCTCAACTGGATTAATAATAGAAATGTCCTCTCAACTCTCTAAAAAGTTAATGTGTGCTATTTTAGCACTAAACAAATCCTCGCCAAAGTCAGCAACTCCTTACAAATCAAAGAGCAGTAGTGACCTCAATTTCTTCACATCCTTTACTCTCTAGTAAATGACTTTGCTCCTGTACCAGCTCAGGCTAATAGCACTCAGCCCCCACAGGATGTTTCTATCCCTCCATACAACAGTCACCACTCAAAGACTCTTCTCCCACATTTTCCACCACCCACAAATCTACCCCCCTACTCTATTAACCTATACCAGCAGAGCTACCAGCTCCTTCCAGCTACTTAAACTAAGGTGATAACAATTACAATGTTCCTTCATAATCCTTTCTTCTGTCTTTATGTTAAAATGTACACCTATGCATACCTAAAGGTCTACAGCTGCTCCATTAAAAAAATACATACTACTGTTACACTTAAATGTCTAGAATAGAACTGAAATAACTGTCTTTTATACACATTAAGGGCTCATTGTATAATTGATATACTTTGTTTTATTTACTTCAAATTTCTCTGCAAATTCTTTGATAGTTACAGTGCAGAATTCACAATGTATTTTTGTATTTGGAGCTTTTCTCATCAGCCTCCAGTGAAAAGGGGCTTCCACCTAGACAGACTATGCAGGTTAACAAATGTAAAATAAAAATACATAAAAATAAAAAAAATAACACATCTAGGGATATGGCTTGATAACTCCCTTGCCATTCCTCTCCACCAAGAAAAGAATGACATAAAATAAACCAAGTCTTCTCCCAGGCTAGAAAAATCATCCACTTTCTATCCTATGCAGGCAGATCTTCAATAGGGAAAGGCACCCTTCTATCATGGCTGGAATATGTCCTACCTTTAATTGTGGCTACATCAAAACAGATTTAAAAAGCAACTCAAAACATCACTAATAAAATAATTGGATTCAGCACTCTCTCCCCAGACAAGACCACTACTGTCATACAATAGCAAATGCTACACAGCTTCTAATCAGATTAAGGTTTTCCTCTCACAGGCTTCTCAGTTTCTGAAACAAAATGGCCACCTAACTTCACTCCCTTAGCTGTTGAACATATCCTAAGGATGCCCTCCTATAATCTCTGAAGCCAAGACCACAAAGGACCTTTACTTGAAACCCAGTCATCCAACCTTCAATGCAACAAGCAGACGTTCTCATCACTAGGTCCCAATCTCTGGGAATCACTCCCTCTTTAACTTAATGAAATGATGTCATACTCAACGTTATGCATGCCTTGGAAGTCCCAGCTTTTATTCCAATGGAAACTGAGCAGCCTTCAAGCTTGGCATATAACACCTTCCTCCACCTTTGTCAATAGCATCTTCTCCTAAAAAGCTGGAATCTGCCAGCAGAATTTTACTTCAGCTGATGTGCTACTTTCCTACCTTGCTTACTACCACACCACCTGTCCTCACTTATCTCCCTCTTTTTTGTAATATAAATGTACCCTTGAAATGTAGTCCTAATGCAGCATGTACTGTCTTTACTGGTTTGCCTATATAAGACTGATTGCCGTAATGCATTAAGGTTATCTGTATTTCTACCTTCCACATACTGCAATGCCCTCACTTTGCTTGCCTTTCTGTCTGCTTTATCCAGCTAGAGGCTGAAACTGGTCTACTCTGATCAGGACTCCATCCCAGTCAACAACTTCAAAGAAATAAAAATAAAACAATACATTTTCTTACACTTCTACTTTGTAATTTTTCCTTCTATTCAGTGCAGAAACTGCAGGTGTGTGAGGTGATTAACATAACACCACAAGTGTGAGGATAGGATGCAATGACAGTAACATTTGGAGATATCCACTTTCTGTTTTCCCAAAATCTGGCCAGATATTTCCAGTAGCGGCTCTGTTCTCTAAGAGATCGTCAGTCTCCTTCCCCTGAAGATGCGAGGTAAGTAGCTTGAGAATTCCATGTACTATCTACTGTTCGCCACCCTCTTTGGTTTTTCACACAACATATAAAGAACATCCTGAGGAAAAATGATATGCACGGAATGTCTCATTTATACTTTTACTTATCCAGTATTTCAAGCTTAGAGGTTTAGTGTCTTGATGTTTGGCTGTAGCACTTTTTCTGTACGGAGTTGTACACAGGTAAGGGCTACGAAAAGTGGCTAGTTTGACCAAAAAAAAAGACCACTGCAGTCTTGGCCAAGAGTAAACCATTAACTAACACAGATTCTGACTTCCTTTCTGGAGCAGAGGAAAGAGGGGAGAGACATAAAGCAAACAATCTGAGGCCAAAGAAATGAGACAGACTCTGGTCTCCAGCATAATGAGAAGCAAGGAACAAAATATTTGGAGCTGACTTGAGATGAGTAGCAAACAGGCCCATGTCCTGTATGCCTCATAATGTGACATACTAAAAAGCAGTTTCTTCAAGTGTCTGCTTCTGGTGACTTTTAAGTAGGATCTGCAAGAGATATGTATTGTGCTTTCGCCGAGGCAGTTCTCTCTTCCACACTATTTGTTTTTAATTGTTTTGAGAAACGTAATTTCCCAAGGAAGCAAGAGGGGCTTCATTAGCTCTTTCAATGTTAGAAGCAAGAAACTGTACTGTACACAAAAGAAAGCACAAGATCCTTCTCATAAAATCACAATTCAATTAACACACGGATGAGTATTTGAGACTTGGAGCTCTGTAATGATTACATAAAGGTGAAGACAGTATTAAACTGCCATTAAAGGATCAATGCATATCATATTACTCAGTTTACACTTTCTGTTTTCTTTTTATCACAGAAGTCTAACTGCATAAAAAAGAACGTTCCATCTGTGTTGTTGATCTTCATTCATTCTTGACTGTTGGGTCTCGGTTCTGTCCTCGGAACTGACTCGGCTATTGTAACAAGCTAGTGCCAGCCAGAAAGTCTCGAGCTAAGGCTAACCATAGTGCCTCTCTTCCTTTCTCCTCAGATAGAGTTTTGCCAGTTGAAAAAAATGTAGAAGCTTTGTCTGAGGAACTGCCCTACTACAAAACCAGGACTAGACCCGAACCTCCAGGAGTCTTTGGAAAGGGCTGGAGGGTGGGATGTCAAGAATGAATTAAGATCGACAACACAGATGAAGAAGTTATGCACTCACCATAAAGTTCCATGTGAGTTGTTCCATATTACCTTCAATCTTCACTGATGGGTTTGGAGCCGATCCACGGCTTCAACACGGCCGACTAGCAAGCTCAAAGTTCTCCAGTAGCTCGAGATCCAACCCTTCTCCCACAATGCACTGCTGGAATTACCTCAGATCTTGTTTGCTGCGTTACCATATAGAAGTACAATAATTATTCTGCCTAGGAATGAAGACACACTGAAAAACCAGGATGAAGACAGCGTCCAGGTCAACTGCCAGCCAGGAGGGGGAAGGAGGGAGGGAATTGAGAATGAAGGCGAGATGGAACAACTCACATGGAACTTTACGGTGAGTACATAACTTCTTTATGTGAAGTTGTTCAATCTCACCGTTCATTCTTCACTGATGGGTAGCGTCCCTAGCACCTTGATCTTGGGTGGCTCACGGAAGTACACTCTTCAGAACCGTAGAACCAAATGAAGCCCTGTCCCTGGAGGCCTTATCCACTCTGTAATGAGTTATAAAAGTGTGAGGTTTAGACCATGTGGCTGCTGCACAGATGTTGTCTAAAGGTAATTTGGCTTGATGAAAGGCTGAAGAGGTAGAAACTGCTCTGGTTGAATGAGCCTTTACCTTACTAGACAAGGGCAAGTTATGGCAAGAATATGTGTAGGTGATACAATCTGACAGCCACTTAGACAGTGTTGTTTTAGCAACTGCTTTACCTTTCCTGGCCTCAGAAAATGACACAAAGAGCTGATCTGATTTCCTAATGTCTTTTGTTCTGTCCAAATAAAATCTAAGTTGTCTATGAACATCGAGTTTGTGCTATATATATATTCCAATTTGTTGGTATGATTAGTGAAGAAAACAGGTAACTCAATGACTTGATTAATGTCAATCTCAGAACATACTTTAGGCAAAAATGGATGGATTTGTCCTGAGAGATACTCTATTGGCATGGAAGACCATATAAGGGGGATTGATGGATAGGGCTTGGAGCTCTGACACTCTGCGGGCTGAAGTGGTGGCTACTAAGAAGATAGTTTTCCATGACAGAAATTTTAGTTCACAAGATGATGCAAGCTCAAAAGGAGAAAGAATGATAAGAGATAACATAAAATTCAAATTCCAGGGAGAGTAAGGTGTCTTCACTGGAGGCCTCATGTGAAAAGAACCTTTTAGAAAAGCCTTAGCAATTGGTGAGCTATAATATTCAAACCATCGATTCCTAGATGGAAATTAGATATAGCAGCTAATTTCAAAAGATGAGCCAGGACACAAAGCACCAAGGCAAGAAATAGAACATGCCTCATTTCCAAGGAGAGGGAATGATATGATTCTGCCCCTGCCACTGAAAGTTCAAGAGCTAACAGTTTTGAACGAGCCCCCCCTCTCTAGTAAAAGCACCTGGTCAATCCCAATAAATTTGAATTGATGAGTAGGATGATCTAAAATAGGTTTGGCAAGTAGATCCACCACATCTACCACATTTACGCGCTCATGATTCTGGCTGTCCAAATGGGTAATAAATGCATGACACTCACTTCTTCCTCACTTGTAATAGTGGTACATAGATGTTATTGACAACTATGAATGCAGAAATCTGACAAAGTATTTTCCTGCAAAGATCTTGATGTAAAAGATGTAAAACAGGAATCCTAACAAGATTAGTGTCAAATAAGCGAGATTGCCACCACTGAAGTTGGTGGTGAACACCAGAAACGGGTAGAGTTGTAAAAGAATCAATAAAAAAATAATTGTACTTCATTTCCCAGTAATTAAAATTAAAAAAAATGAAAATGTCGTCAAGGTAACAAGTGTAGTACACCAAATGATCTGAGATGAAAGGATTGGGTATGAATTGGTGGGCCATGAAGGCCATGACCACACTAGCGCCTATATATGTGTGAACCCATAACTCCAACCTGTCTGTCTGCAGTAGTTAGTTTCAACATGAAAAAAGTTCTTAGATAATCTCAGGAGAACTGGTTAATCTCTGCCTAGAACTCAAGTGTGTCAATGTAACAACGTCATACGGTCAAAGTAATCGTTTCAAAGTAATCGTTACCCACCAAATAACAGGTACCCCACGTTTGTCATCAGGGTTTAGTGATACAATTATTCTCAATAATTTCTTCCGTCTTTTACGGAATGGAGTTTTTTACAATTCTTAATGTGGCTCCTAATGGCTCTAACACATCTGTTCAAAAATAGACAAGAGAGGGTGGGAGAGGTGGGGGGGATTGAAAGTGAAATATGTGAATCTGTTACAGTATAGTGAAAATTTTTTAACATATGATGGCTTTTTTTGATCCATTTGGTGGTGTGGAACATACAAAAGCCCCCCCATCATTAGGTCTGCCATATCCATGGAAATATCAGTGTTAGAAAATTATAATGAAGGCTGGATAAAGTATGCAGTATAGTACACAATATCAATTGCAAGAAGCCTGAACGGCAGAAAATATACGATTATTGTTTCTCCTTTGATTGTCTTGCTCTAAAAACCTAGAGAGTTGTTGTTATTACAATACAATTATTCCTATTCTGATCACTCCTCCCTAATTCAAAAGGAAAAAGGTCATTCATTACACAGGATTACGTGCATGTCGCTCTGAGTGTCATTTGTTGTTGTTGTAGACAAGGAAGAAACACAGAAACATTCACATCATTGTGGCTGATTAAGAATAGAACTGTTAGTGATGATGCAGAATTACCCTCCATATCTGACCTGAAGGGGTTAAAAATTTGTTTTTAAGTTTTTAAGTTGGGGAAATGTCAGGCTCACCCATGTTACCCTGAGCAACAGTAACATATTGATAAAAGAAGGATTAACATTAATCCAATTCAAAAGTTAGAACATTGCTGCTGTGTGAACTCACTCGAGGCTGCTGCTCTAATAATCTCCATAGTTGGTGTAGCAGTGTTAGTTAGTTGCTGACAGTTCCTTCTAGTGGGAAAGTTCCCCTCTACATGGTGACCTCCAGCTTTGTTGAAGATTTCTGTCAAGAATTGTAAGATAGAAGACAATGGCGCTTGGTAAGGGTCAGCGTTGTGGGAAGAAGCCCAAATGGAAAATCTCTTCCACTTACTACGATACAATTTCAAGTGGAAGGTTTATGGGAAGCCAACAAAATTTCACTAGTGTCATGGGACAGATTATAGAGCCTGGCTATGCGGGGAATTGGAGCAGCCAAGCGGTTAGCTTCAGTGTGTGCAAGGATGGATGAAGATCCCCTAACGGATGTGTCAACAAGTCCGGAACTGGGTCCAGGATCCATGGATCTTCCAGAATGTGATGGTAAACAAACAGAAACCAAATCTGCCGAGGCCAATGAGGGGCTATAAGGATGATCGTCTGTCCCAGCGACTTTGCTTTCTGCAAGAATTTGGGTATCAGGGGAATTGGTGGAAATGCGCAGATGAGACCCGGGGGCCAATCGTGGGCAAGAGCATCCCTCGGGGAGTGACCTGGTGTGGGAATCAGGGCAAAATAGCTTCTGCATTTGTTGTTGATGTGACTGGCAAACAGGTCGCAGGAAGGCTGGCCCCATTTGCGGAAGATCCTGTCCGCTATCTCTTGTTTGAGGGACCATTCGTGGGGCAATAAAATTGCTCTGCTCAGTCTGTCCACTATGATGTTGGATTTGCCCGGGATGTGCATTGCTAACAGAAGGTGCTGGGATGATACTGCCCACTGCCATACTTGGAGGGCTTCTCGGCAAAGGGGATAAGACTTGGTCCCACCTTGCTTGTTCAGGTACCAGACCACTGACATGTTGTCTGTCTGTATTGCAATTGTCCCTAGAGGAAGAGAGTCCTAAAAGTATTGCGATGCTAGAAGTACTGCTCTCATCTCCAGGACATTGATATGCAGATGTGATTCTTGATGTGTCCATGTGCCTTGGGCAGACTTTCCCTAAAAAAGCCCCCCCCCCACCCTATCAGGGAAGCGTCCATGGTCACAGTGGCAACTGGAGGGGGGAGCACGAAGGGACGTCCTGTTGTGACATGAAGAGACATCAACCACCACTAAAGATCCTTCTTGCAGGAATTCATTATCAGGATCATGTGACTCATTGAAAGTTCTTGGTAAGACCATTGCATGAATAGAAGCCATTGAAGGATTCTCATATGCATCCTTGCTAACAGGATTGCTAAAATAGCTGCCACCATCAGTCCTAGAACTTTCAATACTTCTGCAGCTGGTGCTCTGTTCTTTGATATCAGGGACATGATGTGTTGGCGAAGAATACAAATTCTTTCTGGTGGAAGACGAAGAGTGGTGGTTGACGTGTCTAATTCTGTCCCTATAAAAATGATATGATGTGATGGCAACAAGGCAGACTTTTCGAAGTTGACTGTAATGCCTAGCCGATCGCAAAGTGTCAGAGTAGCCTCTCTCACTTGAAGAAGTTGATGCCTGGTGGTGGAGGTAAGGAGCCAATCGTCCAAATATGGAAACACCTGGAATCCTAGATGCCTCAGGTGAGCCATGACTACTGCCATGCACTTGGTGAACACTCTGGGGGCTGTAGTGAGACCGAAGGGCAGAGCTCGGAATTGGTAATGATTGGCTCCCAGCCGGAAATGCAGGTGATCTCTGGATGGCTTGGCCATCTTTATGTGGTAGTACGCATCCTTGAGATCGATCGAGCGCATCCAATTGTCCTTCCCTAGAAACGGGAGTATGAACTGTAGCATGACCATTCGGAACTTCTCTTTTCTCACAAATTGGTTGAGTCTGCTGAGATCCAAAATGGGTCTCCAGTCCTCTGTTTTCTTTGGAACCAAAAAGAATCTTGAGTAAGTTCCGAATCTTGTCTGGTCTGCCGGGACTGGCTGGATGACTCTTTTTTCTAGCAATCAGCATACCTCTATTGCTGCTTGTCCCATGTCACTGGGTGGAACGTCTGGGATTTTTTTGACGTTAAGGGGCTGGGTGGAGAACGGTATGAAATACACTCTGGAAATGATACTTTGTACCCAACTGTCATTTGCTATATTTAGCCAGGCTTTTGGGTACAATGATAAGCAACCCCCGACTGCCTCCAGAGTAGGACAGCCGGGCTTCCTTTCAGGAGCGCTGGTAGGACTGACCAGAGAAGAGATATCTGTCACCCTGGTGTTGCAGACCCCCTCTGCCGTGAGGGTAGCGTCTTCCATTGAAACCCCCTCCTCTGCCTCTGGAGGGGGGCTCTCCATGTGTGTTTTGAAAGACTCCTTGGGCTTTCCGGAACAACATCTTTCCTCCCCTCTGACCTTTAGGAAAGGGTAGAGTGGGGGTGGAAAAACGGACTCCAACGGCAGACAGAGTCTTTCCTTCTTGCTCACACCTGGTCAAAGTCTCCTTCACTTTTGGCCCAAACAAAGATGAACCGTCAAATGGGATATTAGTAAAGGAAGACTTGAAGGGTTCCGTGAAGGAACAGAGTCGCATCCAGGCATGCCTACGAAGAGCGATTCCTGTACCTGCAGCTCTACTCGAACCATCAGCTGCATAAGATACGAGACGCATGGACGAGTTGACTATCGAATTGAGGGTAGAGAGCTGAGTGGCAATCTTGTCGGATACACTCGTAGCTACAGCACGCTGAAGAGTATCTCCCAACTCCTTAAGGAGATCTCTCTGCAGTCTGGTAAAATGTGTCAAGTAGTTCAGTGATCTGAGTGAGAAAGTCGCTGAATTGAACATGCGTTTCCCATATCTATCCATGATCCTAGATTCTCTATTAGGAGGATGGATAGATGAGGAAATCTCAGACATTTCCTTTTTGGTGGCTGCCGCCACCACCATGGCATCAACAGGGAATCCCTTGGTCAAAAAGGACTTATCCACGGGGCAGAAATAAACTTATTAGGCCTCCTAGGAACAGGTTCCATAGATTCTGGTGACTCCCATGCCCTACGAGAGACCAGATCCATAAGCTCATTGTAGGGCAGAGATACCCAAGAGGTGGAAGGTTGAGACCTGAACACCTTCAGGAGAACCGACTCATCCTCAGTAGGGCTCTTGGACTGCCAATCACCCCTCTGCCTAAGAATTTCAAGAATCTCCACAAAGGAGATGTCCTCAGAGGGGGATCTAGGGGACCCTTCTAATTCATCCAAGTCAGTGTCCGATGTGAGAGACTCCTGGAGGGAGTCCAAATGCCCCCTCTTGCATAATCTCTTCCTGGGAACCTCTTCAGGGGGAACTTCTGGAGAGGTCTCAGAAGAGCAGGGAGCACCCTGTGGGGCTACCTGAGGCTCAGGGTCTGTACACTTGGGATGACCGGAGGAGACAGAAACTGACACAGGCACTTTAGGGGAAGAAGAGGCCAGACCTTGAGATGAGGAAGTCTTAGGAGACAACACTTGCCTCATGGCTTCGAATGCACCTCGGCTCCAATGAGAAGTAGTCGATGGATCCAACTGAGCCTCTATCTCCTCCCGCACTGAAGCTGTGGGTTCCGAGCCCGAGGTAGGAGCCGAGCTCACCCAAGCCAAGGCCCCGAGAGGAAGAGTCAGCACCAACAAGTTGGTGCAGCTATCCTCCCTGGACCCGACCAGAGAGTGTCGGCTCCTAGAGTCCCCAGTCGGCCCTGAGAACATCTGAGCAGATGGAGCCGACGACACTGGAGCAGGTGTCGGCTCCAAAGGATCCACAATCATCAGGTCGGCCTCCTCTGGCTCCGAAGGTCCGGTATGGCTCGGAGGAGGAGCAGACAATTCAAGAGTAGTGGTCTTCGGCTCCGACGGTTGGGTCTGAGCAAACAGCAATTTAGCTAGGCCTGGTGCCTTTAAGAGTTTCTGAACCAGCCGGTCCATATCCAGATCAGAAAGGCTGACAGAAGACC
The DNA here is from genome assembly GCF_019279795.1 of Protopterus annectens. Lineage (NCBI taxonomy): Eukaryota > Metazoa > Chordata > Ceratodontiformes > Protopteridae > Protopterus > Protopterus annectens. Next base: position 1,199,831,295 of record NC_056743.1, on the reverse strand, counting down.
TGGAAGAGTGAACAGATGGAGCTGATTGGAGCAGTATGGATGGAGGGTTTTCAGCAACCGGTCCCAGAGCAGTGTCCCTGTTCCGAAAACAACAGACTGTCGGCTCTGAAGGCAGTGGAGCCAAAGTCACCACACTTTCTGACCTCTTCCCTTTTTTAGACCTAGATTCAGAGGAAGATTTGGATGATTTGCTGGCCCCATCCTGGTCAGACAATGCCTCAGAAAAAGGGGGTTTGGTAATACCCCTATCAATTAACTTCCTCTTCCTTTCTGCAAGCAGTCTGGTGGAAAAGGAGTGACAGATACTGCATGACTCTTGCAGGTGCACCTCACCCAAACAATAAACACACTGCACATGGGCCTCTGTGGCAAACATTTTCTGTCCACAGTCTGGGCATTTTTTTAAACCCAGACTATGGATGTTTATCTTTTTCTTCAGACATTTCACAATTTCCACTAAAATGGAACACACTATTTAACTATGAGCTATTTTAGAATCTAACTAAGTAACTCACACAAAACATACACAGCCCAAAAGGGGCAACTAACAAATATATCAATATAAACAGGATTAAGTAATCCAATAACAAGAGTCCCAAACAGGGAACACTGACTAACAATTATAAGAAGAGATCCTAAGGCCAAAGGCAAAGAAAGATTTTACTGAGGAAAGGGGTAGAACACAGAAAACAACTATTTACTAGCTAGTAACATCTAGTATTATATAGTAATCAAAGATATACAAAAACTGAAATATAAAACTTGCTGAAAGTTGAAAACTCCCAATAATAGTCTCGAGCAATGCTGGAAACCAAGAGATCCATGCCACAGCAAACTAGATCTGAGGTAATTCCAGCAGTGCATTGTGGGATAAAAGGTTGGGTCTCGAGCTACTGGTGAACTTTGAGCTTGCTAGTTGGCTGTGTCAGAGCCGAGGATCGGCTCCGAACCCATCAGTGAAGAATGAACGGCCAGATTGAACAACTTCACATGGAATGTTATGGTAAGAAAAAGAAGTTATGTACCTACCATAACGTTCCATGTTAGTTGTCTTCTTCTCACCTTCTTTCTTGCTGGTTGGGTTCAGAGCCAGTCCTCGGCTCCGACTCGGCCATCTTCAAAAGCTCGAGAGCTACTTACTGGCTCGAGGCCCCCCTATATCCCATGATGTCTGGTGCTAGATTCCCAGATCTCGTTTGGTAAGTCTAGCTGCAGACATAATAATAAAGGAATCCTATCCTAGAATGCAGAAATCCTACTGGAGAGACTACTAGTCAGAAGGGAATAGCCAGAGAAGACTCAGCTAGTGTAAATTCAAAAAGAACTCTTCTCGGTCCACTAGGATAGGGGGATGGAGGGTGGGACACAAGAAAGAAAGCGAGAAGAAGACAACTAACATGGAACGTTATGGTAGGTACATAACTTCTTTAAGTTAAGTTGTCTATCTCGCCTTCATTCTTGCTGGTTGGGACAGCATCCCTAGTACCTAAAATCCTGGGTGGCTCACCGGAAAAGACTCTTCAGAACAGTGGAACCAAAATCAGCTCTGCTTCTGGAAACCAAATCCAACTTGTAATGCAAAATGAAAGTATGTGGGTTGGCCCATGTAGCCACAGCACAAATAGATTCCATGGGCAACTTAGCCTGAAAGGCCACTGAAGTAGCTAAAGCTCTGGTGGAGTGACCTTTTGGTTTAACTGGCAATTCTTTATTCCTCAGTTTATATATGAATGTGATGATAGAAGTCAACCACCTGGATAAGGTTAACTTGGAGACCGGAAGCCCTTGTTTACCTACTGCATAAGACAGGAAAAGTTGATCTGATTTTCTAATGTCCTTGGTTCTATGTAAATAGAAGCGTAGCTGCCTGTGGACATCTAACTGATGCAACTTATATTCCGGCCTGTTGGAGTGGTTAGGGAAAAACACAGGAAGGTCTAGGGACTGATTCAAGTTACTCTCTGAGGAGACCTTAGGAAGGAAGGACGGATTAGTCCCAAGAGCAACCCTGTCATTGTGGAACACGAAGTATGGGGGACAGCTAGAAAGAGCCTGTAGTTCCGAAACTCTTCTGGCTGAAGTAATAGCTACCAGAAAAAGGGTTTTCCAAGATAAGAACTTCAATGAACAAGAAGCTGCTGGTTCGAAAGGGGGCAAAATTAGAGAAGCTAAAATCAAATATAGATCCCACGGTGGTGGAGGATCTCTCACTGGGGGCCTGAGCAGAGTGGTTCCTTTGAGAAAAGCTTTACACAGCTTATGAGACATGATATTGTTTTCCGACAGGCCAATGTGAAAATTTGAAATTGCAGCTAACTGAACTCTAATTGTAGCGGAAGCGGACCCAGCATGGAAGAGTTCCGCAAGAAATTCCAAAATGTAGTGTACAGGGGCTGAAAAGGGGTCTATACTTTTAGCCTCGGCCCAGGAAGAAAAACGTTTCCACTTACTAGCGTAAGTTTTTCTAGTCATAGACTTGTGTGATGACAAAATGATTTTGCGCACAGAGGGGGAGATATCTGGAAGCCTGGCTAAAGTTGAAAGTGGTGCAACCAAGCCATGAGCTGGAGAGATTGTAGGGATTGGTGCAGCCCACCCGATTGATGAATCAGGAGGTCTGGAACTAGGTCCAGAGTCCAAGGCTGCTCGAGAAGATAGCGATGCAGGAATGGGAACCATATTTGTCGAGGCCAGTAAGGAGCAATGAGGATCATTTTGCAACCCAATATGGTAGCTTTCTGAATTAGCTTCAGGATTAGGGGAAAAGGAGGGAATGCTTAAAGAAGTCCCTGAGGCCAATCGTGGACTAGAGCATCTCTGGGGGAATGTCTGGGAAGTGGAAGGAGAGAGAAGAAATTGCTGCACTTGCTGTTGAAGGGAGTTGCAAAAAGGCCGCAGTAAGGTTGGCCCCATTTGCAGAAGATTTGGTCCGCAACTACCTGGTTCAGAGACCAGTCATGAGGCATGAGAATTGCTCTGCTCAGTCTGTCTGCTATGATGCTGGACCTCCCAGGGATGTGCATTGCAATCAGAAACCGTTGGGAAGAGATCGCCCACTGCCAGAGTCTGAATGCTTCTCGACATAGGGGGTAGGACCTGGTTCCGCCCTGCTTGTTGATGTACCACACTACAGACATATTGTCCATTTGAATTGCAATGGTCCCGGTAGAAGGAGAGTTCTAAAGAGCCTGCAACGCTAAGAGCACGGCCCTCATCTCCAAGACATTTATGTGCAGATGGTACTCGTGAGGTTGCCAGGTGCCTTGGACTGTTCTGTCCTGATAATGCCCCCCCACCCAATCAGGGAGGTGTCCGTGGTCATCGTAGCAGCTGGAGGGGGGAGAACAAATGGTCTTCTGTGGAGCACTGATGTGGAGACCATCCACCACACAAGGTGCTTCTTGCATGCTTGTGTGATCATAATCATGTAAGACATGGGAAGCTGCTGGAAGGACCACTGGGTGAAAAGAAGCCACTGGAGAATCCTCATGTGAAAGCGAGTTAGCGGGACAAGTATGATCACTGCTGCCATGAGACCCAGAGTTTGAAGGACAAACCTGGCTTGAATTCTTTTGCATGCTAATAAAACCTTCACATGCTGACGAATCACTAACACTCTTGTCTGGTGGGAGGCTCGCTAACATGTCTTTGGTATTTAAATTTGCGCCTATAAAGGTGATAGACTGACAGGGCGACAATGCAGACTTTTCAAAATTTATTGTGATACCTAGCCTGGAGCAAGTATCGATAGTGCAGTCTCTGGCTCGTAGAAGGTGATGTCTGGTGGTAGCAATGAGGAGCCAGTCATCGAGATATGGAAACACCTGGAATCCTTGCCATCTCAGGTGAGTGGTAACTACTGCCATACATTTGGTAAACACCCTGGGGGCTGGGGTGAGACCAAAGGGCAGAGCTCTGAACTGATAACGGCTGGCTCCCAGCTGGAAGCAAAGGAGTCTTCTGGAGCATCTGTCCATTTTGATGTGGTAGTACGCATCCTGAAGATCTATAGAGCACATCCAGTTGTCCTGACCTAGGAAGGGCAAAATGGACTGTAGCGTGACCATCCGGAACTTCATTCTTTGTACAGACCTATTCAGTCTGCTGAGATCCAGAATGGATCTCCAGTCCCCTGTCTTTTTTGGTATCAAAAAGAACCTTGAGTAAATTCCGGATCCTTGTTGGTCTGCTGGGACTTGCCGGGTGGCCCTTTTTCTTAGCAGTTTTGAGACTTCTTGCACTGCTTGGTCCCTTAGATTGGGTGGAACATCTGGAAGGGACTTGTTTGACCTTAAGGGGGTGTGAAGGAAGGGAATTTTGTAGCCTCCGGATATGACTGACTGTACCCATGTGTCTTGTGTTATGTTTTGCCAGGCTCTTGGGTACAGTGATAATCTTCCCCCGACTACCTCCAGAGGTGGGCAGCCAGGCAAAACTTCAGGGATGCTGGAAAGGCTTCTCAGAGAAAGATTCCCTGCTGCCCTGATTTTGCGGACCCCCTCTGCCCTGAGGGCGGTGTCCGTTATTGTTCCCTCCTTTGCCCCTGGATGGGAACTCACCACGTGTGTCAGGCAAGGCTCCTTGGGATTTACAGAACCACAGCTTTCCACTCTTCTGACCCTTAGGATATGGTCTGGAAGGAGTGGAAAAACAGACTCCTATGGCAGAGAGAGTCTTGCCTTCCTGCTCACACCTGGTAAGGGTATCTTTCACCTGTGATCCAAAGAGAGAGGAACCATCAAAAGGGGTGTTGGTGAAAGATGCTCTGAAAGGTTCTGCAAAGTTACATAGCCGCATCCAAGCATGCCTCCTAAGGGGCACGCCTGTGCCTGCGGCTCTACTCGCACCATCGGCTGCATACAAAATGAGCCTCATGGAGGATTTTACCATTGAATTAAGAGTCGCCAGCTGGGAGGCTGTCTTAGCCTGGGCCCCCTCAGCTGATGGATCTTGGAGGGCATCTCCAAGCTCCTTAAGGAGATCCCTCTGAAGACGGGTAAAGTGGCACAGGTAATTCAGGGACTGCATGGAAAAGGTCGCTGAAGAGAACATCTGCTTCCCATATCTGTCCATCGTCCTGGACTCCTTGTTAGGGGGATGGACAGATGAAGAAGTTTCAGCCAACTCCTTTGTGGCCGCCGCTACCACCATGGCATCAACAGGGACGCCTTTGGTCAAGAACTGTTTGTCCTGTGGTGCAGTAATGAATTTGGCAGGTCTTCTAGGGGGTCGGTTCCACTGTGTCTGGAGCCGTCCATGCCTTCTGAGCCACCACAGACATCAGTGGGTCGAAAGGCGGAGACACCCAAGAGGTGGAAGGTCAGGATCCAAACGCGTCCAGGAATACCGACTCATCCTCGGAAGGGCTTAGAGCAGTCCAGTTTCCCCTCTGCCTAAGCATCTCAAGGATGTCTGAGAAGGAGACATCTTCAGAGGGGGATCTTGGGGACCCTTCCAACTCCTCTAAGTCGGTATCCGATGTGACAGACACGGGGGAGTCAACATGCTTCCTCTTGCATTTCCTCTTGCAAGGTGGCTCCTCTGAATGATCAGGAGAGGCCTCGGAAGAGGAGGATACACCCAATGGGGTGTCCTGGAGCGCTGGATCCCCATGCTTGGGGTCTGGAAGAGGGGCAGAGGCTGACGCAGGCACCCTGGAGCCAATGGGGTCGATTGTGGGACTGACTTGGGGGCCAGTACACTCCTCATCACCTCGAAGGCGTCCCTGCCTGGACATAGAGAGGGCTCCATTTCCGAAGAAACCAGAACCCCTCCCCACACTGAGGGGGATGGCTCCAAGGCAGATGTGGGAGCCGAGCTCACCTGAGCCGAAGCCCCGAGGGGGAGAGCAGGGTCAGACAAGGGTCCGATGCCACTCGCCCCCTCGGAGCCGACGAGGGAGTCTCGGCGCCCAGATCCCTCAGGGAAGGTACCATGGAAGGGATCAGAGCCGACAACGGAACCGAAGGAGAGGGTATCGGAGCTGACGGTAGCATGACTCGAACCCCAATGAACTCCGGCTCTGAGCTCATAGGATGAGTCGGAGGAGGAATATCTACAGCTGTGGATGGAGCCGACACCTGATGAGGGGGGCTGGGCAACATTTTGGCTAGGGCCTGCGATTTTAACAGCCTACTGACCACTCTTTCCAAGTCATGGTCTGAAAGTCTAGAGGACCGAGAAGAGTGGGATGATCGATGACTACGCTCCGATTGGAGCAGAGGCAACTTCGGAGCCGAACGTATCGACTCCAGAGAAGGAGACCTGGATCTTTTCCGACTCTCAGAGGGCTCCAAAGAACGTGTCGGAGCTGACTGGGAGGGAGGAACATCGGTTCCAGCCGGAGCAGAGATTGATTGTGTGGCTTCACCCAACGTCGGCTCCGAACTGGGAGCCGAAGGTTTAGGTGGCCTGGAAGATTTCATGGGCTGAGCCTTCGCCAGTGAATCTTGGGGTTTAAGCAAACCCCTCAGGATCAATTTGTTTTTGCGCTCCTGCAGGACTCTTGGACTGAAAGCATGGCAAATCGAGCAAGAGTCCTGCAGGTGCATGGCGCCCAGACAATAAACACAAAAAGTGTGACCATCTGTCAGAGACATCTTCTGACAGCATGAGTCACACTTCTTAATCCGGACGGCTTAGGATCCTTGGACATTCTAGAGGGAAAACCAAGGACAAGAAACAGACACAGAAAAGGTTAAAGTAACTAGGCACAAACAACACACTACAGTTACCACAACCAAACTGCAAGTACTACTACAAACAAAAAACTATATTTAACTAACAGTGATAATAAGGATTTTTTTTTTTTTTTTTTTTTAGAGGAGATAGAGAGAAAAAGGTTATCCGCTAACTTAAACGGAAAATCTTTCTGAGGTAAGGAAAGGGAGAGAAGGGGGGAGGGGAAACTCTCTAACTTAAACGAGTTTCTTGGGAGAAGCAATCGAAATCTAAAGTAAAAGTAGTTAGAATACAACAGTCTAATCTAATGACTAAATCTACACTAAAACTAGCAGTTTTAACAAGAAAAATACAATAATAATAAAGTTTTATACGACCTGAGCCAGTAGAACAACCTCGCAGCAGAAGCGGCAAACGAGATCTGGGTATCTAGCGCCAGGCATCATGGGATATAGGGGGGCCTCGAGCCAGTAAGCAGCTCTTGAGCTTTTGAAGATGGCCGAGTCAGAGACGAGGATCAGCTCCGAACCCAACCAGCAAGAATGAAGGCGAGATAGACAACTTAACATCATAAGTTCTTTATCTGATGTTGTCAATCTTCATTCATTCTTGACTGTTTCTTGACTGTTGGGACAGAGTCCATAGCTACTTTTTGTCCTGGGAGGCCCTATGGAAGAATGCTCTTCCCCTAGAGACCATGTCCAAGTTGTAATGAGTGATAAATGTATGCGGGGTTGCCCAATTTGCCGCTGCACAAATTTCATCCATACAGGCTCTAGAATTAAAGGCTACTGAATTGGAAACTGATCTGGTAGAATGAGCCTTGACCTTAGTTAATAGGTTTAGTTTATTTTGGTCGTAAACAAAGGTGATGCAATCTCTCAACCATTTTGATAAGGTAACTTTAGAAACTGGTTTGCCTAGTCTAGTGTCTAAAAAACACAAAAACAAATTTAATTGTGTGTGTACATCCAACAAGTGTAAACAATATTCTCCCTTATTTGAGACGTTTGGGAAGAAAACTGGTAGGTCTATAGATTGATTAATATTTGAGACTGATACAACCTTGGGAAGGAAACAGGGGTTAATCCTAAGTGATACTCTCTCTTTGTGAAAAATGATATATGGATGTTTCACACACACAAAGCCTGTAATTCTGATAGTCTCCTGGCAGATTTGATGGCCACCAGGAAAAGGGTCTTCCAAGATACGAATCACAGGTGGCTGCTGGCTAAAAGGGCTGATGGATTAAACTTTGCAAAACTAATGTTAAATTCCAAGGTTCAATGGGTTCCCAACTCCGTAGGGAAAATATGGAATAACCTCCCCTCACACATTACCTCACTAGACTCCTTTCACCTTTTTAAAAAACAACTTCTTTCACATCTGAACAATTTCTGGCTCTGCTCCTGTACCAATCCAGATTAATCTACTTTTTTCTTTCTTCAGTCATATTTCCCTATTTAAATATGCCAATCTTTCTCTGTTATCACAAATTACTTAATTACTGTACTGTTTCATATAAAAAAAGGTACCAACAATTTCTTCAACAATTATGTATATACGGCCTTTCTCAGTATATAGATAGTACTATGTGTTTTTTTATGTGTTTTTGTTAGGTGTTTTTTTCTGTTTTTACTAGACTAATATGTATGCATTGTTGCTTAAATGTTTAACCTTGTTTTTATTTGTGGAGCTTTTCTCCCCGGGCCTCCACTGAAAATGGAAATTATCCAGCTGGACTAGCCCGGTCAACAAATGTAAAATAAATAAATAATAAATAAAATTCTTTAAAGGGTGGTTTCAAATACATAACACCTTTCAGGAAGGTTTTGCAAAGGCGATGAGACATTAAGGAAAGGTCATCAAAATAATTATGAAAATTTGAAATAGCAGCTAAATGAACTCTAATAGTAGAAGCTGAGGCTCCTGATTGGAATATAGCAGATAGATATTCTAATACCTTATTAATTGAGGCTGAAAAAGGGTCAATTCTTTCTACAAGAGACCAAAGCACAAATCTGTTCCATTTACTAAGATAAAGTCTTCTGTTGGATGCTTTATGGGAAGCCAGAAGTATGTTCTTTACTGGGGGAGATAGATTGTTCTGCCTGGCAATTACTAGAAGTGGAGGTACCAAGCTGTCAGCTTGAGACTGTGTAGGTTGAGATGGACCAACCCCTGCGGATGAGACAACAGGTCTGAGGTTGGGTCCAGAGTCTACGGATGGTGAACTAGGTGACGCCAGAGAAAGGGGAACCATTCTTGGCGGGGCCAATAAGGTGCAATGAGGATCACTCTGCTTCTCAACCATTGGGCTTTCTTCAAAAACTGGGGGATTAGGGGGGAAAGGAGGAAAGGCATAAAGCAGTCCCGAGGGCCAATCATGTAGAAGAGCATCTCACGGGGTCTTACTTGGGGGGGGGCAGGGCAATGTAGGACAGTGTAGCTGCTACACTTGTGGTTTATGGGAGATGCAAATATGTTGCAGCAAGGCTGACCTCATCAATGAAATATTTTTGTTGCTATATTGGGATTGAGAGACCACTCATGAGGCAGGAGGATACATCTGCTCAGTTTGTCCGCAATCATATTGGAAATCCCCAGAATGTGCGTAGCTATCAGAAAGCAGTTGGATGTTATCATCCATTGCCACACTCTTAGGGCTTCCTGACAAAATGGGTAGGATCTGGTTCCTCCCTGTTTTTTGATGTACCAGACCACCAACATGTTGTTTGATTGCATAGCAATTGTCCCTGATGGGCAGGCCAACTGAAAGGCCTGCAATGCTAGAAGCACAGCCCTCAGTTCTAGGATATTGATATGCAAATTGGCCTCTGAGGGGGATCAAGTGCTTTGGACTGTCTTTCCCTGAAAAATGCCCCCCCCACCCCATCAGGGATACAGCCGTGTTCACTATGGCCTTGGGCTGACTGGGCATGAAAGGGCGACTCTATAATTCCTCTTCTGACTTCATCCACCAATTTAGCTCCTGCTTGCATCGGTTGGTTATGCAGATTAGGTAAGACATCGGGTGTGTTAGAGACCACTGTGATGCCAGGAGCATTGAAACAGCCTCATATGGTACCTTGCCAGGGGAGCTACAGTGATCGTGGCAGCCATTGACCCTAGAAGTTGTAAGACTAAGTGAGCCGGGACTTTGTTTTGAGAGAGTATCACTTGAAGCTGTGATCTTAACCTCTGTAGCCTATGATGAAGTAGAGCAGCCATACAGGAGTTTGTGATGAATGTTGCTCCAATGAATTCTAACTCTTGCGTGGGTGACAGCTTTGACTTTTTCCTGTTTGAAATGCCTAAGTACTCTGCAAGGTGTAGGACGGAGTCCAAGGCATGAAGCAGTCGATGTCTGCTAGGGGGGGTGAGAAGCCAGTCTTCGAGATATGGAAACATACGGAATCCTTGTAGTCTTAAGTGAGCTGCTACCACTGCTATACATTTGGTGAACACCCTGGAGGCTGTGGTGAGACCAAAGGTCACTGCTCGAAATTTGTAATGACTGGCTCCCAGCCAGAAGCGGCGGTATCTTCTGGAGCGCTTGTCCATTTTATGTGGTAATATGTGTCCCAAAGATCTAAACAGCACATCCAATCATGTTTCTCCAGAAATGGAAGGATAGACTGTACCCTGGCCATCCAGAATTTTGTCTGTCAAGCAAACTTTTTCAAGACACTGAGGTCTAGAATTGGCCTTCAGTCACTCGTCTTTTTCGTCATTAAAAAGAATCTTGAGTAAAAAACGGATCCTATTTGATCAGGTGGGACTATTTGGAGGATTCTTTTTTGAATAATCAGCTTCTGAATTTCTTGTGCTGCTGTATCCTTCTGACCGGGTGTAACATCAGGGATTCGCCTTTGTGGTCTTGGATAAAGATTAAAGGGGATATGGTAACCTCTGATAACTATTGTTAGCACCCAGGAATCTGATGTTATTGAGTTCCAGGCTACGTGGTGCAGAGAGAATCTTCCCCTGACTGTCTCCAGAGGTAGGCAATTAGGACACCACTCAGGAGCAATGGTAGGGTTGTCCAGAGAAGGAATCCCTGGAACCTTGGTTATGTGGGCCCCCCTCTGCCCTGGGGGGAAAACTCGCCACGTGTGTCACGAAAAGGCCCTTGGGACTTCCTGAACCATATCTTTCCACTTCTCTGATTCCTGGAGTAAGGTTGTTGAGGAGCAAAAAAAGGCATGCCCACAGCAGAAAGGGTCTTTCTGTCCTTCTCACACCTGGCTAGTGTGTCTCTGACTTTTGGGCCAAGAAGTGAGGTAGCATCAAACGGAGCATTGACAAAGGAAGACTTGAAGAGTCCATGAAATCACACAACTACATCCAGGTGTGGCGCCTGATGGCAATGCCTCTACCCACTGCCATGACCGACCCTTCGGCTGTGTGTGCAATAAGCCGCATGGACAAGTTTGATATAGATTCTAGGGTCGCAAGCTGGGAGGCAACTTTATCGCATACCTCGTCAGGCACTGCCCCTGCCAAGGTGCCTGACAGCTCAGTGATCAGGTCCCTTTAAAGATGGGTAAAATATGCCAAGAAATTCAACATTTGTATGGCAAAGGTCATTGAAGCATAGACCCACTTCCTGAATCTGTCCATCATGTGAGACTCTTGGTTTGGAGGATGAACAGTTGGACTCTGCTCTGTAAGTTCCTTCTTTGTGGCAGCCGCAACCACCATAGCATCTACCGCTAAGCCTTTAGATCTGTGAGGCTGGTCTAGAGGTGCACTACGAATTTTGTCCCGTCTCCAGGGAATTGGCTCTAGAGTGTCAGGGGCCTTCCAAGCATGCTGCATGATGAGTTTGACCAATTCATCAGCAGGTGAGGTCCCCCAAGAAGTAGAAGGCCGAGCACAAAAAGCCTGAAAAAAGACAGATTCCTCAGAGGAAGGGGTGGTGGGCTTCCAATCACCCCCCCTGTTTCAAGATTTTCAGGATGTCTTCGAAGGAGACTTCTTCAGGGGGTGACCATGGGAACCCTTCCCCTTCAATTTAGTCAGTATCCTCAGTGAGAGATTCTTCCGGAGAATCTAGTTGCTTCCTCTTGCAAGATCTCCTACGAGGTGGCTCCTCAGGGAGAAGGTCTGAGGAGGACTCCGAAGAAAGGGTACCCTGCAGCAGGGTGTCTTGCTGCTCTTGTGCCCACTGCCCCCATGTAGCAGATTGTGACAGCTGTGAGCCAGAGGATATGTAGATGTGACACTCCGATGGAGATGGTGCCAACTGCATGAGGCAAGAGCCCTCTCCACAATTTAGAAGGCAAGCCCACCTGAAGAAGGATGGGAGCCCGTAACCAAGAAAGACAACCTCAGAACTGGGATCATGCCTTGTTGCGATGAGCCCACCCCCAGAGCAGGAGACCCAAGAGGACATGGAACTGTCAACAGACCCGGAACCACACATGGTACCATGGAAAAAAATCAGTGCTGAACTAGGGATCCCGAAGCCATGGTGAGGTCCACCATCGGCACCAAAGTGGGTGGCACAGGGAGTGGCATCGAAGTTGAGGGCTCCAAGACCTGTGGAGAGGTTGAAGGAGGAAGATATGATGGAGTCCTTGGAGAGTAGACCTCGGCTCCGGATGGGAGGGGAGTCTTAGAGGGGGCTGAAAGACCTCTGGCCGTCAAGAGCTGATTCACTAACCTGACTACATGAAACTCCAAAAGGCTCCTGGCGGAATGAACAGACATCCCTGAGAGCGATTCTGGATGTTCTACGAAAGGGTTTTATTGTTGACCATAAAAAGGGTCAACAGATGGGGAGTACCTAGTCCTGGGCAGGGATTCCACCTTCGGCATCATGGTCAGCTGACCAATTATTTGTGTGGGAGGGGGAAGTGACCACTATAGGAGAAACTATTGTTGGTGCCAAGACGGTCATAGGTACCAATGAAGGTGTTGGTACCGTAGTAACTTTTGTCGGTTCCATAGGATTTGTCATCGGCACCATGGAAGGAGTCATAGGCTTCGGTGCTGAAACAGTTGTCGGTATCAAATTTGATTGTTTAGGCTTCTGTTCTGAAGTAGAAACCTGCCCTTTGGACGATTTTGAATCATGAGATTGAGCAGACATTGGAACAGAGTGGCTCCTCTTTTTTGCTTCTTTTCTTTGGAGACATTGACATCTCCACCTCAGACAAAGCCACTGAGAAAGGGCATTTTAACAGCCCCTAAGGCCCCTTCAGGATCAATTTGTTGTGCCACTCTGCAAGCGTCTGACCACTAAAGCCTTTGCAGAGCTCACACGGTGGTTGGATTTCCAAATGCGGCACAATATACGCAAGAAAGATGCCCATCCGAGTTGGGCATCTTTCTGCCACATTCCTTGCATTGCTTAAAACCAGTAGTACCCTTCTGTTTCTAAGCCAAATTGAACCTTAGAAAGGCAATCAACAAACCATTCACACACATACAACAGAAAGATAACAGAAAACCAGAAAAGGATTTTTTTTAAATGTACCAGCAATGGTAACAAAGAAATAATACCCAGAAGGAGTAAAAGGAGGGAAAGGGGGAAAAAAACATCGATGGTATTGAAGATTTACCAAAGGTAAGAGGGAAGAGAGGGGCCTATACCAGCAATGGTAAACAAGAAATACCAAAAGGTAAAAATGGGGAAAGATACAGCACTCACACATGTGAAATATCAATTTAGGCAAGAAGATAAGTTAACGACAAATTTTTACAGGAAGAAAAAAAATTTAAAGAAGATACATCAAAAAAACTAGCACTTAGCTTGAAAGCATGGCTGACGTGTCCTAAAATTCTACCCTGCAAATGAGATCTGAGGAAAAGGGAAGAGAGGCACTATGGGTAGCCTTAGCTCGAGAGTTTCTGGCTTGCACGAGCTTGTTACAATGGCTGAGTCGGTTCTGAGGAAGGAACCAAGACCCAACAGTCAAGAATGAATGAAAATTGGCAACATCGGATCAGAGGTTCACAATTTGCAATACAAAATGTCTGCAGTGAACACTTTAATTTTTTCCTCCATAAAGTATCTTCTTGAAAAGATTTAAAAAAAAAACACACTGGAATAATCTGACACCCACAATAAACACATGAAACCAAAAGGTGATTCTTTTATTCATTCTTTATGCCACTGTACATGTTCACTGCTTACACCTGCAATTGTACTAGATATTTTCTCTTGCAACTCAGCTTTTAGTAGCCTTATGAAAACATTTATGATTTCAACCAACAATTTAAAGCAATTCAGAAAGTCAGAAACAGTTTTCTGGAGCACAGATACACACAATCACTATTTCTCTTTCACCTTTTTCTTTCTTTCCTGCCTCTTTTTAACAAATCATCTTTCAAAGCTGAAAGGGGGTGTGATGAAGAAAGCGGCCACCACAGATGCAGCCGGAAATCTAGAAGAGCTGCCAACCAGTCCCTACAAACATACCTGGCCTTCACTTCAGCAGCAACGATCACGATCTCTGAAATAAAAGTCATCTAGTGTTTTGAGTGCTAGGAACTGTTGTAACATGGTATAACATAGTTACCACGGAATGCCCTTCTGCTTAGTCTAACCACCTTCTTTACTATTCTTCGTCTTATTTTTTTAATGTATGTGAATGCTTAACTAAAAACTTGTTTCTCTTCTCTTTGTCCTTCAAATGACATGCTCGACAAGCCACGCTGCTTCGCTAGAGATGGCTTGCACCTGTCATCCTTAGGCTTTCGAATTCTGGCCAAGGCTCTTGCCACCCCCATAGTGCCTTTTTTAGGCAAGGCTCAAAAGACAAACCCACCACTGTAAATAGCACAAGTAACAAAAAACTGAGGGTAATGCTACTCAATGCCAGAAGTCTAAACCTCAAAATGCACGCACTCGAGGCACTCCTCAGTATGGAGAAAATCGATATATGTGCAGTAACAGAAACCTGGTTTCAGACTCCAGAGAGCACCCCAGCACTACCAGGCTACAACTCATACCATACATTTCGGCCACAGAACCAGGACCAAAATACAAAAGGCGGGGGCTTATCCACATTCATCAATACCACATTCATGGATACCCACACATCCAGGTTAGTGGCACAGCACGATGCTTCAGAGATTATCCACATGCAACTAACAATGGGCAAAACTGCAATTCAAATTGTAGCTTGCTACAGATAACCCACCATGTGCCAGGACCCCCATTCTGCGTTTCTGGAAACATAAAGGTCCTACCAAACACCCTAATATTGGGTGATTTCAATTACCCAAACATTAACTGGGAGAACTACTCAAGTATTAACTCCCTTGCCCAACATTTCCTAGATTTTATAAACTCAAACGCCCTGGATCAACTGGTCAACACTCCCACCAGAGGTGATAACATATTGGACCTGGTCATCACCAACATGGGCGACCGGTGTTCCACACCGAAGATCAACTCCTTGTTGGTTAGATCTGACCATCAACAAATCACTCTGGATATCGTCATTCCGCCTCCACCTCCAGTTAAGGAAACCACCATGAAAAACTTTTCAAAAGCAAACTTCACGTTACTTAAGACCAAAATGGAAAGTTTCAAAGCCCCCATGCTAAAGGATAACGCTGTCCAAGCTGCAAAATCCTTTACTAATGCATTCTACAGGCACCTACAAGAATTCATGGATCATGCTATCCCAAGCAAAACCAAGACTCACTCCTCCAAGAAAAGGAAACCAGTCTGGTGGACCCCTGCCATAAACAAGCTATACAACAGAAGGAGGAAACTAGTACAGAAAAGAGTAAAATCCTAAGAAGGGAAGACATCCCTGATCAGTATCAGCAAGAAACTACGATCCCTCATAAAATCATCCAAGGCTAGCTTCAAAAGAAAAATTGCCAAGGACTCCAAGGATAACCACAAGGCATTCTTTAGCTATGTCAAGAATCTAAGTGGCAATGCTCAGATCTGTTCGGAGTTAGTGCAGAATGGCACAAAATACATTGAACAGACCGATATCGCCAACATCATGGCAGACACATTCAGTGCAAACTTCACCCCTCTCACCCCCAAAAGGGCCCATAACCATGCCAGAAGAATGTAGAGCCCCTGAAATCACAGACACTCAGGTTAAAACAGCCCTCTCCAAAGCCAAAAACACAGCATCATGGGAACGGACGGTGTCCCAGGCTGCATCCTACATGAGATCAAAGACGAACTAACCCCTCACCTAAACACACTGTTCAAACTCAGCCTCTCCATAGGCTACGTACCCATAGAGTGGCACACAGCAATGGTTATTCCTCTTCACAAAGATGGAGCCACAACAGACCCCGAGAACTATTGCCCTATAAGCCTGACTGGCTTGGTCTGCAAGGCTATGGAGTGCATCATCATGGAACTCATTAACAGAGACATTGGGAACCTCCAAACACTGGACCCTACCCAGTTCGGCTTTGTTAAGGGCAAATCATGCCTCCTGAACCTGGTGGACTTCTTTGAGACAGTTACCAAGGCTATAGACAAGGGAAAGGTGGCACAGCCTACCTAGACCTCGCAAAGGCCTTCAACCCCATTCCCCATTCTGGTATTATAGACAAACTCACCAGCCTGAACATAAACCCCTATGTCACAAGATGGGTTGCCACCTGGCTCACGGACAGAACCCACATGGTAAGAGTTGCGGGAGCTAGGTCTGACTCTAAACCGGTTACAAGTGGCGTTCCCCAGGGCTCAGTCCTAGGACCCCTCCTGTTCAGCATATACTTCTCAGAGGTACAGGTAAGCACAGGAGGACTATGGCTGACCAAGTTCACAGATGACTGCAAACTAGGGGCTATAATTGACTCTCCGGCTGACACAGACATCCTCCAAAAGGGTCTCACTGAGATGGATACTTGGTGTCAAAATCATGGCCTCAAGCTAAATGCCAAAAAGTGCATAGTCATCCCCTTTGGAAAAAACAAAGTACCCACAAACTACCACATAGGTGGTAGTCAAGATGTAATAAGGGATCTGGGGACCAAAGTAGATAGTAATCTCTCCTTTGATAATCACATTGCCAAACTGGTTAGAAAATCCTTCTATGTGGCCCACCTAATCACAAAAGGGTTCACATCCAGAACAAAAGAGGTCATTGTGTCCTTCTACACAACACTAATCAGACCCATCATAGAGTACAACGCCCCATTTCAGATGTACCTTACAAGACACCTGAAACAGCTGGAAAGACCACAGAAGTACCTCACCAAGAGGATCACTGGCCACAAACAGATGCAATATGCAACTCGACTGAAGGAACTCCAGCTGTACTCGGTTGCATACCGCCTACTCAGAGGTGATCTCTGCCTGACATACAAGGCCATGTCCAACCCAAACTTGATGGACATGCTCCACCTAAAAAAAAACATATCCCCTCAAGCCACATGCTCTAGGGATCTAAACCTCACCACAACAATAAATAGGACATGCTGGAGGGATAGATTCATGTCCCAGAGACTTCCCATGCTTTGGAAGAAGATTCCAATCTACATTAGGCAGAGCTCCTCACTAACACTCTTCAAGAGAAGCCTTGACGAGTGGATGGGAAACAGAAAGTTTACCCCAGGGATCACTTCAGTGGTTCTGCTGGACAGAGGCACAGAGAACTAATCTAAGGGGGCGGCGAAAGCCAACACATTCTGGCTAGGCTTATAAATGCCTTTGGGCAGATAGCCTAGTACCTACCTATGAGAAGAAAGTTTTCTTCTCCTGGTTCCCAACTTTACACCAGGGAGCAAACCAAATGGGCCACTGCCCACAGTACCAATAGAAATTGCTACAGCTCTATTGCCCTTAACAGATTTCAAGAACATAGGTAAGCAGCATAGATCTGGATCCTTAAAGGGGCATTTTCTCAGATTTTTTGCTAGAGGTGCTATCTTACCACACACAGACCTGGAGCCTCTTTAGCAATGAAATGCTATCTACTTTGCTATGTACTTGCTTTTGCAAAAGTGTGTCTACTTATTCAAGCCTAGGCAATATGTTTCTTTCTCCACTGGTAATTATTTTTCATAAGGTCTGCTATGTGTTGCTTGCTAGTGTGTCTGTATTCATGTAGGTACACTTTTATAATTATACAGATTTTCCCTCATTGCAGCACAGCGTTGCTTTGGACAGTTGTGCCTTGCAAAGATACCTGTTGAGGAGCAAATGTACTAATATTCTAAACCAATAACATATTTTGCATCTTTTCTCTAAAGATGTCATGCAGCTTTGGACTGGAACCTAATCATTGTTTTAAAAGTATTTTCTCATTATCTGATGATGTATGTTGTCTTTCAGAAATCCTGATTCCTGGTCCAGACCATAGCTATTTCACTAATACTCATTATATCCTACCGAATTTCTTTTCTCACTTTTTCTACAATTCATTGTGGTAAAATGTTCTGAGCTTTCACACCTTTCCTGAATGTTTGACTGAAGTAGTTATTTACACTGATTTATCATTTGAAAGTTGATACAAATGCAGTCTACACATTTCTTCATATACTTTTCAGTACCATTCCTAGTCATAGCTGGCGTTAGGCACCCACGGAGCCCGCAGCCAGGGGGGAGCCCCAGATTATGTCAGTTCGAACAAGGGCCCCCATCCAGCAGCCGCGTGTTGCTCTGAGTCACTATCAAATGAAAATATCTTTGGACTAGAGCTGATAATCGTTTGTATCGGGTCTATGTCATATAATTGAACTTCCAAAATTTCGAACACCATATGTTTGAACTTGGAAGTTTGAAATATGACAACAACAAAACCTCAGAACAGCAAATTTTTTCCCAGGGAAAAAAATTGCTTTTCCGAAACACACACACACACACACACAACATCAGCACACCAAAAACCTAATAAACCTACGCTAGACCTTACATACACAACTATCTATGCACTAGCCTTAACCCAAGCACTAACCCTAAGGTCCGTCACTATCGCACACTTACCTTACCCACGCCCTAACTCTAAGGTCCGTCACTATCGCACACTTACCTTACCCACGTCCTAACCCTAAAGTCCGTCACTATTGCACACTTACCTTACCCGCTCCCTAACCCTAATGTCCGTCACTTTCACACACTTACCTTACCCACACACTTACCTTAACCCGATCCGTAACTTTTGCACCACATTACAGAAAATGTCGAAGCTGCGGAAACAGACAACCAAATTCTTTCCCTGGGAAAGAATTTGAATTTCCGTGGCTTCGACATTTTTATTTTTTGAACTTCCCCGTTCGAACTTCCAATACTCGACATTTAAGACGGTCGATTAGATAACAGGTACCCTTTGTATCGATAGACAAAATATTCCTTTTTACACTGGTTCTTCTGGTAATTTATTGGGTGTGATTATATTTTTGTCAAATCTCTGCGTTACTTCAGACAACTGTTTAGTCTAATGCCAGTTTCTCGGATGAGGTGTTGGTCGCTGTCTGCTGGAACTTTGGTGCTGAAACTTGGGGATGATGCTTGGGCGAGGATTGAGGGGCTGTCATTCCCAGTTACATCCGAATGAAGATAATTGGCATTTTCTGCTTTAGCTATAGTTATTGTACTTTATTAGTTAGCTGGGGCTGCAGTCTTTTCTTTAATGGAAGGGCAGGCAGAAGTGAAAGGTCACAAGTGCTGGAACTGGACCTTCAATAACTTTAACGATGCATTTAACATTGACATTGCAGAGCTGAGAGCCTTTCTACGGGATTATGAAGCAGCAATGACTGCAGGGATATGAGCAGATTTACTGCAACCCAGGTGGGACTTCGCTGGGGACAGTTGTATCAGCTATAGGTAAGAGAATATTGTCTGGTATTTTTAAATGCTACCCTATAATACCATTTTGTCATTATTGCAAACTTTTCCTAGACTTTTGCAGTCTTTCTTATTGTCTCAGTATATATTTGCCTGAGTTGAGTGCATAAACCAGTTTCCAAATGGTATGACAGAAAAGCTAATTTACACTCCCCTGTACATCATGCATGCACTATTTATTAATGTTTATGTTTAGTCTCCACTGTCCTTTGCTTGGATAGAATTATCTCTTGTGCCACTGTTTTCCACTGGCTTATTCGGTAAATGCCTAAACTATGATATTCCTCCTGGGTTGTATTTATTTCGACAGATGTGCAATTTCCTGAAAGATAACCTGTTAGGACATGAAATATCAGTTTTGTACCACAGTACTGGAATTCTATCCTCCTAACTGCTACCTGTCTCAGAAATATTACAAAGAATGTCATGTGACATAATCAGAAATTTATATATACTTTACACCCACAAGCACTTCTAGTATGTGGGACCTTATGTCCCTCAAGAGCACAGACTGCATTAAACATGACACAGCTTATAACTGAAAATGTTGGCCTTCTTCCTCAGTAGTCATCTTCCAAATTATACCAGCATAGGATATTTAAAGAATCCAGATTTTTACTATCCCATGGGAGCTTTGCAGACCAATTATTTCAAACATGAATGTATGAATCATAAATTCCTTGTAATAATTCCATATATCAGCAGCAACAGTGTTAATATCATTTGACAAGCATTGCAACCAGTGAAACAGCACTATATCTGATGGCATATAATTAACAGTGTTTAGTGACATACCCAGCAGAGCCAGAGAAAGCAAAAGCAGAAAATCAGAACTATTACAGAATGTGAAAACTATTGGCTACAGTGGTACAACGGTTAGCGTTGTCGCCTTATAGCAAGCGATCCTCTGGTTTGATTCTTGGCTGGAGCACCTTCTCTGAGGAGTCTGCATGTCCTCCCTGCAGTCAAATGAGGTTTTAAAGACATGCAGTACTGTGTGCGTGTGTGTGTGTGTGTGTGTGTGTGTCTGTCTGTGTTCGCTCCTTCTGTGTGGTGACCCCTAATAGGAAAAGCCAAAAGATTTTTTTACAGTGTGTGAAAACTACGTTATGTTTTCCATTTTGTACTATATGCTTGCTTTACTGTGACTACACAAAGCAATGTTTTAAATAAGACTGAACTAAAGACAGATGTACTTCTTGAACTGCATACAGTATATTAAATAAAAAATCGACTCATTATCTATGAAGCTAATTAACAGTATCTCTTTGTGGTTCTCAGAACTCCAGTTTGCCAAGTATGTCTGTATTGTTTTCTTGCTTAGTAACATATATGCAGCCGATATTTTAAATATGTTTTCTTCTGTTCACATAAAACTGTACAGGTCTATAGAACAACCTGTGAACATATCTCATTTAGTGCCAAAATTATATATAGAATATTTGAGCCAGTGAATATTCTATAGGAAAAATGACAGAAAGTAAGGAATTACGCAGTGGTTGCTAATAAACAATAACCACATAAGGGTTGAAGTGGCTAGTGTATAGAGGCATGCACTCTTAGGAATATAATAAATGCGTAGAGTACAAAAGTGGAAGGAATAGGGGATACTTTGTGTTGTGAATGACACAGAACAGTTATTCTCAAGGACATAGCCAACTTTAGGCACCAGCAAACTTTGCAGTCAGTGGGGGCCCCCCGACCACAGCAAGTTATCTTATCTTGATATTTTGTAATACGTCTGTCAAACCAACAATAGCTAGTATATCAATCTTGTGCACTTAATAAACCAGCTGGATAATAACTCTTACTTATATCTCCTTTAACACTTAAATATATCTCTGATTATACTAACAAGTGTTTTATCAAGCAACAGGCTTCACAGTTTCATTAAATATTTTACTACTGACATAGTGCCCCTGACTTAATTAAAACCTGCTAGTGGACTTTCACTCCACTAAAACTAACAATATAGCCAGCTTTAGGTGCTTGCAATACCCGTGGCTGCAAGGGGGTCCCCTTGATCATCTTTGACTGTGTGGAGACCCTACAAAACCTGTTGCAGGTTGGGGAAAAATGAGGAGGAAAAATATATTTTCTGATTACACTTCTTAACCTGAACAGGGCTGTGATATGGCCCTGTTAGGATAAAGCTAATAATGGCTTCTGCTGTCATCTGCACCCATTCCAAAACCAGCCTTGCTTGGATATGTGTGTGTACACAGAAAGCTGCTGTAGGTTATGTGTATGTGGGAGGGGATGTGTGGTTATTACTTCTTTAATTTTCATCACAGTCAAACCTTAGAGGTATACACACAAGGTTATTATACCTTGTGTTTGGGCTGAGGACAGTGTGATAATTGTTTCTTTCACTTTTCTCACAGATCTCAGAGGTGTACAAGGAAGGTTACTATAGCTTGTGAAGGGGCAGTCTTCTGTCTAGGAGCAATAAAGTAGAATATATTACCATAATCATTATTTTTTTCACTTTCCTCACAGTCACACTTCAGGCATGTATACAGGTAGTTGCCTTTGACAGTTTGGGTTGAGGAGTGAGGAGGCATGCTATGTATATGTATGACAGCAGTCACTTGAAATACATGACTGTGGCAATTTGAACTTCTAATACCACAGGAATGCATAGGCAATCTTTTTTCAGGGGTTAGGGAGGCAGGCAGTTTCCAGATAAGACCTGTGTATCCAGACAACAACTGACTTCTTAGTTTATTGTGAGCTACTGTTTTGTCATCCTCTAACATTAAGCCTTGGTTACAACTTATGTCTTCCTTGAAAGAAAAAAAAAAGACTGAATTTTTTTCTTTCTCGTGTTCTTTTGTTTAGTTCACCACTGGATTAAAAGTGTGGGGAAATGCTCTAAAATACATCTCAGAACATCTATAACCCCTATAGTTTCTTGGGCCCTGGCTTGTTTGAGTTATTTCCTAAATGGTTATTACTGTGCTGTCAAGGTCAGGAAAGGTGTGTTGAAAAGATGCAAGGAAAACTAAAGCTGAACAGTAACACAATTTCTTTCCTTAAACATAATTTCTGTTCAAGCCACCATTGGATGAAAAGGTTTTGTAAAAAAGAAAAAAAAAACTTTAAAATGCACTTTAGAGCACATAGGCAGTTATGGCGTCTTAAAAAAGCTGAAGAGTAAGGCAAAATGTGAGGAAAGGAAGAAAAAAGTAATGTGCATGGCATGGGGAGCCCAAGATCGGGGGAAAACAGTGGAAGACTGGAGAATGAGGTGTGTGTGTGTGTGTGTGTGTGTGTGTGTGTGTGTGTGTGTGTGTGTGTGTGTGTGTGTGTGTGTGTGTGTATGTTGGGGGTGGCAGCTGAAACAGTAGGCCTAGGGCATCATTTCACCCAAGTCCAGACTTGTACATAGAGATGCTGCAAAGTATCACTGATGCAACTAAATGCCAATAACTGTAAATGCCCCTTTCTGAGATGGGCCAACATAATCTGGTACACAGGCCTGTTGTGATGCAGGAGCACTGTAGCTACAGGTCATTCTGTGCTTACTACTCCTAAATGTTTGCAGCATGATCTAAAAGGTTGCTTAGGAGAGGTGGCAGTGACAGAGTGATACATAGACTGGAAGTGCCTAGGGGGCCCCTAGCTTGACATTTGTTGGGGGCCTCCAAAATGCTAACACCGGTCCTATTACTAGTATATTACAGTAGGTAATTAGAGGGCTATTTTTTTACTAAAGGCAGTAAACATTAAGTTCTGCAACCAAAATCTCATGCCATTGATGACCCTATATTTTGACAAGTTATAGTAGCTATTTTAATATAGTATAAAACAGGTCATTATCTGGTCATTTTAGTACAGACTTTAAAGTAAAGTATTATTTAAGGGTCCTCAGCACTAGCACGAATCTCCCTAGGCTTACCCAAACAAAAAATCCAAGCTTGTTTGCATATACTCCACTTAAACTACAGAACACACTCTAAAACTAAGGCAAACAGCTATAAAATTTTAAAAACAAGCTCCCAAAGCATAGGAATTGAACCTGATGTTTGTTTAGACGAGATTACTCACCTGCAAGTTAATTATTCAGGAGTTACATCTTGAAACCTGGGCTCTAGTCGCTTAGCTCGTGCTCGCTCCGCTCCTCGCCCTGCCCCCTATTCTCACCCGCCCCCAGTACTTGTACTTTTATAACCTCAAACCACTCCCCCTACTGTCCACTAACTTCCTGTACCTCACTACCGCCCTCTAAGATCAAACGGAATATGACACCACCCAGGAAGCTCATCATACTAACTCTTTTTCCCCTCCTACTTGTCCCTTACCTAGCTACTCTATATGAAACCTGGTCTTACATAGGCTTCCACCACCCAGGCTACCAAACCAACCCCTCCCCCATAATTAACAACAGAGGCCATGACTCAACTCCCTACTCACCCACCTTGTTAGAACTCAAACACTATGTAATTATCAAACCTACCAATATTAGTCCAAATGATAAACATTACTACAAACTTCTACTCAAAGCCCTCAAATTCATTACCACTCTGAATCACAGACTAGCCACAGATGGTGATATCCACCCCAACCCTGGCCCTTCCCCTCCACTCAATTCTAATTCCACCCTATCCTCCCCTCCACTTCTCAATCTAAACTCTAGACCCTTTAACTATCTTCTGACCTGTCATCTAAACATCAGAAGTGTAAACAATAAGATTCACAACCTACATGCCCTTTTAGCTACTTGTTCCCCAGACCTACTATGTCTCACAGAAACCTGGCTTAAACCAAGTACGAAAGACACACAGATAATCCCACCAGGGTATGATATACTAAGAGCAGACCGAATAACTCGTAAGGTGGCGGTGTAGCCATACTCTACAAAAATACATTACAAATCTCCTTGCCTCTCCACAACCCCTCCTAACAAACAATGCGAAATTTTACTTGTAAAACTTCAACCAAACAAACATAAAAGCATAAATATAGCATGTATTTACATCCCCAGGCAACAATAATAACAAAACCTTAGAGGACTTTCTCCACTGGTTAACTCAAACTCACCCCCAGGAATCCATAGTGTTAGGTCACTTCAACATCGATTGGAATTCCTTCTCATCTAGCTCCCCATCTAGCAGCATAAATCTACATGGCTTTTCTCAGCTCATATCCACTCCTACCAGACTAGGTAAACCCCAAAACAAAGACAGCATCCTGGACTGGATCCTTACTAATAAAGATCCTGACCAGTACTCAGCAGGTACTCACCCAGAGGACATGAGTGATCACTCACTCACCTATGTTATCAAATTCAAGAAAATCAACCCCTTCTTACAACCATAAAAAAAATCAGGAACAATAATAAATTCAACGCCTCCATTTTTCAAACTGAACTTAAAGCCCACAACTGGACAATACTTAAGTCTCTTCCTCTTGAAGAGGCAGTTATCTACTTCAACACCACCTTCCTCAAGATTCTAGATTCCCATGCTCCAATACGGTCCATTAGAACTAAAACCAAAACCGCACCATGGCTCTCTAAGGAAACAAAATCCAAAATCCTATCTAGAAACAAGATGTGGGTCACATGGCGTACCTCTAAAGATCCACACTCCCACCAAACCTTCCGGCAACTTAGAAATGAAACTAAAAGAATGATCTTAAATGATAAAAAAACTTCTTCCTCCACCTCCAACACAAACACCTTAATAATCCACAAAAATTCTGGGCAGGCTTAAACAAGCTCCTGCACCCAGGCCAGGCAACCACCCCCACTCCAACAACTTGCAAACAACAGTGCCCTGTAAACATTGCTAACACATTCAATAGTTTCTTCACAGAAACTATACAATCCCTGGCCACAGAATTCAAACAAACAACCAGCCCACTCCACTACCCATGCCAGCAGAATACTACAACTACATCAGATCATCTATTTACCTTCGATCCGGTACCCATATCCTCTATAACATCTCTTCTTGAAAAACTAAAACCCACTAAGCTAGCAGCTGACCTTCTCCCAGCTGAGTTTCTGCAAAAAGCAGCTGAGGCCATTTCCTATCCGTCTCCATAATCATAAACCGTACCTTGTCAGAAGCCTTCATCCCTCCATATGGAAAATGTGCCACATTATTCCTCTCCATAAGGTGGTAGCTCACTAGAGCTAACCAACTACAGACCTATAGCTATACTTTCACCCTGGCCAAAAGTATGGAAAAGTGTGTCCACAAACAACTGATGGAACACCTCACCAAAAATAAAATTCTAGCTAACTCCCAACATGGCTTCAGGCCAAATCACAGTACCACATCAGCCCTACTATCCTTTTCTAATACCATCAATAACTTCAGAAACAATAATAAACTATCATCTGCTCTTTTCTTAGACCTCTCCAAGGCCTTTGATATGGTGAACCACATTCAACTCCTCCATACATTAAAAAAACTATCACTCAGCAATTCCACGCTGAAATGGTTCCAATCCTACCTGTCCAATAGGCAACAGGCTGTTCTATGGCAGGACAAATTATCCACATGCCTACCTGTTACACTTGGAGTTCCCCAAGGATCTATTCTTGGCCCTCTTCTCTTCACCATCTTTGTTAATGACCTGCCCACAATCACCCCCCATGCCACATGCATTCAATATGCAGATGATTCGACTATCATCAGCACTGCCTCCAACCTGGCAGACCTCACTGCTTCAACCCAAGACACCTTCAACCTAATAGAAAAATGGTTCTCAAGTCGTCAACTAGTTCTCAACCCCAACAAAACAAAACTACTTACTTTCTCACCCACTAACAAGACTCTTCCCCCCACCTTCTCTATTACATCCTCCAATGGAATCACTATATCACCAGAAGCTCACACAAAGCTATTAGGTGTTACCATTGATAACTCCTTAAAATTTGACACCCATTTCAATCTTACCATCAAAACCGTCAATAAAAGCTTAGCTCTCTATAAAGTAAAACACTTTCTCACTCCTCACGCTAAAATTACAATTGCCAGCACACACCTACTATCAACTCTTTTCTATGCCTCCCCCCTTTACAAACCTAAACAAGACAACCCTTAACAAACTTGCTTCTTGTTACAATCACATAGCTAGATTTGCCACAAATTCCACCTTTAGAACGCACCACTGCACTAACTTGAAGCAACTAGGGTGGTTAGAGTTTTCCAGCCAACTCCATTTCAACCAACTCAAAACGGCTCACCAGATACTGTATCACCCAGAGAAAACACCAGCTCTGAAAACATCATTCACCCCTATATTAACCTGCAATCTTTACGCTCCTCCAATAAGATCTTAGCTCAAACTACCAAAGCCAATAATTCTGCTGGGGATTCTCTATTCTCAAACTTTGTAGGTAAAATGTGGAACTCCCTACCGACCATGCTCACCTCAGAACCTTCACTCCTACAATTCAAGAAAGCTTAAACCCCATCTCAATACTCTCTGGCAATGTCCCTGTTCCAAACCTGATTAACCACTATCATTTACCCTTCTCTTACCTCACTATCCTTAACCGCTTTTTAACAAGGTGCCTCGCCTTTGTAACTGACCTATGTTTTTTTTTTATATGCTGCTGTTATTTTTTCCCCAAGATGTGATGTATCTTTATATTGTATTTAGAACTCAACTATCTTCCTTTTTTGCATTAACAATGTTCATATGTCTGTTATGTACCTGGAGCTTTTCTCCCCGGGCCTCCGCTGAAAATGGACATGTATCCAGTCGGACTCTCCTGGTTAACAAATGTAAAATAAATAAATAAATAAATAATATGTATGTGCATATGTATGCATGTAACACAATCTGTTTACATTCATGTGGTTTGAAAACCACAGATTCTACATGTTTTACTGACAGACTTGTAATTCAAGTCATTCTTGAATATCTATAAATTCTGTATTTGCTACATACCTGATAATGCAGGTCTTTATTCAAATTATGTATGCAGTGTACATAACTGTTTTAGAAGTGCACTTCAAGGTTACTACTATAATTATCTTCTTTTTCTCTATGGGTTCTCTGTTGTGGCCAAGATGCAGTGCTGACCAGACTACGTACCCAGTTACCAATATGAAAATAAATCCTACAACTAAGCAAATGTGTGTCTCAGTATGTGTTTATTTTGTGTGTGTACGTGTGTATATGTAAATAAATATATAGATAGACAGACATAGATAGATAGATAGATAGATAGATAGATAGATAGATAGATAGATAGATAGATAGATAGATAGATAGATAGATAGATGGCACTTGATATCACCCTACATTCTGGCATAATCGATAAGCTAACCAAACTAAATGTAAACTCATATGTTACCTAATATGTAACAAACTGCCTAATTAATGGTCATAGCCATGTCTACCAGTTGGGAGGCATGGTCTCTTTGAATAGAGTATTCACCTGCTGCCCCCAGTGATCAATTCAGGGACCACATGTCTTTGGTATTTACTTTTCCAGTGTCAAAGCTGACATCAAAGGCTTGTAGTATCACTACCCCAATGTTTCACTTCCCGATTTTTCAGGAAGGACTAGCATACAGGAATAGGTTGTGCCTGGAGCACACACTAAAACTACATGCCAAGAAATGCAGCAATAGCACTATGTCTTTAAGCAAAACTGACTCAGTCATTAGGGAGCTGAGCACTTTCACTGACAATTAGTTATTTATTTTTTATTTATTTATTGTCATTTGTTAACCGGGTTGGTCCAGCTAAGCCAAAGGCCCGTTTTCAGTGGAGACCCAAGGAAAAAAGCTCCAGTTACAATTACAATCATTCAAGACAAACATATATATATTAGAGATGGCATATAACAAGACAACTATACAACAAAGTGAAAATAATCAATTTAACAGTTATGAACAGGTCTAAGTGTGTATCTATATCGTAGCAACAAGTAAGGCTGATGTAAAGATTTATTTAAAGGAAATGGGGAGTTGGTGTGTTGTAGTATTAGCTCTATGGAGAGGAGCAGGAAATGAGGAAAGAGTAACATATGAGAGAAGAGAATAGATTTAGGAGGAAACAGAGGATAGAGAGAGAGATGTGAGAGAAGAGAGTGGATTTAGGAAGTAGGTAGCTAGAATCAAGTTGGAGCTTGACAGGGACAGGACCAGATGTTTAGGAGATGGTGTTTAAGTTCAAGTTTGAACAGGGACTTATGAGGGATGTTTCTTAACCTACAGATGCTCCTGAACACTTCAAAACCCAGCTGCAATCTTACCTCTCCCAAAAATGGAAATGCAATTGCACTCCACCTACCTAACCTGCTTAATACATAAATACTTTATAACACACAAAGTTTGTTCTTCCTTACACACTATTGATTAACCCTATGTACTGCCTTTATGTTAATGCTACCTCTGTACAACTCTCAGAGGATTTAAACCTCTGTATTAATTTAATTCATGCTAATATTCATGCATAAAGAACTCATCCATGCTAATGTTACTTCTATATCATTCTCAGACGATTTAAACCTCTGTATTAATTTAACCTTGTACTACTGTTCTCAACCACTAAACGTGTAAATATGCTTTACATCCTTCTCCAAGCTGCTGTTTAACTTTTGTTTAGTTTTTGCTATTTTGTATGTAAAATTTGCTTAGTTTGTTTCCGTTTCCACTATGTATTGTACTTCATATTATGGAGATTGTACTATGTATTATTGAAGCTTTTCTCCCCGGGCCTCCACTGAAAACGGGCTCTTTGAACCCAGTGGACCTCCCCAGTCATCAAACTGGAAATTAATTAATTAAATAAATAAATAAATTATATTATGTGGGAGGGAGTTCCAGGAGGGAGCTACTGAGTATTTGTATAGTGACTTCCCTATATTTTTCCTGGGTTTGTAGATGTCCAGAGGATGTCTGTCAGATGTATGAAGCTGACACTGGGGTTGTATAGTGCTACAATGTTAGAGATAGTGGGGCAGAAAGTAGGGTTATAAAGAACTGAGTGTGTTATATGTAGGTGAGGAAGGAGCAGTTGTTTGGGGAATTCAGGCCATTGTAGAGACTTCAGGGCATGGCAGTGTTGAGATTTATAGGGGAGACTGGAGGCAAACTTAGCTATTTTGTTATAGGTTTACTCTAGTTTGCTGAGAAGAGTTGACTGGAGGTTAGTAAGTACAGGAGCAGCATACAGAAGACAGGGTAAAAGGAGAGATGTGGCTAAGGAAGGTTTGGAGGAGAGAGAAAGAAATCTATGATTACTGTACAGGAGGCCAAGTTTTTGGTAGGTTTTCTTTATGCATTTATTGATATGTAAATCAAATTTTAGTTCATCATCTATGGTGACATCAAGTAATTTAGAATGTGGTTCAGGTCTGATGATGGTATTGTTAAGGGAGGTGATAGTGAAAGAAGACTGATGGTGTGTTAGTGTTTTAGGAAGAAAAAGTAGACATTTAGTTTTTTTGGGGGAATTTAAGATTAGTTGATTATCAGTGAGCCAGGTTTTAATGGAAGAGAAAGTGTTTTGGGTAAGAGAGAGGAGCTCAGGGATACTGTGGGCAGTAGTAATAAGGGTGGAATCATCAGCATATTGTAAGAGTGTTGAGAGATTAGTAGCAGAGTTTAAGTTATTATTAAAGATACTGAACAGGAGGGGACCCAAAATAGACCCATGGGGAACACCAGTGTAGACAGGCAGAAATGGAGAGGTGACAGTTTGCCAGTGTACAGATTGTAGTCTATTAGTTAAATAACTAGTGAACCAAGTCTAAAGAAGGGGTACAAAGGTGAAGGTCAGAAGGTTTAATTAAGAGTTTAGAGTGGGAGACTATCAAAAGCCTTAGAGAGGTCAAGGAATACACAAGAAAGAAGTAAGTTGTTATCACAGGCTTCTGCTACAGTTTGGGTGAATGAGAGTAGAGCAGTTGATGTGCTGTGATGGGGTCTGAAACCGTGTTGGGTGGGAGTTAACAGATTGGTGTCAAACAAGTGCTTGAGTAGCTGACAATGAACACATATTTTTAGTAGTTTGGAAAGTGGGGATAGTATAGCAATGGGACGATAGTTTGAGGGATCAGTGAAGTTGCCGCTTTTATGGAGAGGGATTGTATAAAAGGATTTCCATAAATTGGGGACAACAGACTTGGTAATGGCATGATTAAATGAGGATAGACACTGGGTGGGCAATTGAACTGGCAGCAATTTTAAAGAATTGGGGGGGTACATTGTCTACAGAGGGAGAGCAGGGTTTGAGTTTATTTAGCTGTGATTTGATAAAGGCAGTGGGAACAGCTCGTAAGGAAAAGGTATTAGAAGAAGAAGGGCTGTGGGGTGAAGGCAGAGGAGAGGCTTTGGGAGTATGTTGAGTTAGGTTTTGGATTGTTTCTATGAAGTAATTGTTTAATAGGGCAGCAGTTTCAGTTGCAGTATTGAGAGGGGAAGGGGTTGGGGGTGGGAGGGGTACTGAGGTGAAGGATTGTGTTTATGGTGGACCAGAATATCTTGGGGTTGGCACATGGGCTGCAGTGGTTGGACATGAAAAATGCTTTTTTATCATTAATGATCAATGTTTACACTTGTTTCTGCGTTCTTTGTAATGTTGGAGTAGGGGAGGGGTTTATTTTTGACCCAGCTTTTCCAGAGAGCATGTTTGCTTGGTGAGCCAGGGGGCACAGTTTGATTTTACTCTGATTTTTCTAGATGGGGCCATGGTGTTTAATATGTCTAGAAATATTTTGTTGAATGCAGTTATAGCATCATTTATGGGGAGGTTATAAAGGAAGGTCCAGTTGATGGGTTGAAGTGGTTCAGATTGTGACATACTCTGCAAAGGTGTTCTTTGGGCGATTGAGAGTACCTATGGACATAGGTGGGGGAGTGGTCAGTCAGAAAGTTGGGAAGTGTGCCAGGGTTATGATAAATACAGTGACTGGCAGTTAGGATCCAGAGGTAGAGGTTTTGTTGGTCCTGATAGGGGAGGACATGAGTTGATGGAAACAGTATAGATTGAGGCCATGTGTAGGGGAGGAGGAGGAGAGTAAAGCCCAATCAGTGCTTACTTCACCACGTATAATGGTTTCATAGGTAACATTGTTGGAGAGCCAGGACAGAAAGCTTTCAAGAACAGGAATGCTGTGACTAGAGGGATGTAGATGGAGACAATGGCAAATTATTTGTGGGGCTAAGCTGGTGGTTTATGATAAGGATTTCTGCAGGAGCAAAGCTGGGTAAGGGAGTTGAGAGTGGAGAGACAGTAAGTTGGTTGGAGTATAGTATGGCAACACCTCCAACTCTTTTATTAGCTCTGTCTACACGATAGATGTTGTAGCCAGGAGGTAGGATTTCTGAGTTAAATATGTGAGGCTTTAACCAGGTTTCAGATAGGATTAAGATATGAGGGGAGTTAAGTTGGATCTAAGAGTGCAATCCAGTTGTTTTGTTAGCAATGCTTTGGATATTTAGAGAGAAGATATATTTTGATGTTATGTATCCACTAATGTTATGGTAATCCTTTTACCTAATCACCAGGGACAACTAACAGAGTCTAATGTCTGTTTTGTTATGTAATTGTCTAAGCACCTGACCCAGCATGAGAGACTGCATTGTTTTTTCATTACAGTTTTTTTCATTACAATAATAGCCAAACTGGAAGCAAAGCTCTCTTCACCCAAGACTGGACTAGACAGTCAAGAGGAGAAGGTAAACACTTGCACCACACCACACTCATCACATAGTCCCTCAAAACCTACACCACCAAAACACACACATAGAAACACAAAACACACACCTACATTCACGGAGGCTCTCAATAAAAACCTGCCCAAGCATCAGGGACATCCAAAGCATAAACGCAAGCAAACTCCACCCCCCCCAACACAACCCAAATGACAAATAGCCCACAAACTCAGTGTGCCACTCAACCACAGCCCGCAAGGCATAACAACACAACACTCTAGTCATAGGTGACTCTATAGTCAGGCACACTGATGTTCCACTCACTAGATTAAAGAAGGAGAAATTACTGTCAGCTGCCTGTCAGGTGCCAGGGTCCGCCACATAACGCATGCACTCAGGTCACTCCACAATAAGTACAAATATGACACTGTCATTGTCCATGTTGGTGTGAATGACCTGAGATGTACCTCCCTGGACTACATGAAAGGAGGAGCTCTCCAATCTTGTATCCCAGGCAGGTATGACCCTAACCCTGAGTAGCATCTTGCCATCACCCAGAATGATACCACAGTACAAGGACAAAATGACTGATTTCAACAATTGGCTAAGCTTCTGGTGTCATTCTAAGGGGATCCAGTATTTGTCTGCCTGGGACGACATGATTGACAGTCCACGATGCTTTGCCAGAGATGGCCTGCACCTGTCGCCCTTAGGATTTCGGATACTGGCTAAGGCTCTTGCCACTCCTATAGTGCCATTTTTAGGCAAGGTTCAAATGACAAATTCACCACTGTAACAGGTACAAGCAAGCAAAATCTGAGGGTAATGCTACTCAGTGCTAGAAGTCTAAACCTCAAAATTCACTCACTCGAGGCACTCCTTAAAATGGAGAACATTGACATCTGTGCAGTGACAGAGACCTGGTTCAAAGCTCCAGGGAGCAAGCCCTGCATTACCAGGCTTCAATTCAAACCACACCATTCGGCCACCTAACCCAGAAAGAAGCACTAAAGGTGGAGGTGTGTCCATATTCATTAAGGATATCCACACCTCCAGGCTAGTTGCACAGCATAATGCATCCAAGATTATCCAAGTGCAACTAACTCTGGGCAAGACCACAATCCAAACTGTAGCTTGCTACAGACCCCCCACCATGCCCCAGGATTCACACTCCTCATTTCTTGATACACTGAAAAGTATTAGGGTACAACCCAACACCCTAATAATGGGTGATTTCAACTACCCCACCATTAACTGGGAAAACTACTCATGTACCAACTCTTTTGCTCAACGTTTTCTAGAATTCATAAATTCCAATGCCTTGGATCAACTTATTCACACCCCCACCAGGGCAGCAATATCCTAGACCTGGTCATTACCAACATGGGAAACCGGTGTTCCACACCAGAGGTCAATTCCACATTGGTCAGATCCGACCACAAGCTAATTAGCCTAGATATCCACATCCCACCCCCAGCCCCAATTAGGGAAACCATCGTAAAAAACTTCTCCAAAGCCAACTTCACACTTCTTAAGACAGAAGTGGCAAACTTCATGACACCCATGCAGACGGGCAATAGAGGTATGACTGACAAATCCTACACAAATGCACTTTATAAGCACTTACACGAGTGCATGGATCATGCTATCCCTAATAGAACCAAGATGTTATCCTCCAAAAAAAGGAAGCCAATCTGGTGGTCCTCTGCCATAAACAAACTCTACAACAGAAGAAAGAAACTGTTGCAAAAAGAGTAAAATCCCATGATTGGAGGAACTTCCTGGTCAACCTCAGTAAGAAGATGAGATCCCTCATAAAATCCTCCAAAGCTGGTTACGAAAACAAAATTGCCACTGACTCTAAAGACAACCACAAAGCATTCTATCTGTCAAGAATCTAAATGGGAACACTCAGATCTGCTCTGAGTTACAGAACAATGGCACTAAATATACAGAACCAACTGATATTGCCAACATCCTAGCAGACAGGTTCAGCGCTAACTTTACCCCCCTCTCACCCCCTAGAGGGCCCATCTCTATACCGGAAGAATGCAAAGTTCCTATAATCATGGCTGCACAGGTAAAAAACACACTCTCCAAAGCCAAGAACACAGCATCCATGGGACCTGACAATATCACAGGCTGCGTTCTACATGAACTACAGTATGAAGTGGCACCCTACCTAAGTACCATGTTCAATCATAGCCTCACCTCAGGCTTTTGTACCCACTAAATGGTGCACCGTGATGATTATCCCACTCCACAAAGGGGGAGCCATGACGGACCCTGGGAACTACTGCCCCATTAGCCTGACGAGCCTGGTCTGCAAGGCCATGGAACATATCATCGTGGAACTCATAAACAAAGACATTGGTAATCTCCAAACTCTGGACCCTACCCAGTTTGGATTTGTAAAAGGCAGATCATGTCTCCTAAACCTGATTGACTTCTTTGATGCAGTCACCAAAGCCATAGATGAGGGTAAAATGGTTCACACAGCTTATCTAGATCTCGCCAAGGCTTTTGACACCATCCCCCACTCTGGAATTATAGATAAGCTCACTAAACTAGGTATAAATCCCTATGTCACAAGATGGGTTGCCAACTGGCTCATGGACAGATCCCACACTGTGAAAGTAGCAGATTCCAAATCCCACATCAGACCAGTGACAAGTGGAGTACCACAGGGTTCAGTCCTGGGTCCTCTCCTGTTTGGTATCTACTTCTCTGCAGTGCAGGCCAACACAGAAGGTCTTTGGCTAACAAAGTTTGCAGATGACTGCAAACTAGGAGCCATAATCGAAACTTCTAACGATGTGGACAAACTACAAAAGGACCTCACTGAGACAGATACCTGGTGTCAAAGCCATGGCCTGAAGCTCAATGCCAAAAAGTGTATCGTCATCCCCTTTGGTAAAAACTCTGTACCCATGAACTACCACATAGCTGGTAGTCTACTTAATGCTGAAAATGTGATAAGAGACCTTGGGACACAGGTGGACAGTAGTCTCTCCTTTGATAATCACATCGCCACAGTGGCCAGGAAATCCTTCTACGTGGCTACTCATCACTCATTAGACCCATTATAGAGTACAATGCCCCTTTTGATATGTACCTCACAAGACATCTACAACAACTGGAAAGACCACAGAAACACCTCACAAAGAGGATTACTGGCCTCAAACAGATGCCCTATGTAGACCGTCTCAAAAAACTACAGCTTTACTCCATTGCATATCGCCTATTCAGGGGCGATCTCTGCCTAACATACAAAGCTATGTCAAACCCAGAGCTGTTGGACATGCTCCACTTAAAGAAATCCCAATCCCTCCGAGCTACACGCTCTAGGGACCTAAACCTTGTCACCACAATAAACAGAACATGCTGGAAGGACAGATTCCTGTCCCAGAGACTTCCCATACTCTGGAACAGACTACCTATCTATGTCAAACAGAGCTCCTCATTAGCACTCTTCAAGAAAAATCTTGATGATTGGATGGGAAATGGGAAATTCACCCCGGGGATCACTTATATGGCTCTGCTCGACAGGGGCACAGGAAAATAAATTTCTTGGGTGGCGAAAGCCAATGTATATTTTTTGGCTAGGCTTGTATGGGCCCTAGGGCCGATAGTCTAGTACCTACCTATGAACCTATGAACCTATATGTCTTTCTTCAGGTATCCAGACTGGCTTAAAGCACTTTGTCTCTTTTCTGTTTTCCTGTACACTGTGAAGAGGTAATCTCTGTCTAACCTACATAGCCTCAACGGAACTGGCCCTGTCACCTGCTGCACATCCGCAGAAGTGGTAACATCCTAAACACCTGTTCAAGAGAACTTATTTTCTACCAAAATGTAAACAGGACCTGCTGGCAAAATAGCTATATATCTCAGAGAATCAGAATAGACTTCCTTTAGATATAAAGCAAAGTAGCTCCCTGACCCTCTTTAAGCATAACCTAGATGCATGGATGGGCAATTTTAAATGCAGCCTAGGTCTGGCCCCTGAAGCAGTCATTGAAAGGGGTCTAAAACTAGGTATAAATTAGTCATGCCAATGCGTACTTTACAATACAGGATATTGTAGCTAGGCTACTAATGTTCCTCTAGATCAATAGCCTGCTGTTAACCCATGACCCTATGAACTTAAATGTGCACACTTCTTTCATTTTGGCATCACCAAATGCTACCAAACCAGTATCCTTGAGCAGATCCATGAATGGTATTCAGCAACCCTTTAACCACTTCTGTATATCTGCTACATGATAACATCACATACCACAGT
The DNA here is from genome assembly GCF_019279795.1 of Protopterus annectens. NCBI lineage: Eukaryota > Metazoa > Chordata > Ceratodontiformes > Protopteridae > Protopterus > Protopterus annectens. The sequence goes on along the minus strand of NC_056743.1, from coordinate 1,199,794,910 downwards.
GGTGTGTAGTTCACAGAAGTGACAAAACCTAAAAACATATACAGATGCAGTGCTGTCATCCTGGAAGTCTTAGCATCACATGAATGAGCAACAAAACTTACATAAGGCTTGCCAGTACACATCTGGATGACTCAAACTATACAAGCACACTCCAACCCCATGAATGAGAAATAGTCTACTCACACAAAATGCTTTGTCTAAACAACTAGACTGCAGATCTCATGCCAGTGACACTGTTCCCACTAAATATACCACCCTCTGGAGATTTCTCTCATTGCTATGCACTGATGATAACTCCTACAGTGCTACACCCCATACCTGAATGCATGAAATGAAAACAAGGATGTGTTATCTCAGTCCAAGTATAGGACTGCCATCACCTTGTCAAATGTCCACAACAGTACACACAAGGTATGACCAATGTGATGATGTCACATTTACGTCTGTGTAAATGTCTGACATAATGCTGTGGAGCAGTTAAAAATTAAAGGGTAACATAGCCATAATGACTTATTATGGAATACAATAATATTATGCCAGGTAGTACAACATTCATACATTGTATACAAAGGTTTTTGTTAATTCACTTTCCCAACTACACAAATAGTTCTGCTGTTATCCTGCAATGCGGAATTATGCTTTAACTATATCTAGGTGCTAACTAGCGCAACATGGAATTATGCTTTAAGTATATCTAGGTACTGACTAGCCTGCATCACCTTCCTATACTGTCCCTATCTTCCACTGTTATTTACTCCCACATTTGTGTAACTACCTCTAAATTCATGTCCTGAGCATGCATGCATATATGTGTGTGTGTGTGTGTGTGTGTGTGTGTGTGTGTGTGTGTGTGTGTGTCTACTTCAGTAGACCGACCGCTCACTTACCCAACACCCAGTTGCCTGAGATGACAAGACCGACACCTTCAGAAGACCGACATCTGGAAGACCGATGTTTCACGCGAGGTAAGTAACCGCTTGGCCATCTCGATTAAATTAACTAAAGTAAGCAAAACTAAACTCACTGATGTGGGGGACTTTGCCCCCCATACCCTCCCTAACTAAATATACCAACTCTTGAGAATGCACTACCGCGGGGGTAAGGGGAAAAGTTCAACAGGATGGCCAAGCGGTTACTTACCTTGTGTGAAATGTCGGTCTTCCGGATGTCAGTCTTCTGAAGGTGTTGATCTTGTCGTCTGGGGCAACTGGGTGTCGGGTAAGTGAGTGGTCAGTCTACTGAAGTAGACCTATATATATATATATATATATATATATATATATATATATATATATATATATATACACACACACACACACATACACATACGTATACACACACACACACACACACACACACATTTACACCATATATATATATATATATATATATATATATATATATATATATATATATATATATATATATATATATATATATATCACACACACACACACACACACACATATGTATAAAGGACACACAATTTTATATATGTGTGTGTGTATGTCTGCTTTGTCTCTAACTTTATAGATATGGGTGCAAGTATACACACACACACACATATATATATATATATATATATATATATATATATATATATATATATATACACACATACACACACACACACACACACACAAAATGAATTTGGTTGAAAAACAAAACATTGAACATAACTGTGAATGACTTTGTGCCCACACTGGGTATCAGTGGACATATGAGAATAACAGCTAATAAACACCCTCAGTACAGGTAATTTGAGTACTACAGCTGTGGCTCATTGCAGTAAAACAATGGAGGCCACAAATCCTGTTACTGTTAAAGGCTTATTCAAACAAGTTGAAGGTAACATTACACCTGGCAAGCTATCAGCTGGCTGCACAAAGCCATGGGGTGGCATCGTAAGCCTTATGGGACAAACTTCAAATGATATGTCATCAGTAATACGAGAGATTATTTTTCATAGCCTGTTGTTTATCACCCCTATGTGGAATATTTAGCTGGTCAGAATAAGAATATTCTAATGATAAATAGTAGCAAACTATGACTGATCAAGAGGTGAAGAACCACTGGCTGGCTCCATCCTCAGGGGCCACAGAATGGAATGTAGTACAATGCCTACAACATTACCAAACAGTGTGCCTACAACACAGAAGTCCACAAACACAGTTTCATTATACACTGGTACTTAAGAAGGAGCAGTTTTCTGCCATAAGAAGAGTTCCTTGCGTACCCAGCTTCAGGTGAGGGCTATACTGAAGAAAGCAGTGAGCTGCTTCACTCTAAAACTATTACATTATATCATAAATAGCTATCTATGCCTAGATATATCATTAGTCATGAAACAGTCACATAAATAAAACTATGACTTCACATGGAACCTGTGTGTCTGCTTGCTTGTTTATTTATTTTGTAAAATAAATGAAACTACAATTTCACATGTAATATATGTGTGTCTGTTTACTTATTTATGTATGCATGTATAAAGTTGCACTGGCTAGTTCTAATTAGGAAAAAAATGAATGCTTAATGTATATGAATATATATGCAATAAAAGCCATTAATTTCTTGTGATTTCATGAAATTTCAGTTATAATTGAAGGCATACCTCTCAACTTTGTAGTATAGAGAGAAAATCCTTGACAGAAAAATTTTTTGGCTAATGTAGTTACCAAAGTTGAAGATAAAATAGTAGAGGACAGTAACTTTACTCAAAAGTGTTACACAATAGCAATAAGGTACAAGCAGAAGACACAGTCCATATGATTCAAAACTGCGGTGGTGGTGCTGCGGTAACGTTGTTGCCTCACAGTAAGACGTTGTCCTGTTCAATTCTCAGCTAGAGCGTCTTCTGTGAGGAGACATGCGTGAATGGGCATACCTTCCTTGAAGGTTGTGTGTCAGGGCCGGCAACTCGGCAGGTAAAAATCTACTGCCAATCATTAGCGGACCGGAGTTCCGCTGTGGTGACCCCTAACCGGGAAAAGCCGAAAGACACAACAACAACAACAACTCCCAAGGAAATACCCTCAATTACTTATCCCCCCCCCCACTGTTACTAAAGAACCAGTCTTCACTGCACTCTCCAGAGTTAAACACACTGCAGCAATGAGCCCTGATAACATCCAGGGATGCCTCCTAAATAGTTTGAAACATGACCTGTCAGGCCCACTAGAATCTCTATTCAGCCACAGCCTCCAGACAGGCTTCGTTCCTAGGGAATGAAGGACTGCAACAGTCATCCCGCTACATAAACATAGACCATCAACACAGCCAGGGTACTACAGACCCATAAGTTGGACTAGTCTTATATGCAAGGCCATGGAAAAAGTTATCATGGATCTAATAAATAAAGACATAGGAAATCTTCAGACACTGGATCTCTCCAAGATCGGTTTCATCAAGCGTAGGTCACACCTACTAAAACAGTGGACTACTTTGAGAAGGCCACTTGAGTCATGGATGTTTGGCAAAATACAACATACTGCCTACCTCAACCTGACAAAGGCATTTGACACAATATCTCATCTGGGTTTTATAGACAAACTCACAAATTTAGACATAAATCTGTATGGATAGTCAAATGGCTCATGAATAGGATACATGAAGTTAGGGTAGGAGAATCCACCTCCACTAATAGGCATGTTACTAGTGGTATTCCACAGGGCTCAGCATGTGGACCTCTCCTGGTTGGAATATACTTCTCTGAAGTCATAGCAAATATAGAGGGTCTTTGGATGACTAAATTTGCTGATGATTGCAAGCTGGGTCCAATGATTGATTCCTCCCATACCTCTCAACTATCCAGATTTTTGCCTCATATTTTTGGTCTGTTCCTCATAAAATTTGGTATTTTCTGGATTTTTGTGGCAAATCATTGAGGACGGAATTCACTATATAATGACAGGCATTTGAGTTTCAGACTTCATATTCTTCAGAAAATGCTTGGTAACACAAAACCTTTTATTCTATCAACTTTCTAAGTTTAAAAGAGCAATATTTAAAATATGTCCCTATTTTGGGGCTTTGTTCCCCCATTATTTTTGGCTTTGTCCAGATTTTTTGTGCCAAGAGTATGAGAAGTATGATTCCTCCAGTGATGTATAATATCCTTGACAAGGGTCTGAGAGCCAAGTAACTGGTGCCAGAACCATAGCCTAAAACTCTGTGCAAAATAAAATGCATATTTATACCCTTTGAGAAGATGACCACCCCTGTAAATTACAGTACTGATAACACTCTCCTAAGAGCAGACCCAGTAGTAAGGGACCTGAGAACTCAGGTTGACAGTTACCTGAACTTTGATCACCATGTGTCCATGGTGGTGAAAAAATCCTTCTATGTGGTGCAAGTTTAAGTTATGGCATGACATCCAGAACTGAGGAGATTATAGTCCCACTGTGCTCATCCCGCATTAGACCAATAATCCAGCACAAATGAACTTTTCAACATGTACCTTGAACAGGCATTTGCAATAACTATAGCAGCCACAGAGAGTCGGCATTAAAAGAATACAGTATGTAAATAACATCTCTTATGTGGACCACCTCAAAGCCTTGTCCCTGTACTCAGTCTCCTACAGACTACTGAGGGGTGATCTACTCCTAACCTACAAGGCATCCTCTGATCTAGCCTTGATGGATCTGCTACACATACAAGTCACCCCTGCTTGTCACTTGTGGCCTTTATGGACAACAGTAGCTTGCAGATGCTGTAAGGTATAGGCATACATTAAAGTCTTTCTAGTCCTTGGATGTTGATAATTATGAAAATTGGGGCATGAATGGCTAGGCTTAAAAACGCTCTAGGGCCGTTAGCCTGGTACCCTCCTATAAGGATTTCTTTTACTGAGTTGCAAATGCATGAAATTGCTTTCCTTAGAAATTTGAGAAACAAGAACATGTTGGAATCCAGAAATACATATAATAACCAAAATCAGCTATAGTAGAATGTAAGAAAAGGTAGAATAATGATTAGCAATGAGCTTCTCTTAAACTAAGCTATACTTTACTGGGTGTGACACTGACATGTATACAGTGTATTTTATATAGCATATATCATGGACAGAAATAAGTTAAAATATAAAAAAAGACAACTGGGTACACAAGTCCTAGGACAAAAAAAGTGGCATATCCTCATATGTGCATCGGTTTCAGGTCTGGGAAAAATGACAGTGTAGAATCTTCAAGGCACAGAAACATTCCAGCAATTAGGTTAGGCCAGGCTCAGGTGGAGGATGCCCCCCATCTGTAGAAGGAAGTAGTAGTCTGCAATAACTGATAGGCCAGAAAAGAGCCATAAAGATGACAGAGTGGACTACTGAGGATAATAAAGAAATGATGCATTGTTACTATTTTGCAAGAAGCCCAGAATTTCCAGATAGAAAACATTCAAAAAGATTAAGAGAGAAATTAGAGGAAAGAAAAGCACCACCAGACCACTAAGATCCAGCAACAAAAATCACTTGCAGATCACTAAAGCCAATAACTCTGCTGGTGAAGCACTATTCTCTTGCACCATAGCCAAATTATGGAACTCACTCCCACCCACAATTACCTCGTACCATCATGCACCAACTTCAAAACTTTATTAAAAGCACACCTAAAAACATGCTGGCTATGCCCTTGCAACTCCCACTCTAATATCATCCACCCCATCCAACTACTACCTTTCTTTCACCTCCACTAACTACCTTGATGATAGCAAGCTCAGATGCTCATAAGCCTAGTACTTATTATACAGCAGGAACTTCTCATTGTTACATTTGTTAATGCCTGTTATGTACTTCACAGATAAAGATTCTAGTTGTCTACTGATGTACTATGTTCTTCATCTGTAAATATGTTGTAAAGTAATTTCTATGTTAAATTGTTAATCACTATGTAATCCAATGTAACTACTGTCTGTTTATTTTACTGTGGAGCTTTTCTCCCCGGGCCTCCGCTGAAAATGGACCCACGTCCAGTCGGACACTCCCGGTCAACAAATTTAAATAAATAAATAAATAAATAAGAAAAATACTTGCACAAGAAAAACTGTCAAAGCCTTCAAATGCATTTTTGTGTTCATTAATACAACAGATCCTTGAAAAACATTATATAGACAAAGAAACTTTGGACCGCTTGAAAAAGAAGCAACCGTGAAAGTACAAAAATATAAAGAACAAAACACGGAGATTTTTGAAAGGAATAAAAAAAACATGGACATGGGAAAGAAAGAGAGATCTTATATGTTGCAATATTTATGCAAAGGAGAAAGGAGAAAGACAAAAGTAATCAGTACAAAAAAGCAACTCCAAAGATATTTGAAGACAAACACAAGCAAAGGCATCCAGATATGGAAATTTTCACAATACCAAAAATACGATCACAAAGGGAGAATGTAGAAAAGAGGATAAGCAAGTTAAAGAAACAGAAACTGAAGTTATGGATTACCCACGAAGTAAAGGATTTAGTGTGGAAAATCCTACAGTGGTGACATCACAGCACAATGAAACAATGAGTCTAACAAACTAAGGAGAAACAAGTGGAAAGGGAAGCATCTGATCACTTGCCACATGAAAATTCTCTGGAGACTTCAGTAGGAAATGAGTACGTCATGCAGTTGCACAGCAAGGGAATGAGCAAGAAACATCGGCAACTATGAAGCAGTCAATGTTGTGTAGTGATACACAAGCGAATTCCAATATAAAAAAGCAACAGATGATGCTGGATGCAGCTGAAGAGAATATGTCAATACTTAAACTGAGAGAATGTGTTAATACTTAAATTATCTTACCTGCTTCTCCTCTCTCAGCTCCAAATAATACACTCCATACTATACCAACCAGCATTCAGTCCTGCACTATGCTCCCTTATCTCCCACTAGTCCCTTACTAGACATCTCCGGAGCTCGACCCAAGATCTATTATGTATCTATAAACCCAAGTCAAACTCTGGTTGCAACATGCATAGCTACTGCATCTCCATAGCATGGAACAAACTCCCTATTGCAATCAGAGCTCTTACACATCCTAAACAATTTAAATCGGCCTCAAAAGAGTACTTTAAATTGCAATGGACCTGCCACTGTTCTCACCCCCCTGAATATATCCATCTAATATACCTTCTTTCTCCTCTCTGATTACTGTTTCGCTCTTAGAATCATCTTCTATCCTTTACAACCCACTCCACCCTTTTTCTGAATTCACCTCTACACTTTCCTTTCCGTTCCTTCTCTGTATTCACCTTTCAAGACACTGTACAGTTCATATGTTCACAAAACATCAAGCCAAATAACCAGCTACCTATACTTTTCATGTAACTTCCTATGCATTTATAACGTAATTTGTAATACAGTATTGATGTCATTTCTTTTGACTTTAAACATTATTATATTATTGCACATTTTCTTAAATTTCTTGGAATTTCAAGATTGTTTGTAAAATTTGGTGCTTTTCTCCCCAGGCCTCTGCCTGCTGAAAAGGGCTTCTACCCAGTCAGACACTCCCGGTCAACAAATGTAAAATAAATAAATAATAAATAAGATGTTCAGGAACTTTCTGTAGAATGCCTTCAGCAAACGGAGAACAAAGAATGCTGGATAATTAATTTATGATGTAATTTATTTTTGAGTATTTAACATGATGAGGTATGCTTCAGCCCACATCTGACAAAGTTGTTGAAACGAAAACGGATTTTTAACTACGTTAATGGTGTTTTTTATACTTCAATAAAAGTGTTTTGCTGCATTAATTCCCTCCAAGGCTTTATTGTTTCACGTTACGAGGTAGTTCTCTGCTTCGTTGTTGTACTGTACTGGCTCACCAGCAGTTTCTCTCAGGAGTGGGCATGGTCAGGGGTGATTAACAATCTTAATGTCTGTGAAGTGGAATGGAAATGAGGCATAATTGGCATGCCATGCGTATTACCCCGTGACATCATGCATATAATGAATGTAGATGAGCAGCTCTGAGTACTGTACATTCCTGTGACAACAGCTGACTGCTTCTAAAAAACAGGTTACAGCATACTACTGTCTCTATAGTGTAATTACTCATACAGTTAGTTGACAAAAGGGAGGCTTTCTCTTTTTTTTCGTTTTTTTATTTTTTTTTTTTTGCTCTTTTTGAATTTGCATGACTGATTTTCTATCATGCAGAATTATGAGATGAACTCCAGACAAAGGCATAAGCTCCGGCACACCAGCAGGAATTGTTTTCTTAATGCTGAAAAGGAGATGCACAGGCTTCCAGCTCTTTAGGAAATAAATGCATTCAGTTTTTCTGAAGAAAATTTCCAGTTTTAGAAGGGACACAACAACATTTTGAGTCTAAATTGGACCTGTCTTCTAAAATTAGGGTCAGTTCAAATGTGTGATCTTGTGACAAATGACAATAACATAAACACACTGTGTAAGCAAGCATGCTAACTGCATTCTAGGTAAAGTCAGTAATTGAAGCAGTAACCAGCTACTTGTAAGAAAAGTCTGAACTGATCTTCAGCTAGAAACAGAGAGGGGGGGGACTGTTAAAAGAAAATCCGTGTTTAGTATTTGCTTAAGCAGCACTATGCAAAGCATGACATTGTAACTGAATATCAGGGGTAGAAAACAGTAAACCTCATATGCAAGTTTTATACTTTCATCACATCCTCAAAGTCTGCAGAACTCTTAGAACGTGACTTGGATCGCAGCATGTTATGCGCATTATTGCACCGCAAAAGATAAGGCTGACTACAGATGGAAATACTGAAAAATGAAGGAACACATGCAGATACAGTACCCAATTCTGCATGCATGATGGTGGATGAAGAGTGAATATTCATGCTGCAGATGAGAATCACATCATAATGAGTATTTATTAGTACAGACGGACATCAATGGTTGGGTGGGGTTTGGGCAGCGTTTGCTACTGCGTATCTGGTGAGCCAGAAGCCCATTTTCGGTGGAGACCCGAGGAGAAAAGCTCCAGAGTATGTAACATAAATAAATTCACAGTAAAGTAGAATAATACATTCTAAGTTATACATAGTAGTTTAAGTGAAATATTACAACAAGGAAATATTCAAAAACAAAAAAGCGTCCTACAGGATGCTGAGGGGTGATCTATGCCTGCCTTACAAGTCATCTGCAAACCTCACATTTATGAATGTGCTACAAATTCATTAAGTCAAAGAGTACCAGAAATATAAGATATAGGGACCTGAATTTTGTTTGTGACATAAGCACAACATACCGGAGAGACAGATATGTGTCCCAGAGACTGCCCTTCCTATGGAACAGACTTCCCATCCATGTGAAACTGAGTTTGTCTATTACTCAGTTTGAGCATAACCTAGACAAGTGGATGGCAATGGAAATTTACACTGGGCCTGACACTCATGTCCCTTATGAACAGAGATATCTTATAAATGCTTGGCCCTGAATTTCCTATTTGGTTGCAGGACATCATTATTATTTTGGGAAAAAATTGGTAAGGCTTACAACAGACCACTGGGTCATTAGCATAGTAACAGTCTATGAATCTATAAGAAAAGCTCCTAACTGGAAAACCTCAGGCCCAGATGCAGTACCTAGCTTCTAGATAAAAATATTAACATCTTTAAACAAAGATTTAGCCCTGAGTAAGAACTATTTATATGTGTATCCTGAACAGACACCAACCTGGTTAACAAGAGAACCTTCAAAGTGAACCTGCAAGTTATCCTACAAAATACAGACCAATAACTTGTCTTCTGACGATGTATAAATTATTTGTTAGAACTGATGCCAAAAGAGTCATATAGAAGAAAACTCGATCATGGCAATAGTACAGAAGGGTAATACAAAAAAGTCATAAGGAACAAAAGGTCATTTGTTTTTCAATAAAGTCCTAGTGAAGAATTGAAAAATGGGGAAGAATCTAAGTATGGCATGGAAGGATTACAAAAATGCATTTGACAGCATCCCACATTCATGGATAAAGGAGTGCTTACAGATGTATAAGATACACCCTACATTGATCAGTTACATTGCAGTGACTATGAAACAGTGGCAAACCACTTTGCAGCTAAGTCATGACAAAGGACAAATTATTATCCCAGTGATAAAAATTCAAAGGGGGATATTCCAAGGTGACTCTGTCACTGATGCTGTTTTGTCTTGCCCTTAACCCATTAAATCTACTTAACAGATTGGGTCATGGTTACAATTTTCTCCCAGAAACAACAGTGTAGAGACATCTCATCTTCATTTTGTGGATGAACTCCTACTAAGCTGCTTCATCAGTAACCCTCTGAGGACAGCTTGCATGGAAGCATGCACATGTACCAGACGGAAGGACATTGTAGGGCCCTCACACGTGAGCATGCATGTTAGCTGTCAAGGGAAGGATTGTTAGGATTTACAATAAAAGTCTCTAATGGCTATGTAAATGACAGTCCTTCTTTGCTGGCTGTCACCCTGGGGAAAGAGAATGAGTGTGGGGAGGGATCATGGTTGGCAGCAGCAGGAGAGAAACAAGCAGTAAAAAAGAGAAACAAAAATTAAAGTTGAAAGTATCCCTGGATTTTTTTTTTTTTTTTTTAAATGCAACATAATGTTATCAGCAGAGTACAATTCTGGGAAATTCCTACAAAACTATAGGTTGATACACAATAACAAATAAAACTGACTTGAGGTAATACTTGTCTGATGCCATACAGACAATGAAGTAAGAACTGTGACAAAGAGACATGGAACGTGAGCAGAATAATGGAATATCTGGGGAAAAAATTTGCCAGGAGAAAATATATTTTTATCCATGTGTACAGAAGGTTTGCTATTACCATCTTAGTCCTATACTGCTAATAAGTGCACTTCTGGAGAATTCATTTTAATATCAGGAACAAGTAATGGATAACTCTGAATAAGGAAGAACTATGGTACACAAGTCTACATCACAAATCACAATTAAGGCATAATAAATGCAGTTTATATATATATATATATATATATATATATATATATATATATATATATACACACAAAATGTTGGGGAAAGAGAAGCGCAAGGACATTTATTCTAATACTCAAGAAAATCAAAATAGTAAAAATGATACCACTGAATCAAGTAAAAATGAGCTAATCAAAGTTCTTACACCCATGACAAATTGTGATACTCATGTCAAAATAATTCATAGTAGTTGTTAGACAAAACATGAGCAAAATCATCTCATACCACATCCTACCAAGGTTTCACAAGCTCATACTTATCTGCCCTTGTCCAATTACCAGCATACATATCTGTTACCTACAACTCTTCACTAATACATACACACATCAACTGGTGAGGTCATAGAACAAAATACTGCTACTTGGAAATAAGCAAATAGTTTATCTTTTAAACATTGTGTGCTCATGATAATATTGATTAGCAATGGTGTTGTCTTACAGGAGTAGACAACATATTTGCCAGAAGATATATAAACATATATGGCAGATGATGCTGGCATTTCACACACATTACTTACATTTCCAAAGATGGGTCCCAGCACTTCAAAATGCATACATTTTACAAACAGTGTTACAGTAAAGAATAAAAGGAAGTCATCAACACTGGGGAAATGGCTGTGAGATGGCATGATAAAGAATGAGGTAACAAAATTATAATTGTTTGCATCTTTGAAATATGTACGAATAATGGCATTCATTTGAAGCATTATAAACAGACTGTAGAAACATATAAGGAAATTGCTACATCTCACTGTTCTGCTGATTGTCTCAACTCCAGCTTATCTTTCATCACGCAAAGTGTTTGAGAAATCTAAGTGTTCTCATCATGGATCACTATGCTACATCTACCTAACTACGTTAATACGGACATATGATACAGTACTGATTTTATATTTTGCTAGCAGCTCTTTTAAGTGTCTCACTGTGTAGTTTATATGCTATTAATCATCTAAGGAAGATGCAGCTAGTAGCACATCTGTTCCTGTCCACTACCTACGAACAAAGACGGGCCACACACATACACAGGCACACTTACTCAAACAAGCAAATACTCAACGAATCTGTACAAATAGGACAAAAGTTAGAAAATCCTACCCACACATGGAAATAACTTCCCCTCCCATACCACAGTTAGGGTAGGAAGCTTAGTATACAAATAAACTCCAGTACTGCGCAACATTACACGACTTAAGAAAAGATGCAACAAAACTGCAATAAACATGCATCGTACTTCTTCCTCAATGTGCATGCAAAATACAACACCTGAAAAGGAGTAATTCATCACAGTTCAAAAAAAATCTCTCAAAAGTAATAAAAGTTGTACATACCTGCAATATTCAGCAGCTGCCTAGTGCAATTATATTACACTGAGATGCTGCAGCAGTCTTCTACCATGATAATTATCTATTTTTCAAACAATCCTTCAAAGACCTACCAAGTACCCATGCAAAAAAACAGTCATTATCTCCAACACATTCCTCAAAAGGGTCTAAATTCATGATTCTTCCTTGCATAAAATTCAACCAGTTTTGTTCTAATTATTGGACAAAAAGAATTAAGCAATATAATAAGATCGCACTAAATTCTCCTCCAACTTTTCCCTCTGACTGTACGTTCTCCAATGAGTTGGAACCAGGCCCCACCAATAAAGCCTTTTGTACAAATCCACTTGTACACTGAAACTGCAATCCTTTCAGGGAAAAGCACTTGATAGTAAGGAAATCTCTCAGTCATACATAGAGAACCCTGTCTCCGCTGCCTCATTAAAATGAATAGACACATTTTCACTTTATTTCATAACTTTTGTGGAATTCTTTTTGTTGCGGAAGTGTTTTCAACTAACTATTGAACTCCAAAATAAAAAAAGGTGAATACTCCATGACAATTGAAGTAAGCCAGAAAGATTGTCAACTCATATGACTATAAATCCACAAATGTATATGAAAGAACAACTTCTTTATTGAAAAAAGTAAGCGCTTTCACGTCTCTCTGGCCACTTCATCAGACTTAAAATAAAAACCAACATTTAAAATCACTTAAATACCACACTACTTACATAGTAAGCCAATGAAACATCTCATATCAGACACCTGATAAAATAAGGCTATATCCTTAAAGGTATATAGCTTGTATGCAGTTGGAAACACAGTCGTAGAGACCTTCAGATATGTCACTCTTGAATGAATAACAATTATTATAAAAAATGGAAATAAAAATAATACATCTAAAACTAAAAAGTGCATATGAATATATATAAAACATACATATAAATAAAAACATATGCATTCAAAAGTGTGTACATTAAAACTCCATGATACCTATACCATCAAGATATCATAAGTAATTTAATTTCTCAGAGGTTTATCTAAAAGAAATGGCTTCAGTGTAAACCTATCATTCAAGCCATGCCCTTTATCTGCAGATAGCCTAATCATCCATCTAGCTTCCTCCTTTTCAGTATAGTTACTAATGTTCCCTAATCTCTCCATGTATTTATGTGTGTTTTTTGCCGGTGCTGGTTTAATGGGTCTATGTAAGACTGGTGGTGTGATGCAAGTATTTCACTTCTCCTCTTGACTGTCTGATCCAGTCTTGGGTTGAGAGAGCTTAGCCTCTAGTTTGGCTGTATAACTGCATCTCTCTCATGTATTAGTGTTTGGTGGTAGGAGGAGGGTGTTGTCTGTGTACATGAGGCAGCTGTAACATTGCCTCAAGATGCCCAGATTCACCAGTTGGACTGGAGAGTACACCTGAAACTGCCCTTTGGACATGCCTGGATAGGTACAGTGAACTGTTTTACTGGATGGCTGGTAAGGTCGAATAGGGAGCCTTGTCCTTCTGTACAGTGCAGGAGTGTCTAGTGCTAAGGTTTATAAGTGCTTGCTATAAGTTTTGAGCAAGTGCCAGGCTGAGAAATAAATGGCTTGAGTGCTTAAGTTGAAAGTTTGTCTAGTTCCAAGGGAAAAATTGAAGAGAAGACTTTGTGGAGCCAGGAATAGTTTTACACCAGCTAACTGGTACTGCCCGGTGCACAAAACTGGGCAAATATGGTATTTATAGCAGGGAAATGAAAGAGATAGAAATTAGCCCAAAATGGCCAATAAACTACTAATTTCTGGGATGAAACCACTCCTCCAGGGAGAGAGAGGCTGCTCAAAGCTCCCTTTTCTCACAGGTGAACAGAGAAACTTCCTTCTATCCAAGAAAGGTATGGGCAGACACAGAGATTTGTAACACAGCCCTGAATTCAGCACTAACCTGAAAACTGGACTATACTAGCTTAGAAAGGCGAGAAACAAGTATATATATATATATATATATATATATATATATATATATATATATATATATATATGTATTTTGAGAAAATAAAGCAGATACACTCAAAAAAACAGTTTAAAAGCACAGAAAAAGGATAATTATTGTTATATATCACAGAGCAGAGTTGTAGTCAATGCCCCCAGTAATAAAGTAGGAAGAAACACAAATACAGTAAAAGCAGATGAATAAAGTGCAATATATATATATATATATATATATATATATATATATATAAAACAAACTGATTTAAATAAGTTACCCAGTTAACCAGGAAAAAGCTCAAAACTGAGCCCTGTTCCAGCAGTCTTCAATCAGACAAGTTCTAACTGCACACCCCTGCTTACTAGGGTGCAGGGGAACCTTCTCCCAAAAAAGATGGCCTGGATCAGTGCCTCAAGTTATACAAACAAAGCTAGATTCAGCAGGCCTGAATCTGGTCTATGCTACAGCAACAAGGCACACCAGTTTCAGAAAAAAACAGTTCAAATAAGCAGTCACAATAAGCCTGTGACCAGAAATTCCCAGCTCAGAAGGGCAGAATCCAGCCTCTCCTCCCACAAGAGTGTAGACCACAAACTTTCTTAATGTAAAATAACTGGCCTGAAGCCCAAGTGCTTAAGCCAGAACTAATACACTTTTAGAATAGTAGACCCTGGGCCTTCAATCAGCAATTCCCAGCTTTGAAGGATGTAAGCTACCTGTCCTGCCACAACACTGCAGACCACAAACCTTCTTAATGTAAAACACCCTGTATGAAGCCCAAGAGCTTAAACCAAAAGACTGAGAATAACAGTTACAATTTAATCAGGCTACAGCCAAGCAGTAATAAATGCAGCAGAATAAATAAAATTGTTTACTTTTAAGAAAAGCAAAATAAAGTAGGAGGAAACACAAATACAGTAAAAGCAAATGAATAAAGTGCAAAAACAAATTAAGTGCAACAAGAGAGGAAGGAAGAACCTAAGTGGGCTGGCCTTCTCAAAACTTCTCTCTGTATTAAGTAGAGTGAACACTAGACTCAGAATATGATCTCACTGTACTCAGTTAAGTGAGCAAATGAGATGGACCCAGGAGGAGTGCTCCAATGCAGACTTACAGGAGGGGTGGGCAATTCCAGAGCCACCTGCACTAATACCAACACAAGAACAGGGAGGGTGGGTGAGGAACTAACTGCAGAGAGACACACAGCATACTGTTCAAAAACACACAATTAGGAAACAGAAAAAAATGAAAATACAGTACTTTTAAAACTGCAAGTTTGTACTTAACAAAAGACTAAAATTCACTACTGCAAGTTTCAGTTGGCCGCTTCTAATGCAGATGTTTGTAGCCAAGCAAGTCTCTCAGGAGTTGAGCATAAAATTTAATTGGTCCAAAATTCCGAGCTAAAAGGTGAAAGACATGACACATACATAAACACGCAGATTGTGCTAACAAATATGCAGCTATTTACCACATTACAGGAGTTCATAGGTTCATAGGTTCATAGGTTCATACTAGGCTATCTGCCCAAGGGCATTTATAAGCCTAGCCCATAGTTATGTGGCTTTCGCCACCCCTTTAGTTTGAATAAAAACTATGCCTATCATTTTTCTGTGCCTCTGTCAAGCAGTGACACTGAAGTAATCCCTGGGGTATATCTGCGATCTCCCATCCATTGGTCAAGATTCCTCTTGAACAAGGCCAGCGAGGTGCTCTGCCTCACATGTACCGGGATTTTGTTCCACAGCATAGGGAGTCTCTGGGTGATGAATCTGTCCCTCCAGCACGTTCTATTTATAACCGTGTCAAGGTTTAAGTCTCCCGCCCTTGTGGTTCTGAGGGATCTAGATTTTTGAGGTGAAGCATATTCATCAAATCTGGGTTTGACATGGCCTTATATGTCAGGCACAGGTCACCTCTGAGCAAGCGGTATGAGACTGAATAAAGCTGGAGTTCTTTCAGTCGGGCAGCATAAGACATATTTTTGAGACCCTTTATCCTTTTGGTGAGGAACTTTTGGGGCCTTTCAAGCTGCATCAGGTGTCTGGTCAGATACATTCCGAACGGGGCATTGTACTCAATCATAGGTCTAATGAGTGATGAGTACAGGAGGACGATGACCTCCCTTGATCTAGATGTGAATCCCTTCATGATCAGGTGGGCGATATAGAAGGTCTTCCTAACTACTTTAGCAACAAGAGTCTCAAGCGAAAGACTACTGTCAACTTGGGTCCCCAGATCCCTGATGACTTTTCTGTGCTCAGTGGATTGTCACCTATATGGTAGCTAGGGGTAACCTTGTTTTTCCCGAAGGGTATGACTATGCATTTTGGCGTTTAACTTCAGGCCATGGCTCTGGCACCAGTTATCTGTTTCTGTGAGGCCCTTCTGGAGGATATCTGTGTCAGATGTGTTTTCGACTATGGCCCAGTTTGCAGTCATCTGCAAACTTTGTCAGCCATAACCCTCCTGTGTTTGCTTGTACTTCAGAAAAGTAGATGCCGAACAAGAGTGGACCCAGGACTGAGCCCTGTGGGACACCACTTGTGACAGGCTTTGAGTCTGACATGGCTCCAGCAACTCTGACCCTGTGGGTTCTGTCGCTTAGCCAGTTTGCAACCCATCTTGTGATGTATGGGTTTACATTCAAGCTGATGAGTTTTTCGATGATACCTGAGTGGGGTATTGTGTCAAGGCCTTTGCCAGGTCGAGGTAGGCTGTATGGACTGCCTTTCCCTCATCAATGGCCTTGGTGACTGTCTCGAAAAAGTCAACCAAGTTTAAGAGGCAGGATCTGCCTTTGACAAAGCCAAACTGGGTTGGATCCAAAGTCTGCAAGTTCCCTATGTCTTTATTTATGAGTTCCATTATGATCCTCTCCATGGCTTTGCAGATAAGGCTTGTCAAGCTAATGGGCGGTAATTTCCAGGGTCTGTGGAGGCACCGCCCTTATGAAGTGGGACCACAGTCGCCGTGCGCCACTCCTTGGAGTACGTATCCTGAGGTGAGGCTAAGATTAAACAGCTGTCCTAACTGTGGGTTTAATTCCTCGTTGAGTTCATGAAGCACACAGCCGGGGACACCATCCGGTCCCATGGATGCTGTGTTTTTGCCTTAGTGAGGGCAGTTCTCACCTGGGCGTTGGAGATGTTTGGGGGCTACAATCCTCTGGAATAGATATCTCTCCTTTTGGGGGAGAAGTTTGCACTGAACCTGTCAGCCAGTATGTTAGCAATGTGTGTAGGTTCAGTAATTTTCACATCATTTTGAACTAATTCTGAGCATATCTGGGAGTTTCCTCCTAGGTTTCTAACATAGCTAAAGAAGGCCTTATGATTGTCTTTAGAGTCCTTGGCGATTTTTCTCTCAAAATTTGCCTTGGATGATTTTATGAGAGCTCTTAGTTTTTACTTATAATGATCAAAGGTGTCTTACCTTTCAAGGATTTTGCTCTATCTTGTAGTAGCTTCCTCCTTTTGTTGTAGAGCTTGTTTATGGCTGGGGTCCACCAGACTGGATGCTTGCCTTTGGTACAGAGAGTCTTAGTTTTGTTTGGGATTGCCTGATCCATGCAGTCCTGTAGGTGCTGGTAGAAGGCATTTGTAAGTGATTCAGCGGTTTGAGTAATGTTTACCACTGGCTCAGGGGCCTTAAAGGAGACCACACTAGTTTTTAGAAGTGTGAAATCGGCTTTGAGAAGTTTTTCACTGTGGTCTTTTTGTTTCTGGTGGGGCGGGATGAGGACCTCCAGCGAGATTAGTTTATGATCTGATCTCACCAGTGAGGGGTATACTTCCGGTGTTGAACATTTTGATCCCATGTTCGTGATGATGAGATCAAGTATGTTTTCACCTCTTGTGGGGATGGTGACTAGTTGTTCCATGGCATTTGAGTTTATGAACTCCAGGAATCTTTGGGTTAGAGTGTTCGGGCTTGAGTAGTGTTCCCAGTCTATATTAGGGTAGTTGAAGTCACCTAGTATGATGGTGTTTGGAGATACATTTATCCTCCAATGTTTTCAGGAAGGCCATGTGAGGTTCCTGAGTTTGAGAGGGTGGCCTGTAACATGCTACAAATTGCAGAGCAGTCTTGCCTATGGTTAATTGCACCTGGATGGTCTCCGATGCATCGTGCGTTGCCACCAACCTTGAGGTGTGGGTGTCCTTTATGAATATGGACACCCCTCCTTTCTTGGTGTTGTCCGGATTTTGGGGCGGGCATGATATGAGGTGAAACCTGTTAGTGCTGGGGTGCTCTCAGGAGCCTTGAACCAGGTTTCTGTCACAGCACAGACATCGATGTTCTCCATATTGAGAAGGGCCTCGAGTGCGTGCATCTTGAGATTGAGACTTCTGGCATTGAGCAGCATTACCCTTAGTTTTTCCTTTTGGTGTTCTAGGGTGGTAGGTTTAGAATTTGAGCCTTGCCTAAAAAGGCACTATGGGGGTGGCAAGAGCCTTTGCCAATATCCGGAAGCCCAGGGTGACAGGTGCAAGCCGTCCCTTGCGCAGCGTGGCTTGTCAGCATGTCATCCCAGGCAGACAGACATTGGATCCCCTTTGAATGACACCAGAATTTAAGCCAATTATTAAAGCTGATCATCTTATCACTGTATTGTGGCATCATTCTAGGTGAAGGTAGGATACTGCTCAAGGTCAGGGTCATACCTGCCTGGGCTACATAATCAGAGAGCTCCTCGTCGTCCCTTTTCATGTAGTCAGGAGAGTGCGTCTCAGGTCGTTGACACCAGCGTGGACAATGACTGAGTCGTACTTGTACCTGCTGTTGAGAGACCTGAGTGCTTGCGTTATGTGGCGGATTCTAGCGCCCGACAGGCAGCTTACTGTGACCTTCTCCTTACTCAGTCTGGTGGCGGGACGTCAGTGTGTCTGACTATGGAATCACCAATGACAAGTGTGTCTGGCATTTTGTTTGGCCTTAAGGGCTGTGACTGTTTGACACTCTGACTGTGTGGTCTATGTGTTGCATGTGTTGGATCGTGAGGTGGTAGTTGTTTGGGTGTCTGCTTTGGTGGCCTCTGCTGTTTTGGTAAATTTTGACCAGAGCCTCCGAGTATGTCTTTGTGTGAGTATGTGTATGATTTGAAGTTGTGATGGTACCATGTGTGACTGGGTATGTATTGTGTGTGGTTGCCTTCTCCTCCTGTCTGGTCTTGCCAGTCCTATGTTGAGAGAGCTCAGCCTCCAGTTTGGCCGTATAGTTGCATCTCTCGCATGTATTTGTGTTTTGTGGGAGAAGGAGAGGATTGTCTGTGTACATGAGGCAATTGTAACATTGCCTCAATATTCCCAGGTTCACCAGTTGAGCTGGAGAGGACACTAGCAACTGATCCCTCGACATACTAGAAGTAGTAGATAAAGAACTTTCAAAGGACTCGGGGAAGTGGGTTTTGGGCTGGTGGGGTACTATCTATAATAAGAGTGCTTTATCAAGGTGCAAGTACTGTAGGAGTAAGTGCTAGGCTTTACAGATAGAGAATAGTCTACTTGGGAATCAAGTAGAGATGAACTTTTAGTTATAGGATATGCTGGTTAGATCAGCAGTACAGTTTAGCATGTTTTATAGCAGGGGCTGAAGGGAGCTAGGAATTGGCCCAAAGCGACCAATGGACTACTAGTTTCTGGCTGAAACTTCACCAAATCGGACAAAAGGCGCTCAGTGCTTCCCACTCCCACTGGTAAGCAAAGAAACTTCCCTCCTTCCTAATAAGGCAATGGATCAGTAACAGGAACTAAAAACAAAGCCCAGGGATCAGCAACTCTGAAACTGGACTACTCTAGTTCAGTAAAGTGGGAAAAGCGAGATTTTTTGTTTTATTACAGAGATAAGGAAAAAAACAGACAGTAAATGCTATAAATGCTGTAAATCGGCTAGCGCACTTTAGTGTGTAGCCTACAGAAACAATTTGCAACAATTAGTAACTTAAAGTGCAATAAACAGTGTAAAATGCAGAAATCACTTAAAGTAGCAGTGAAACAGGCGAAATGCAGTCGCTAGCTTAATAACAGTGGGAAAGCTACAAAAAATACTTATATCTGGTAGAAAGTCACTCTTTTAGCTCTCTGCTGCTTGGATCACTGTGCAGGCCACCACGAGGATCTGTGCAGAGTTGGTACAAGCTGGAAAACACGTGTTTAGCGTGTTTTATAGCAGGGGGCTGAAAGGAGCTAGGAATTGGCCCAAAACGACCAATAGACTACTAGTTTCTGGCTGAAACTTCACCAATTCGGACAAAAAGGCTGCTCAGTGCTTCCCACTCCCACTGGTAAGCAAAGAAACTTCCCTCCTTCCTAATAAGGCAACGGATCAGTAACAGGAACTAAAAACAAAGCCCAGGGATCAGCAACTCTGAAACTGGACTACTCTAGTTCAGTAAGGTGGGAAAACAAGAGATTTCTTTTTTTTTTTTTTTTTTTTTACAGAGACAAGGAAAAAAAACAGACAGTAAATGCTATAAATGCTTTTAAGTGGCTAGCACACTTGAGTGTGTTAGCCTACAGGTAAAATTAAGCAACAAATAACTTTTTAAGAGTGCAAAACAGTTAATCAACACAGAAACAGTTTAAATAGAATGCAGAGCTGTATAAACAGGCTAGGATGCAGTCGCTAAGCAGTAAATATTCAAAAAGCCAGAAAAAATACTTAAATCAGTTATAGCAAATACAGTTATAACAAATGCTCTGAAATATACTGTATATTTCCAATATGTTTGAGAAGGACAGTCAGAACACAAGAAGGTTCAGGCGAAGAAGAAAAAAAAAGTTTTGTTTTACTTTTGAAAAGGTAAAAAGGAGGAACAGAAGGCCTTATCAAATGTTCTCTCTGTATTAAGAAGAATGAGCTAATGACACTAGACTGGGAGGTGTGTCACAGTAGGGGCAACTGCAAAGCCACCAAGTATAAGAGCAAGACACCAACAGCGAGGGAGGGTGGGACAAAATAGCCTAAGACAACACGCTATGAAAGTTTTTAAACAGAAAAAGATTTCTGAAGATTCTGAATAGACAAAGTGCTTTATATATATTAAATTATAAAAACAGTAATCTGTTAAAATAATCAAAAAATACTTATATTTTGTAGCTCAGTTGCGGTCAAACAACTTCTCCAGCCTGCACCAAAGACCAGAACAACAACTTTTTTTTACAAAAACACAAAAGAACCAGCCCCCACTAGCCAAGAGATAATTACACAGAGTAAATGTTTCAGTTTATACAATAGCCTAAGACAACACGCTATGAAAGTTTTTAAACAGAAAAAGATTTCTGAAGATTCTGAATAGACAAAGTGCTTTATATATATTAAATTATAAAAACAGTAATCTGTTAAAATAATCAAAAATACTTCTATTTTGTAGCTCAGTTGCGGTCAAACAACTTCTCCAGCCTGCACCAAAGACCAGAACAACAACTTTTTCTTACAAGAACACAAAAGAACCAGCCCCCACTAGCCAAGAGATAATTACACAGAGTAAATGTTTCAGTTTATACAATAGCCTAAGACAACAAGCTATGAAAGTTTTTAAACAGAAAAGATTTCTGAAGATTCTGAATAGACAAAGTGCTTTATATATATTAAATTATAAAACAGTAATCTATTAAAATAATCAAAAAATACTTATATTTTGTAGCTCAGTTCTTGGTCAAACAACTTCTCCAGCCTGCACCAAAGACCAGAACAACAACTTTTTTTACAAACAAAAGAACCAGCCCCACTAGCCAAGAGATAATTACACAGAGTAAATGTTTCCAGTTTATACAATAGCCTAAGACAACACGCTATGAAAGTTTTAAACAGAAAAAGATTTCTGAAGATTCTGACTAGACAAAGTGCTTTATATATATTAAATTATAAAACAGTAATCTGTTAAACTCATCAAAACATACTTATATTTTGTAGCTCAGTTGCGGTCAAACAACTTCTCCAGCCTGCACCAAAGACCAGAACAACAACAAAACACAAAAGAACCAGCCCCCACTAGCCAAGAGATAATTACACAGAGTAAATGTTTCAGTTTATACAGTAGCCTAAGACAACACGCTATGAGAGTGTTTAAAGAGAAAAAGATTTCTGAAGATTCTGAATAGACAAAGTGCTTTATATATATTAAATTATAAAAACAGTAATCTGTTAAAATAATCAAAAATACTTATATTTTGTAGCTCAGTTGCGGTCAAACAACTTCTCCAGCCTGCACCAAAGACCAGAACAACAACTTTTTTTACAAGAACACAAAAGAACCAGCCCCCACTAGCCAAGAAATAATTACACAGAGTAAATGTTTCAGTTTATACAATAGCCTAAGACAACAAGCTATGAAAGTTTTTAAACAGAAAAAGATTTCTGAA
Source organism: Protopterus annectens (assembly GCF_019279795.1). NCBI lineage: Eukaryota > Metazoa > Chordata > Ceratodontiformes > Protopteridae > Protopterus > Protopterus annectens. Next base: position 1,199,772,288 of record NC_056743.1, on the reverse strand, counting down.
GATTCTGAATAGACAAAGTGCTTTATATATATTAAATTATAAAACAGTAATCTGTTAAAATAATCAAAAATACTTATGTTTTGTTGCTCAGTTGCGGTCAAACAACTTCTCCAGCCTGCACCAAAGACCAGAACAACAACTTTTTTACAAAAACACAAAAGAACCAGCCCCCACTAGCCAAGAGATAATTACACAGAGTAAATGTTTCAGTTTATACAATAGCCTAAGACAACACGCTATGAAAGTTTTTAAACAGAAAAAGATTTCTGAAGATTCTGAATAGACAAAGTGCTTTATATATATTAAATTATAAAAACAGTAATCTTAAAATAATCAAATACTTATATTTTGTAGCTCAGTTGCGGTCAAACAACTTCTCCAGCCTGCACCAAAGACCAGAACAACAACTTTTTTTTACAAAAACACAAAAGAACCAGCCCCACTAGCCAAGAGATAATTACACAGAGTAAATGTTTCAGTTTATACAATAGCCTAAGACAACAAGCTATGAAAGTTTTTAAACAGAAAAAGATTTCTGAAGATTCTGAATAGACAAAGTGCTTTATATATATTAAATTATAAAAACAGTAATCTGTTAAAATAATCAAAAAATACTTATATTTTGTAGCTCAGTTGCGGTCAAACAACTTCTCCAGCCTGCACCAAAGACCAGAACAGCCACTTTTTCATTTTTGTCAGACTACAGATGGTATACAACATAAAAAAATCACATTTATTACAGTCCTTTGCAAAAAACTATCTATAATTAAAAAATGAGTGCACTCAACAAAACAAATAAACTGTCTAATCAATAAACAGGGCCTGCTGCCATGGATATGATCTTTCCCACTATCTCTGTTACTAGCTTGATGGATATGGGCACCTGAGGGACTGTAGAAACTACCTCATATTTACTGACAAGTTAATTCTTCAACAAACAGATATGGTGTGCGAGAGATGTATTTACACAATGTCAATGGAGGTAAAGCTCTTAGATAAAAGCACTCCTAATGTCAATAAAGTTCTCCGTAGTACAAACACTGCACTGATCACACACAATTCAAAACAGACACATAGACCAACATGTGCTGAAATATTTAAATATAACGTACCTAAACCCTAAAAACCTCCTAGGTAAAGTACACAGACTCCCTCAACAATCCCGAATGCACTCTTTCAAAGCAACACCCACATCAACCCATACAGTCAGATCTCATGGAGGCTCTACTTCTAACACCATAAGGCAAGCCACCACAGAATCCAACATTCTAGGATGAAATCACTATTGCTCTACTCAGCATCATACAGATTGCTCAGGGGTGATCTGCGTCTTGCCTACAATTTTAAACTAAAAAAAGATTGACTAGTCAGCCGATTCCAGTGGGGTGCAAGTGCACCCCCTTGCACCTGCCTGCGGGCGCCCTTGTAGCCTGTACATTTATGCTCACAATTAAACCTGCTGTCATGCCAGTACCTAAAAAAAAAGACTGGCAGCAAGAGAAGAAAAAAATGTATTGAAAACTATGAGCTTCTGCTTCTGTTTTATGTATGCTTTGAGATCAGCTGTTCCATACAGCCAATCCTGAGACTGGTTACCTAAAACAGCTGATCTCAATACACAGTGGTTCCATCACGACATAACAGGATCTTCAGTTGCCATTCAGTGTCACTTGCAACCCCGATCAGAGTAATAATAAAATTTAAAAAAAAAAAAATAGATCACTTGGTTGGGCAATGCATACTGTTGCCACTGCTTAGGGATATACCAACTTTCCTGTAAGCTGAAAGAGAAATGTCTATCCCTAAAAATTGGGGAGCTTTTGCTTACATTAACAACTTTAGTGACGGACTTATATGGGTTGCTCTTCCTACCCAACTGCAATTGTTATAAAAAGACATAAATAAAATTTCCAAAGATGTTTTTGAAAATCCACATGAACCACTGCAACAACTGTTCATTTTACACAGGGGAACAAAAACAGGAATGGAGCAAGGTGTGTAAAGAAAAATGCTATATGGACAGGTACTGAAAGTGATGTCACAAAGGAGGAGGAAGTTAAAGTGGGTGGCAACATTAACAATTTTGTCCGAGGCAAGGATCTCTAGTAAGAATTTGTATACTGGCCCTTTTAAATATTCTAAGTTGCTCTACACATTTCACATTATTCCTGCAAATTCAAAAGAAACAGCAAGCAACAGCAGGCTGCTAGTCATTTTCCTCAACACAAGCCCCAATGATTACAGCTAATTTGGCTATGCATATAGCATTATGCATATGCATTCTTTTGTGCTTTTTTTAAAAAAAAAACGTTGTCTAAGGTTGTATCTTCTGGTATTTAAGCCCTAACTTTGAGAGGATTTCTGTCTACAGAGTGGAGGAGGGGCGTTGACTACAACTCTGATCTGAAATATATAAGTATCCTGTTTTTTGGATTATTTATACTGATTATTGTTTCTAGCAATTTATATAAAGCACTTTTTATTGCCTGCTGTATAGCTTTTAGTGTGTTTTATTGCTATTAACTAATCTGCACAGGTAACTGATTTGTTTGCAGTTAAAAGCATTCTGTAGAGTCTCTTTGCTCCATTATCTGTTTAAAAACTTTCATTTTGTGGCTTTCTGTAGTGTTTACTGTCTAAAGTAGATGTGTCCAACCTGTGGCCTGTGGGCCGCATGCGGCTCTCAGAGCTCTGCCATGCGGCCCTCTACCTCTAACTCCAACATCAATGTACGCATGCCCCAAAACACTTTTTTGTTGTGTTTTAGATTGCCCGTGACCTCTTATTCTTTCATTGTGTGTGTGCACCAAGCAACATTTAGTTTTTGATTTTTGCACCAAAGAAGGGTCTGTGTACGTATTATTTCGTGCCAAAGAATCAATGTGTGTGTTCTGCTAAGAGGGACTCTTCTATGGATTTGCCGCCATTGCCTTTTAAAGAGACAGCACTTAACCTGTGTTACAAGTATGGTGTGAGTGCATGCATGAAAGTAGTGAAAGAAGGTGTGTGTGTGTGTGTGTGTGTGTGTGTGTGTGTGTGTGTGTGTGTGTGTGTGTTTATGTGTGCATGACAGAGAGACAGAGAGACACATGCACAAAGAGGCTAATGTACAAACAAGTTAGCTCACAAATGCATCCTACATTAAAAGTACACTTTCATTAAATTGCAGCTTTCCTGATAGGGAGAGTGTTGTATTGAATATGAAATCATACCTCTCAACTATATGGATTTTCGAAGAATGTCTGGATTTTTGCCTCATCTTCCAATTTGTGTCTTTTACTTAGGAAATAAAAGTAGTCATCCAAGGTAATGCAGTCCCAGGGAGTAAGAATGAGACAGCAGCCTAGGGTTAATGGGTCAATAATGGACTGACTAATGTGGGACTGTAGCATATAAAGTTCATTTTTTTGACAAACAAAAAATCACCCAGTACTGTCTTGTCATTGGTGGGTTCTAAGCAGTGGTAGACTGGACAACAGTAAGCATATCTTTGGTGGATCATCAATACTGGCAAATCAGGTGGGCACAATGTCATTTTTTTAAATGTTAGGGGTTTTAGTGCTGGGAGTGCTGCAACAATAGATGATTATTAAAGACAGAGACTTACAAACTGTGGAGAATATGTTTCTTTGTTTCAAAACCTGATACTTGGGTACTAGGCATGCCAAAAATAGATTTTTTAAGACATAGCTTCTTGCCATTTACAGTGGATGGATATTTACATTTAATGGACAATGTTAGCAGTATGAGTGTGGTCCAGTAGGGATCTGAAGGATGCCAAGTTTACCACTGCCAGTGTCTTGTCAAGTGACCTGGAAATGGATATTGGGATGTTACTGAAAAAATACAGCAAGTGGGCTTTAAAATGTAGTTTAATTAAACAAGTGCACTTGCAATTTACAGGTCATAATTTAATGTATTTCAGGTAGTCCAGATCCTGGTAAATTGTATACCATTAGACTTAATTAGGGAGAGGTGTCATTCTGTGGAAATAAGCAGCCCTAGTTTCAGTGAAAGTTCTGTGGTTGTTTGCAGGTAGAAAGTTGCAGGATGTGGATCCAATGTGTTTTATTATTTTTAATGGATTTGTCATTTTAAAGTATGGTTTTCTTTGTTGCAAAAGAAGGCAGGATTGAATGAGCCATATAATGCTTAACTGACAATAATGGGATAGAAACATTATACGTGATGTATAATGTTTGCAGCTACACTCGTTTCAATGGTGCCTGTGATGCATAACTATTTTTGGGCCTGTGTCCCACTTTTATTTTTCGCTTTGTCCAGAATTCTTACTCTAAGGTTGACAGGTATGGTTCCATGCTAAATCAGAAGGTTGTATTTACCTTGGAAGACTTTTCAGCATAATTATGAGAAACAGAGCTTTTTTAATATCTCCACTTATTTCTAATATAAACTGCCATGTAAGCTTGCAAATAACTTTCTTATTAAGCTACTTTAATTCTTTTGGAATTGACAGGTATGCTTCATTGGTTCGGACGTAAGCATAGTTTGCTGTGACTGATTTCTTGCAGCAGTCTGTGGTTTATTTATCACAATAACTGTTCTGTGTTTCTGGGTGTGTGATCAATTTAACAGTTTTAAAGATGTTTTCCAAAATTAAATAAATACATAAATAAAAAAAGTAATCCTTTCTTCACTGTGAGCTATTGACAAAATCTGGGAATTTGTTTTTTTCAAAAGCGATGGTCAACATTACAGCTTAGTAAACGGTCAGTCTGTGAATAACTTCTGCACAAATTAAAATGTCTGAATGTCAAATGGCTTTAGATTGGAGGGAAGTTATATGTTTACTCCAGTATGTAGTATGATCTTAGAGAGTTTATAGATTTCTTATTGATTTAATTTTTGCTAAGCAGTTGTTTGTTGATTTATTGATGGTCCTTTTGGTGGTGGGAAATTGCATGGATGAATCCATCTCTATTATGATTTTTTTTTTCAGATATTTTGACTTCCAGACAATTTCAATCAGTGACAACCAACAGCAAAACAGCAGAACCAGCAGATTATTCCAAAAACGACAATGGATTCAGTTCCACAATAAAATTTATTGCTTATCTTGTCTTAGCGCCTCGGCCATTACAGCCTTCAAAGAGTACAAATTTACCAAAAAACACATTCCCCTATTTATACATCAGCAGCAGTCATTTAATTAAGTAATCAATCAATTAAGCATGCATTTTAAAATTTTAAAGCAAACTTCTCCAATTAATTTCTCTGTTCAAACCTCTTGGTGTCAGTGTATCAAATTTCAATGTAAATATAGTTTCCTTATACAATAAAATATTTTTAATTCATCTTTCATCCCCTTTCCTGATAAACACTTCTTCCAGAAGCTAGTAATAAATTAGCATCACTACTATGTTTTTCCCCAAAATTAGATGCTATAGGGCTTTCTAGTCTCCACTTCTTTATATCTGTAATATGTTCCTGCAACCTAATTCTAAATTTCCTTTTAGTTTCCCTAATATAGAAAAGGTTGCAGGGACATCTCAGACAATAAATTATACCCACTGTATCACATGTAAAGTAATTATGTGGTTTAAATGTTTTTCCATTAATCCTAGGAAAACTCAGTTTAATAAGGGAACATATATTGCATTTGTTACATGGTATAGTACCCAAAGATACTAGTGAAGTAGAGGGACTAGCTACTGGTGCAATATAATAAGCTTTAACCAATTTGTCCCCCAAATTCTGTCCTCGCTTATAAGCCGCATAGGGTAAATCAGAAACAATTCTATGTAGTAATTCATCTCTATGTAAGAATTTCCAATAATGCTTTATTAGTTCCCAGATCCTAGTACTTAAAGTATTATAAGTAGTCACAAAAACATTTTATCTTTTTCAACCAAAGAATTAATATTACTAACATTAGTAAATCTTTTTCTACTATTAATATCATGTTTGTTCAAATTATACTGTATTAGCTTATCAATAAACCCATAAATTAAATTCCCACTATATCCTCTCTGTAAAAACATAGATAGTGTTTGACTAATTTGTTTTTGTAAATCCAATTTATTATTACAGAGCCTAGACAATCTAATCATCTCTCCATAAGGTAAAGATTGTATAGTATGAGTCGAGTGGCAACTAGTACCAAATAAGTACTGGTTGCCATCCTCAAATGTTCGATGGACTGTAGTTGCAATAGAGCCATCCTTCAATGCAGATAGATGAATGTCCAAGAAATTAACCTATGTGCTACATTGTAAACCATCAAATTTAATATTGTAAACATTCTCATTTAATTCTGAAAAAAATCTTGGTACCTCATTTAATCCCCCATCACAAACAAAAATCAAGTCATCAATGTAGCTAAAATAAAATAAAACATGTTGTTGTAAAAATACATTTCTATATATATATATATAGTCCAACTCAAACCTAGCCATAAAGAGATTCGCATACATGGGGGCAAATGGTTCCCCCATGGCTGTACCTCTTAACTGATGATAAATAAATTCATCAAAACTAAAATAATTATGAAGTAAAACTAAAATAGTTATAAAGTAATCTGCTCACCGTTGCTGCCTGCTTTCCTCATTCTCACCACTAGGTGGCAGTACCCTCTAACCAAATGCCGATGCAACTGCAATGTTACCTGGCTTCCCTCCTATTAACCTGACTCCTTAACTTAAGAGCCTGTATTCTATTTTTGTTCTCTCTCTGACTACAATCTGTTTTTTTTCACCCCCTGTACAACTTTAACTTCCTGACTCATAACACCTCTTACATCCCTACGACATACTCGTCCTTTTCTGGTTCTATATTTACCATACCTGCTAACCTTTCTATATCATCAGCAGTAGTAGCTGATACTTTTCACTGTCGAGCTCTCTCCTTTTGGTCTTCCCCGCTCCGTTCACCCTGTGGGCTCACTCCGCTCCCCTATCCTACCCCCAATTCCCACCCACCCCCACTACATCTAGATTTATACCCTCATAGCCACTCCTACTTCCTCTCCATCGACTAAATACACCCTCACAGCCAATTCTACTTCCTCTTCATCATCTAAACACACCATCATCTTCCTATCCCCACCCCCATACATAACACACCTACATCACATTTCTCCTACCTCCATACTCAACACTTACTTTGCCTATCAAAACCCCAATATGTTTATAAAATATTCAACCCTCCCTATTCAACTACTACTCCTTCTCAACCTTTCCTATATCTACTATCTTACCGAACCTAATCTTATCAACCACACCCCACTCCTACACACAACCTACCCACACCACACATCACTAACCTACTATTATAACTCCATCTCTCCTGAACTATATCCCATCAAACACAACCTGTGTTTTCATTACAAACTAATCCCTCTCATAAAAACTCACACCCACTCTCCCCTCCATATCCTCCACTAATTTTTCAACCCACACCTCCCATTCAAAACAATCCAAATGCCACTACTACTTATCTCAACTTCTAACTTCCATACTTTTATCTGGCGATATACACCCCAACCCAGGCCCAAACCCCTCTTCCTCAATATCTAAATACATCCTATTTGCATCTCTTAAAGCACAAAGCTTAACTAACAAAATTCCAAATCTGCATGCCTGGCTACTCCATAACAAAGCAGACATCCTAGCCATTTTTGAAACCTGGCTAAAACCTCATATAAAAAATGAAGAGATAGTGCCACCCAATTACTCTATCATCAGAACAGATATAACCCATAAAAAGGGTGGTGGAGTAGCTCTACTCTACTCATCCTCCCTATGCATAACACCTTATAATAAAGTCATTCCCCAATTTGGTAATGCAGAATTAATACTTGCCCGTATTCAGTTAAGCAAACACAAATATATATACATAGCCTCCCTTTACATACCCCCTGGAACCAATATCCTAATACTCAAAGAGATCCTCTCCTGGCTTTCAACTAACATCTGTAATGAAACTATAATCATGGGAGACACCAACATTAACTGGTCCTCCATTGTATCCCCTACTGACTCCCTCAACATCAACCTATATAACTACTCTCAACTCATCAACTCCGTAACTAGGCCATGCAAAGACCTCACTAGTGGAAACATCTTAGATTGGAATCTAGTCTCCCACTCTCACTACTACCCCAATAGTGGAACGCTTCCTGACTCCCTCAGCGACCACCTTCTCATCTTCACAACACGTCTTCCTTCTCCCTTACAAGTTACTCATAACTACATCACTACCCGATGCCATAAAAACTTTAACCCAGAAACTTTCTCAGACTTCCTAAAATCCCTTAACTGGTACCCTTTAAAAACTCTACCCCTCGAAAATGCAATCACTCACTTCAATACTACCTTTCTAAATCTTCTAGATACTCACGCTCCCTTAATAACCAAAAGAATAAAAAAGAAATCTACCCCCTGGTTAACAAAAAACATGCTAACCAACATGCAACTTAGAGACAAAGCCTAGACACAATACCACAGGAACAAATCCACATCTACCCTCAATGAATACAAAACTCTTCGTAACTCAGTTAAAAAGCTTATCTATGCAGACCGTCGAAACTACTTCTCCCAACTTCAAAGCAACCACAAAACCAACCCACAAAGGTTCTGGAGAGGTATAACTGCCCTCTTAAAACCTGGTACTACAGAAAACCCAATACCTTGCCCAAATGTACAAGACACTGATCTTGCCACACAATTCAACTCTTTTTTCATAGATTCTATTTCCAAACTTACCTCCTCTTTTTCAAATATCAATCCACCGACTACCTCCACTTCTCCTCACCCAACTCCCCCTCCATCTTCTTTCTCTGATCCCCCACCCTCTCAACCCCCACCCTTCCACATTAAAACTATTCCTACTTCTACCATAAAAAAACTCCTACAGAAACTAAAACTATGCACCAATGCCCCTGATAACATACCCTCATACTTCCTCAGCATAGCTGCCGAAGCCATTGCCCTCCCTATCAGTATCCTAATCAACCGCTCTATCCAAGAAGGCATTGTTCCTCAAATCTGGAAAAAAGCTTACATCATTCCTCTGCATAAAGGTGGAACTAATACTAATATTACCAATTTCCGTCCCATCGCCATCCTCTCTCCCATTTCAAAAATCCTAAAGAAATGTATCCATCTCCCAACTCTTTCCCCATATCTTAGATAACCTATTAACTCCTACCCAGCATAAATTCAGACCCCCATCACAGCACCATGACAGCCCTCCTATCCTTCCTAGAAACTATGAATAAAGCTAGAGATTCTGGCCTCATTGCATCTACCATCCTACTCTATCTCTCTAAGGCCTTTGACACTATCTCTCATAACCTACTTCTTACTAAGCTATCTAACCTAAACCTTTCATCATCATCCCTTACTTGGTTCACCAGCTAATCTCTCCAATAGGCAAAAAGCTGTCAAGTGGAAGAAAGCCACCTCCTCCTTTCTCAACACCCCACAGGTGTCCCACAAGGTTCTATACTGGGCCCCCTCCTCTTCAATATTTTCATTAATGACTTTTTCCACTCTATCCCTCTTGCAAACATTATTCAATATGCAGATGAGTCCACAATTATCTGTGCTGCCACATCCATCCCAACTCTTTTAAAACTTACTCAAGATGCCTTTTCCTCCACAGAACAGTAGATGAAAGACAACCATCTAGCACTCAATGCTGATAAAACTAAACTAATGATATTTACTCCCTCTAAAACTAATAACTTTGATAGAAATGTATTCTCCATCACCAGCCAAAATAACACACCTCTTGAGCTGGTATCTGAAACCAAACTACTAGGAGTCCAAATCGATGACAAGCTTAAATTCAACTCCCATCTACTACTAAACATAAAAACCCCCCACCAAAAACTTGGCATGCTCTACCAACACAATCGGTTCCTCACCTCAACTACAAAACATACTCTTTCTACCACATTTCTCCTTCCCTCCCTTCTCTATGGTGCCCCTCTTCTAACAAACCTACAATCATCTCTCAAAACCAAACTGCCCACTTGCTACAATAAAATAGCCAGATTTGCCACCAGCAACAAATCATCAACCCATCACTGTGTACCTCTCCATAAACTCAACTGGCTAGAACTTCCCAACTACCTCTCTTATACGCAGCTCACCTATGCTCATAAACTCATATTCCAGCCATACCTCTGTCCCTCCCTCTCAACTACCTTTAAAATGCACCACACCCAAAGACTTCTAAGATCAAACAATCAAAACCTTATTGAGGTTTACAGATCCGCCCCCCCACAGGACAAAACCTCCTGTCCTTCTCACTAGCACGCCTATGGAACTCCCTTCCCCCCTCCATTCGTACAACCACTAGCCTCCCATACTTTAAAAAATTACTTCACTCTCATCTAACATCCACATGGCAATGCTCCTGTTCCCATCCCCCATAACCTACTCTCCACTCTTTTTTCTCTTCCCCTTCTTACAAATCCCAGTTAGCGAATTCATGCTCGCTTGTAGTATACAACTCCTTACTTGTACCTAGCAACCTCTTAGCCTACTGCATCTAACTACCTATCCCACTAAAAAAAAAAAACACATTCTACTTTTAATATTTTTGCATTTATTACTTTTAATTAAAATATGCTTGATCTGTCTTATAACCAGAAATTGTATGTTAATCTCTGTAATCTTCATGTAATCTGTGTGTGGAACTTAATCTGTGTATAATCTGTATCTGGAGCTTTTCTCCCCAGGACTCCATTGAAAACAGGTTCTTTAGGCCCAATGGACTATCCTGGTTAAACAACTGCAAATAAATAAATAAATAAATAAATAAATAAATAAATAAAGCAAACAGAAGTGAGTTAAATCAATAATACACTGAGAACTCGGGCTATCATCTAAAAAATATTGCAAGGCTCGCATTCCATCAATATGTCCAATATCGGTATATAGACTACATACATCCTTAGTAATCCAAAACATATTCTGGGTCCAATATACATCTGAAATTTTGTCAATAAAATCAAATGAATCTTTAATATAAGAATCAAGTCTTTCAACATAAGGTAACAAATAACTATGTATCAAAATTCCTATATTAGGCAAAAAATAATTTACCGCAGAAACAATGGGGTGCCCTGGGGGGTTAACATTATCTTTATGCAGCTTAGGGAAACAATAAAAAAGTAGCCAAGTTACAATTATCAAAATTAAATTTTGTATCTAAGTCCTTCTTAGAAAAATAACCCAGACATACTCCCTTTTCAATCAATGCAGAAAAATCTTGTATAGCATTCAATTATGTAGCAATCTCACGTTTCATAAGTCAAATTATCATTTAAATGTTGCATACACATATTATAATATTGTGTATAATGAAGCACCACTATTTTATTACCTTTATCCGAAGGCTTATTAATCAAATCACTTCTACCTGCAAGATTGTTAAGAGCAAGCCATTCATTTTTAGTCATATTATATTGCCAAGAAGTATGGCTATGCTCCTCAAAAAGTTCCTGTATAGAGAAATTGAGAATTTCTGAAAAATGAGTGACAGTACTATTAACATAGGGGGGTATAAATTTACTTTAAACATGAATTCCAGTAGTATCTAACAGGTAAGCATTTGGAGAAGTATTGACATCAAAATCATCAGATGTACAAGAAAAGAAACTGTCACCTTCACTATCAGTTTCCAAACTATATTCAAGATCATTATTTCTTAACTGTGTACCCCCTTGTAAATTAAATAAACATTTAAGATGTCATTTCCTAATTAATTTAAAAACATCCTGTTTAATTAAGTATAACCTAAGTACTACAGTGGGTACAAACTTTAAACCAAGATGGAGAATAGAAACCTGTTCATCAGTTAAGGTACATCCAGATAAATTTACAATGTTTGAAACATTTGAAACATCTGGAACATTAGAAACAATATTAGAAAAGGAACAGCCCAAAAGAGGACAATCAGTTCCATCTACCTCTCTTGCAAGTCTGTTTAAATTGTCCTTCACTTGCTGCAGGATTGAAACCAATTCCCTTCTTCTTGTTTCCCCTTTTGACACCTTCTTCATTATGGCGAAAACACTGCTGGTGGGATTCAGATTCTTGTGCTACAGGCAATGGGGGGGAAATCACGGACATCATTCTCTGAGTCTGTAGTATAACCTACCCCATCTGAAGAAGCAAAAGATACAGATAATTGTTTTTTATTATTACCTGCAGTTTTCCCATATTGTCCAGAGCGAGTATTCTGTTTATTTCTCCACAAAAAAGCACGCCCATTTCCGTAATCGCGTACATCGCATTTAATTTTATGTAACTTAAGGTAGACCTGCTCATTTTCAAACTTGTTCAACTTTTCTTTCAAAGTTTTAAAGATGTCATTAACTTTAGAGTTACCCACTTGATTCAAAAGTTGTGTGTGCATCACATCTCTATTATGATTTTTTTTTCAGATATTTTGACTTCCAAACAATTTCAATCAGTGGGACTGTGCCATGTGATCACTGAGGTTGCCCATTTTACAAGTAGGGGCTCCTTTTCTGTGTCTGTGTGTGTCTGTGTGTGTGTGTGTGTGTGTGTGTGTGTGTGTGTGTGTGTGTGTGTGTGTGTGTGTGTGTATATAAGAGAGAGAGATTTAATATGTATACTGAATATATTTTTGCAAATGGAATTCTTAGCTAAATAGGACCCTCTTCTTAGACAAGTAGACTTGAGTAACCAATATTAGATCTCAGCCATCCAGCTGGGAAAGTTTAATATGTGGATTTTCCTTCCGGTTTAATGAAGGCTATGCTACTTACTTAAGGAGTACATTCATGGCTATCCATCCAGTTGTAGTGTTATTGAACTGCATTGTTTGATAATGAGAGGAGCTTTTTACAGAAGTTGAAAGTTTTTGTGTCAAGAACCTGTCCATACAAAGTGGCTTGTTTATGTTGCAGTGAAGGCTGTGGTCTTTGTAGTGAGTGTTTTAAATATAACCAGTATTTTTGAGGTTTTGAAAGTCTCTTAAGGCAGGATCTTTCTTAGCCTGGAAAGCAAGCCAGTGATGAAATTTATAGGGGCCAGTGACAGACAGAGGAAAGCAAGAAGCTTTTTAGTCTGTTTGTATAACTAAGTGAACTCAGTCCTTTGACCTTTTTTTGTCAGAAATGGTTGTAGTCTTTCTTTTGGCAGGGTGTTTTGCTGAGGCATGTTACCAAAGGGGTGTTGCGCTCAATAATTGCTCTTGTAAAGGAAGAATACAGGGATGTTATGACCTCCTTGTCCCTGGATGAGATACCCTTACTAATGAGGTGGGCCATGTAAAAAGCTTTCCGTACAACATTGACAACATGGTGGTCAAAAGTCGGGTTTCTGTCAACCTGGGTGCTCAAGCATCTCACGACTGATTGCGTGTTTACAACATGGTTATTAATGTGATAATTTGTGGGGACATCACTCTCCTCAAAGGGGATGATTGTGCATTTTTGGCATTTAGCTTGAGGCCAAGTTTCTGGCACCAGTCATTTGTTTGGGTGAGACCCTCTTGTAGCTTATTGAGAATTTTTTTATTAAGTCAGTAATGTGAATTCTTTACTTTATTGCAAATTTGTTGGCTTATTTTTGTGGATTATAGTATTGTAGGACTGCTAATGTTGACATTGTATGTAGATGGACTGCTGGAGTGGTTTTCCCAGTGAGAAATGCTACTGCTGTAGTGAATATCTGTAAAAAAAAATCTATATATTAACTAAGATGTTAGAGTTAACTGTTAGATTAGAGAATTAAAATCAGAATGAGAATTAGAATTTTAAGGCAAATATTAGGCATTTATTACATTTATTAATTGTTCGAATGCACCTACAGTACAGCCAGGAGGTCGACTTTGGTCTCTCGTGGCAGAGAAAGAGAGCGTTAACTATATGATATACTTTATATGCAGCCCCAAGACAATTTCTGTTCACTAAATGCGGTCCCGGCAAGCCAAAAGGTTGGCCACCCCTGGTCTAAAGAGTGTAGGCTAATAGCTTTAGTATTGGTCCCCACCCTCCCTCCTTGTTCGTATCTTGTTGTTATACTTGGTGGCTTTGCAGTTGCCCACCCCTACTGTAAATGTGATCTGGGACACTCCTCCCAGTCTAGTGTCATTAGCTCATTCTACCTAATACAGAGAGAACATCTGAGAAGGGCTTCTGTTTCTCCATTTTCCCTTTCAAGAAAAAAAAAATTGCCTGAATCTCCTTTTGTTCTGACTGTGCTTCTCAAACATTTTGGAAATATAGAGTATATTTTAGAGCATTTATTATAACTGTAATTGCCTTAATATTGCTACAACTCAAGTGCTCTAGGTTGCACTGCATCTGAATTGTTTGTGTGTTTTAGCTGATTTTCTGTATATATAGACTTCTCTGTATATGTAGACTAGCTACTTATTCTGCTGTATTACTGCCTCAAATCGTTTTTCAGTTGTGCACTTGCCTTGCTTCATTTAAAAAGTTTTAAATTGCTAATTTTGTAGAGTTTTAATTGCATTTACTGTTTAGGACTACACACTCAAGTGTGTTAGCCTTTTCTGTGTTTATTTACTGTATTATTGCATTGTTTAGCCTGTTTTAACAAAAAATAAATAAAATACTTGCTTGTTTCCCACCTTTCCTAGCCAGTCCATATCCCAGACTTTGCTTGTCTCAGGACTTTATTTTCTGTGTTCAGAGCTATCCAGACCTTGCTGTGGTAGAGAGAAGTCCTACTGCTTACCAGTGGGAGTGGTGAGCATTGTACTGCCTATCTAACGCTAGAGGAGTGGTTTCCAGCTCTGAAAATGTAATTTTATTAGCCTTTTTGGGCCGATTTCTATACCTTTCAACTTTCTGGCTTAAAAACGCGTGTGTTTGCATATTTTTCACAATGTGCAGCACTGCAAGGCTACAGTTAAACTATTCCAGGTGCCAGAAAGTCTGCTCTTCAAATTTTCCCTTAGAACTAGCTGGTTTCTCAGTAGTAGCACTAAAATCTGAACCCCTGTGACTAGCACTTGCTCTAGAACCTGCTGGAAAGCACTAGGAAGCCTGAAACTGATACAAGCACTCAACTCTCCTTGTCAATAAGGAGAAATTAATCGTAGGCACTAAACAGCCTATAATTGCAAAGTACCTTGCAAAGGTAAGGAAAACAGCTCTTATACTTTACAAAAACAGCACCTAAACAGGCATGTCCAAGGGTCAGCTTCCGGTGATTTCTCCTGTCCACCTGGTGAATCTGGGCATACTGGGGCAATGCGGCAACTGCCTCATGTACACAGACAATCATCTCCTCCTACCACCCAACACTACAACCTGCGAGAGATGCACTTACATAGCCAAACTGGAAGCAAAGCTCTCTCCAGTTAAGATTGTGCTAGACAGTCAAGAGAAGAAGGTTAACACCTGCACTACACCTCAAGCAACTCTTAGCCCTTCAAAACCCACACCATCAACACCCACACATAGAAACACTAAACCCACATATGCAGAGGCCCTTAACATTAACCTGCCCAAGCAATAAAGACCTTCAAAGCTGAAACGCAAACAAACACCAGTCACAAGCAATGTGACACATAGCTCACAACATCAGTGTGCCACCCAACAACAGCCCCTAAGGCAAGACAATGTACCCAACGCTTTAGTCATAGGTGACTCTATACTCAGGCACACTGATGTCCCACTCACCAGGCTGAACAAGGAGAAAATTACAGTCAGCTGCCTGTCAGGTGCCAGGATCCGCCACATAACGTATGCACTCAAATCACTCCACAACAAGTACAAACACGACTCTGTCATTGTCCAAGCTGGAGTGAATGACTTGAGACATACCTCCCTGGACTACATGAAAAGAGACATGGAAGAGCTCTTGGATCATGTGGCCCAGGCAGGTATGAACCTAGCCCTGAGTAGCATCCTGCCTTCGCCCAGAATGATACCACAGTATAAGGACAAAATGATTGGCTTCAACAATTGGCTAAGCTTCTGGTGTCATTCAAAGGGGATCCAGTATCTGTCTGCCTGGGAAGACATGATCGACAAACCACGATGCTTTGCCAGAGACAGTCTGCACCTGTCACCCCTGGGATTCAGGTTACTGGCTAAAGCTCTTGCCACCCCTATAGTGCCTTTTTAGGCAAGGTTCAAAGGATAAAACCACCACCGTAACAGATACAAGCATGCAAAATATGAAGGTAATGCTACTCAACGCTAGAAGTCTAAACCTCAAAATGCACTCTCTCAAGGCACTCCTAAAAATGGAGAACATCGATATCTGTTCAGTAACTGAGACCTGGTTCAAGGCTCCAGAGAGCACCCCTGCAATACCAGGCTACAACTCTTACTACACTTTTCGGCCACAAAACCAAGACTGAAATACTAAAGGTGGAGGAGTGTCCATATTCACCAAGGATATTCACACCTCCAGGCTAGTTGCCCAACACAATGCATCTGAAATTCTTCAGGTGCAACTAACACTAGGTAAGACTGCAATCCATATTGTAGCTTGGTACAGATCCCCCACCATGCCCCAGGATTCTCACTACACCTTTCTAAACATACTGGAAAATATTAAGATACAACCAAACACCCTAATACTGGGTGATTTCAACTACCCTGCCATTAGCTGGAAAAACTACTCGGGTACCAACTCCTTTTCCCAGTGGTTCTTGGAATTCATAAATTACAATGCCCTGGATCATCTAATCCATTGTCCCACCAGGGACTCCAATATCCTAGACCTGGTCATTACCAACATGGGAGATAGATGTTCCACAACAGTGGTCACCCCCTCATTGGTCAGGTCTGACCATAAGCAAATTACTCTTGACATCCACATCCCACCCCCACCCCCCAGTAAGGAAACCTCCTTAAAAAACTTTTCCAAAGCCAACTTCATGCTACTGAAGTCAAAAGTGACAAACTTCATGACACCCATGCAGAAGGGATCTGAAAGTTCGACTGCAGAATTCTACACTAAGGCACTGTACGAGCACATCCACTCATGCATGAATCGTGCCATCCCAAATAGAACCAAGATGCTCTTCTCCAAACAAAGGAAGCCAATCTGGTGGTCCCCTGCTATAAACAAACTATACAACAGAAGGAAGAAACTGTTGCAGAAAAGAGGAAAATCCCAGGATGCAAAAAACTCCCTCACCAGCCTCAGTAAGAAGCTGAGATCCCTCAAAATCCTCAAAAGCTATTTACGAAAATAAAATTACCAAAGATTCCAAAGACAACCACAAGGCATTCTATAGTTATGTCAAAAATCTAAATGGCAATGCTCAGATCTGCTCTGAGCTACAACAGAATGGAATTAAATATACTGATCCCAAGAATATTGCCAATATCCTGGCAGATCGATTTCATGCCAACTTCACCCCCCTCTCACCCCCTAAAGGGCCCATCTCAATACTAAAAGATTGCCAAATTCCGGTAATCACAGCCACACAGGTAGAAACCGCACTCTGCAAAGCTAAGAATACAGCATCCATGGGAACAGATGACTTCCCAGGCTGTGTACTACATGAACTACAAAATGAACTGGCACCTCACCTAAGTGTCATGTTTAATCATAGCCTCACCTCAGGCTTTGTGTCCACTGAGTGGAGCACAGCTATAGTTATCCCACTCCACAAGGGGGGATCCATCTTGGATCCTGGGAACTACCGTTCCATCAGTCTGACAAGCCTGATCTGCAAGGGCATGGAACGCATTATCATGGAACTTATAAACAAAGACATTGGCAACCTTCAAACACTGGACCCCACCCAGTTTGGGTTTGTGAAGGGCTGATCTTGTCGTCTGAATCTGATTGACTTCTTTGAATCAGTCTCCAGAGCTGTGGAAGAGGGTAAAGTGGTCCACACAGCCTATCTGGACCTTGCCAAGGCCTTCAACATCAACCCCCACTCTAGAATCATAGATAAACTTACTAAGCTGGGCATAAATCCCTACATCACTTGATGGGTTGCCAACTGGCTTACTGACAGAACCCAGACTGTAAAAGTAGCCGTCGCCAAATCCAGCTCCAGACAAGGGGAGTACCTCAGGGTTCAGTCCTGGGACCACTCTTGCTTGGCATCTACTTCTCTGAAGTACAGGCCAACACCAAGGGACTTTGGCTAACAAAGTTCGCAGAAGACTGCAAACTGGGAGCCATTATTGAATCCCCAAATGATGTGGATATTCTACAAAGGGGCCTTACAGAAACAGATGCCTGGTGCCAGAGCCATGGGCTCAAGCTTAATGCCAAGAAATGTATAGTTATCCCCTTTGGAAAAAACATGTACCCATGAATTACCACATAGGTGGCAGTACACTAAACATCAAAAGTGTGATGAGAGACTTAGGGACACAGGTTGGACAGTGGTCTCACTTTCGATAACCACATCGCCACAACAGTCAGGAAATCCTTCTATGTGGCACACCTCATCACTAAAGGCTTTTCATCCAGAAAAAAGGAGGTCATTGTCCCACTGTACTCATCCCTCATTAGACCCATTATAGAGTATAATGCCCCATTTGGTATGTACCTCACAAGACATCTGCAACAGCTGGAAAGGCCACAGAAATACCTCACTAAAAGAATCACAGGCCTAAAGCAGATGCCATATGCTGACTGTCTAAAAAAACTCCAGCTATACTCTGTGGCATATCGCCTAATCAGAGGCGATCTCTGCTTTACATACAAGGCCATGTCAAACCCTGAGCTGTTGGACATGCTCCATTTAAAGAAATCCCAATCCCTCAGAGCCATATGCTCCAGGGATCTAAACCTTGTCATCACAATGAACAAAACATGCTGGATGGTTAGGTTCCTCACCCAGTGACTCCCCATACTCTGGAATAGACTGCCCATACATGTCAAGCAGAGCGCCTCCTTGGCCCTCTTCAAAAGGAACCTTGATGATTGGATGGGAGATAGGAAATTCACCCCGGGGATCAAGTCAGTCGCCCTGCTAGACAGGGGTCCAGAAAAGTAAATATTGTGGGAAGAAATATCCAGGGAATTGTTATGGCCAGGCTTGTATAGGCCCTAGGGCCGATAGCCTAGTAAAAACCTATGAACCTATATCTCAGATATCTAAAAATGTAATTCATCTTATTTTACACAGATGCACTAGTCCTGAAAGCCAGATAGTGACTGAACGCAGCAAAGAAAAAGTGGTCAGTTACTTTCAATGCTCAGCTACAATCTCCACTCAACACTTCTATCTACTTTTATGTGCACTTCAGGCATTTGTGATAATAATAATGATGGCAGTGTATTGTATTACAGATCTGTGAACTTCTACACAAACAGTAGTTATACATTAAAGTATCCCAGTTACTTCATGCAAATCATGTTAATCCTGCAAAGGCACACTAGTGCTGCAAAGCCAGATAATGACTCTAAAATGAGAACAGCAAGAGGGTCAGTTACTTTCTACAGACAGCTCCCACACCACCCCAGCAGTTAAAGCTAAAAAATTATGCTATGTATTGTACTATATGTCTGCACACATTAAAGTATCCCAAGCTGCTTTATATAAATCACTGTAATCCAGCAAATGCACGCTAGTCCTGCAGTGCCATATAGTGGCTGTTTAAACTGAGAAAACAAAAGGGTCATTTACCTTCTACAGAGAGCCAACTCCCCAGCAGTTATAGCTAAAACTGACAGCCATGTATTGTGTTTGGCAAAACTTCGACACCCCAAAGGATGCACAGTAGCAAACCTTGCCTTTCATTACTTTTGTAAAAAGACAAAAGCTATAAAGTCATTCAGGGTGGCCATTGCCCCCACCCCATCATAATATTGCATGGCTCTTAAAAGGTGTCAGTAGCACTCAACCTTTTATTTATGACAGGAGGCAAAAGGTGGTCAGCAGCTCCATTGCTGCATGTAGGTATTTCTCTTTCACCATCAGTCATTCAAAGCCACATACATACCAACACACATATCTGCATGCGGACACACACACACATACACTGCATGGGTATCTACAAACAAACTAGAGAAACATCACTACTACACTACTACATATAGTTAGGGTGTTAAAGGAAGCCAAAGTACCTGAATAATACCCACAGAGAGATAGAGTGAATGGGTGGGCATGCAGGCTCCACAAAGAAGGACCCATAGCCAAGTACTCAAGTAGACAGCCTAGCACTGTGAGATGGCAGTGCTATGCACTGCCCTACCATGTCAGAGATCAGCTGCCCTCACACACATCCTCCCTAACCACCAAAGACAACTACTTATTGTATGCAGTGCTGAAGTTTGACAATGACTGAAAGTAGAAGAAATGGCTAACATGTTATTCTTATAGAGTGCAAAACCATCACTCATACAATTATAAGCATAAACCACAGCAGAGAGCAGATAGCATTTTACATTGATTTCTGTAAAAGCAGGACACGGTCCGACACTGGCCATTACATGCCAGATTACTGAATGTTTAATATTAAACAACAGCAGGGGTAAGCCACATTTATCCATAGCCAGCCTCCACACTCTAACTTTAGACTGATTATGCATACCTTACACGTCTAATTGTAATAAAAGTGTCCATATAAAGTATTTCAAATTGCTTTAAACAAATGCATGTTAAACCTGTAAAGCAAGTTAATGGACTGCTTAACTTCATCATGACAGTAGGGCTAGTTTTTGGATTCACATACAGACTCTCTAGCCATGCTTATGACTGCATTTACTTTGGATGTCTGGTTGTGGTAAAAACAATTAATAATAATAATAATAATAAAAAATAATATTACGAACTATTATGAATATTATGAACTGGCACCCCACCTAAACACCATGTTCAATCATAGCCTCACCTCAGGCTTTGTGCCCACAGAATGGTGCACAGCGATGGTTATCCCACTCCACAAAGGGGGGAGCCACCATGGACCCGGGAACTACCTCCCCATTAGCCTAACGAGCATGGTCTGCAAGGCCATGGAACATTTCATCATGGAATTTATAAACAAAGACATTGGAAATCTCCAAACTCTGGACCCCACCCAGTTCGGGTTTGTAAAAGGCAGATCATGTCTCCTAAACCTGATAGACTTCTTTGAAGCAGTCACCAAAGCCATAGACAAGGGTAAGGTGGTTCACACAGCCTATCTAGATCTTGCCAAGGCTTCTGACACCATCCCCCACTCTGGAATTATAGATAAACTCACTAAACTAGGTATGAATCCCTATGTCACAAGATGGGTTGCCAACTGACTCACTGACAGAACCCACACTGTGAAAGTAGCAGACTCCAAATCCGACTTCAGACCAGTGACAAGTGGAGTACCACAGGATTCAGTCCTGGGTCCTCTCCTGTTTGGTATCTATTTTTCTGAAGTATAAGATAACACAGAAGGTCTTTGGCTAATGAAGTTCGCAGATGACTGCAAACTAGAAGCCATAATCGAAACTCCTAACGATGTGGACATCCTACAAAAGGGCCTCACTAAGACAGATGCCTGGTGTCAAAGCCATAGCCTTAAGCTCAATGCCAAAAAGTGCACTGTCATCCCCTTTGGTAAAAACGCTGCATCCATGAGCTACCACATAGGTGGTAGTCTACTTAACATGTAAAGTGTGTGATAATAGACCTTGGGACACAGGTGGACAGTAGTCTCACCTTTGATAATCACATTGCCACAGTAGTCAGGAAATCCTTCCACATGGCACACCTCATCACAAAAGGTTTCTCATCCATGAAAAAAGAGCTAATTTTTCCCCTCTACTCATCACTCATTAGACCCATTATAGAGTACAACGCCCCTTTTGGTATGTACCTCACAAGACATCTACAACAACTGGAAAGGCTGAAAAAATACCTCACAAAGAGGATTACTGGCCTCAAACAGATGCCCTGCGCAGACCGTCTCAAAAAACTCCAGCATTACTCTGTCGCATATCGCCTACTCAGAGGCGATCTCTGCCTAACATACAAAGCTATGTCAAACCCAGAGCTGTTGGACATGCTCCACTTAAAGAAATCCCAATCCATCTGAGCTACACTCTCTAGGGACATAAACCTTGTCACCACAATAAACAGAACATGCTGGAGGGATAGATTCCTGTCCCAGAGACTTCCCATACTCTGGAACAAACTACCTATCTATATCAAACAAAGCTCCTCATTAGCACTCTTCAAGAAAAATCTTCATGACTGGATGGGAAATAGGAAATTCACCCCGGGGATCACCTCTGTGGCTCTGCTCGACAGGGGCACAGGAAAATAATTTTCTTGGGTGGCGAAAGCCAGGGTACCTTTTTGGCTAGGCTTATATAGGCCCCAAGGCCAACAGCCTAGTACCCACCTATGAACCTATTAGTGACCATACTAATGTACTTTGTTGGTTTCATGCATGTGGACAGTAGCTATAGAAAAGTAATTTAACTTACTTTGTACAAATGCATGGTAGCCCTGCAAAGTCAGATTGATGACTACATTACTAAGCAAATAAAAAAATTCAGATAACCGTATCTACAGGTAGACCACCAGCACCACTTATAGACACTTTATTCACTGAGTACAATTCAAAGGTATAACTGTGAAAAAATCTTGACAACAGCAATACCTTTCAGCTTTGTTTTCCACAAACATACAATAGCTATGCCGCATCTAATACCATCTAATAATAACCATAATAAGACACTTCAGTCTTGCTTTACACAGATAACATCTTCAATATTACAAAATTGCTTCTCACAATCACAGTCACATTAGCCCCACAAAGCTAGAATAATGACTTCAGGGTCAGTCCTTTGTATCCACAAACATCCCTGTTCTCAGCTATTATAGTTACTTTGGTGTAATAAAGCAAACAGATAAATTAAGGGTCATAACAATGAATTTCAAATCCATTTCAAACAGTAGATGCACAAATACATAGCTGCTAGCCTCAGATCTTTCAACCATCCATTTTCAAAATGTGAAACACTACATCTTACAATATGGAAGATTTACTAAGAACTTCAAAAAGAATACTCATACCATGGCTAATAACCAGTTTCTTCATACTAACATATACAAAAGTTCTGGTGTATTAATATGAAGGTGTTAGGCAGTACTAGAACAAAGAAGCTGAAAATAGACAAAATGTCCAGTAATGTGAAATGATAGCTATCGCCTTTAAACTACAAATCACAGTTTATTTGGTGGACCTTGCTCACATTTCATTGGTTCCAAATCCATTGATTATTTCATGACAATGAATATGTGACAGTATTTTTTTAGTCTGGAAGAGTGTGGATAAAGAATGTTCTTTGATATGAGATACAGTTGAGAGGTATGGCTAGCCAGGTCCTTTAAAGCAGTCTACTGCCCATATATGGTTAACTGTCATTATCTTAAAAAATAAAAACAGCCAGTGATAGAAACCCAAGCTTTGTAGGTCTACCATCCACTGTACACTTTCAAATTTATGGGCTTTTTGCACCTTTCCACACACAATCTAGGCAGCAAATCATATAGATTGTGGATGGGACAGAGAAGAAAGGTCACAAATTCAGTAGTCAGATATACAACAGTTGCCAGCTAGGGCACCATAGTTGACATGTCTTTGAAATAAGGAGCCATGAGCTAGTTTGTTTATTTATTTTTAATAATGAGATGTCATATTTCTCTGCTTAAAATAAATAAGTAAATAAATTCACAAACAAATAATGGAAATGCATCTGTAGGAGAATAGCACCTAAAATGGCCGCCTAGCTTATCTGTGTAAAAGCCCATTTCAGTGTGTATGTGTGGGGTTATGAAAAAGGTGATATACTGTGGTATGGTGTACCTGAGTGTGGAGCTCTGTAAAAGTATAAGACTATAAGAGGAGACAGCTCATGTGCATGATGGTTTTGAGCACCACATAGTTTCTCTGAATGTTTCTTCAGAATAACAAACATGAAAGAAAGAAAATGGCTAAGCACTTTTTGAGTTTAAAGAAAATTACCAAATACTAATGTATTAGCGGGGAAGAAATTAAAAATGTAGCTAGCCATGGACAGCACTTTGGCTCACTAGTTAAGTTGCACAGCTCACAACTCCAGGGTCTGGTGTTCAATCTTTAACTGTGGTCACTTTCTTTAGGTGTAGTTCAGCCTTTGTGTGTTTTCCTCTAGCTACTCTATTTTCTTCTCAAAACTCCAAAGTATACAGACTACCTGCCCTGAAGTGTGCACATATCTTGCTTTAACCCTCACCCTTATAGAGTCAGTTGTGACTGAAAATAATTCATCTGGTTAACAAATGAAAAATAAAAATAAAATGTATGCCAGTGAAGCAGAATCTCAACTTATCTGAACAATTTAGGAAATACAGACTATTCACAGAGACCGTGTTCAGATAGGCTGAACAGACTGAGGAAAGCAGTAAAAAATAATGTTAGCTAGCATTTATTACATTAGATGGTATCATCACAATAATAAATCAAAATAAATTATGTTTCTTCACATACTGATGGATACTTGCTCACTAGTTCATCACATTCAGATTCTTCATTCTTGATAAAGCTCTCCCTACTCATCTCCCATTGGAAGAAATGCTTAGGTTTCTTCCTTACTTTTGTGGTTGAAAAAATATGGTAAATCACCTGCTTGAAATACTTGTTTTTTAAACTGCTGTAAAAGTCCTTTGAGTTGTAGCTATGCTACAGTAAAAAAAAAAAAAAAGACGGAACCAGGAAACAAACTAAAACGTTCACTGCAATTACAGCTCTAAAAATGGAATCGCAACCGTGGCAGTATTTCAAACGGCAGGTGACTGGAGAATCTTAAAATTTTAATGTTTTATAATACTTATCCCACCTTACATTTCTTACCTGCTTTGTCCTAGTCATGGATATTTTTTTTCATTCTTTTTTCACAGGGAAGCAGGAATCTGACAATTCTACCTCCTTTCAACTTCACCAGTTAGTGTTTCTCTTGGGATCAGCTTCTGCATATTATGATCTGTCTCTTACACACACACACACACACACACACACACACACACACACACACACACACACACACCTAAACATAAACAAATAAAATTAAAATCGAATGGATGAAGTGGTAGTGGTATACTTGTAATTATACACAGAGTATAAAGTCACAGAATACTGGGGATTAGCTGTCGTTAACTATGTTTTTAACACATTAGCACTTACAAATGCAGCAAACCTTTAAATCAGAGACATTCATTTCATGTCAACTTCAAAACACTACGTAACAAAGTGACAAAACTAATCAATAGAGATAAGAAGTCATATTATTCCCAGCTTCAACTCCAACATAAAATCAACCCCAATAAATGTTGGCACTCCATATCTTCTCTACTTAACCCTGGAACAAATAGACAGCATACCCTATCACCTGATACCCCTCCATCACAAAGAGCCAAAAACTTTAACAAGCACTTCATAAAATCAATACCAGACCTACTAACCAACACTCCTAATTCTGGACCCCCCACCTTTTAACCTGTTCAGACACCAACCCCAGACCAACAGCTACTTCTAACCCTGTCATTAATAACCCCCTACTCAACAAAATGTCATACAACCTCCATTTTCATTTCAGCCCATACCCACTGACACAAAAACTAAACCCTGCTCTACCTCAGTTGATAATCTTCCACCACACTACCTCAAACTGGCTGCTAATTAAATTGCCTACCCAATCAGTATCCTTATAAATAGGTATTTATTTGAATCAGAAGTATCTATCATATGGAAACAATCTCACATTATCCCCATCCACAAAGGATGCAACTCTTTCCATCCATTCAATTTCCGTCCTATATCCATCTTGTCACCCATATCCAAAATTCTCGTGAGAGGTATCCATCAGCAGGTAATGCAATATCTATTGCAACAAAAGAAGTTATGTTCTTATCATAACGTTCCATCTGTGTTGTTGATCTTCATTCATTCATGATGGATGGATCTCAATTCCATCCTCGGAACCAACTCAGTCGATATAGCAAGCTCGTGCCAACCAAAAATTCTCGAGCTAAGAATACCTAATATGGCCCTTCTCCTCATCTCCTCAGATCGAGTTTGCCCAAAAGGAAAGAAAGTAGAGGCTTTGTCTGAGCAAATGCCCTATCATGTAAGCAGGACCAAGTCCGAAACTCCAGGAGTCTTTCGGAGGAGGTACGGCGGTGGGATGTCATGAATGAATGAAGATCAACAACACAGATGGAACATTATGGTAAGAACATAACTTCTTTATCTGATGTTGTTAATCTTCATATATTCATGACGGATGGGACAGAGTCACTAGCTACTTTATGTCCTGGGAGGCCCTATGGAAGGATATTCCTGAGCACCATTAAGCCAAATGATGCTCTCCCCCTGGAGACCCACGTCCAATTTGTAATGAGTGATAAAGGTATGAGGAGAAGCCCAAGTGGCTGCTGCACAAATGTCATCCATAGAAACTCTAGAATGAAGTAGAAACTGATCTGGTTGAATGCACCTTTATTTTCACAGTTAAACTCATTTGGTTCTGTTGATAGACAAAGGAAATACATTCTTTCATCCACTTTGCCAAAGTGGCTTTAGAAACTGATCTTGCCAACTTGGGTTCTGAGAAGAACAGGAATAATTGGTCAGCTTTTCAGAAAGATTTAGTCCTATCCAAATAGAAGGACAATTGTCTCTATACATCCAATAAATGCAAACAATATTCTCCTTTATTTGAGAAATTAGGGAAGAAAACTGGCAAGTCAATGGATTGGTTAATATTCATCTCTGAAACAACCTTGGGTAGAAAGGATGGGTTAGTCTGAGAGATACTCTCTCTTTGTGGAAAACAATGTAAGGGCGTTTTACGCACAAAGCCTGTAATTCTGATATTCTTCTTGCTGAAGTAATGGCTACCAAAAACAAAGATCTCCAAGACAAGAATTTTATGTCACAGTTGGCCACAGGCTCAAAGGGATGACGAGTCAAAGACTGTAGGACCAGTGTTAGAGTCCAAGGTTCAATGTCCTCTTTGAAAGGCGCCTTATATGTAAAACACCTTTCAAGAAGGTTTTACAGAGGTGATGAGATACCAGAGAGGAATCCTGGAAACCATTGTGAAAATTTGAGATAGCTGCTAATTGGACCCGAATCGTAAAAGCTGAAGCTCCTGAATAAAGTAGGGTAGATAAATACTGTAGAACCAAACTGATCAGAGCTGATAAGGGATCTATTCCTTTCTCACAAGACCAATACACAAATCTGTTCCATTTACTATGATAAATCTTCCTGGTGGATGGTTTATGGGAAGCCAGAAGGATTTTCCGAACAGGGAAAGAAAGGTTATTTTGCCTGGCAATTACTGGAATTGGAGAAACCGATGTCAGCATGAGGCTCGATAGGTCTGGATGGGTCAACCCTTGTGGGTGTGACAGAAGTCCTGGAGTTGGATCCAGAATCCATGGTCGGTGAACCAGATAAGGCCAAAGGAAAGGGAACCAGGCTTGCTAAGGCCAATAGGGTGCAATGAGGATCACTTTGTTTCTCAACCGAAGAGCCTTCTTTAGAAACTGTGGGATCAAAGGAAAGGCATACATTAGTCCTGGGGGCCAACAGTGTACTACGGCATCCCTCGGGGACTCCTCCTGAGGGGAGATCAAGGCAAAGTAGCTACTGCGTTTGTGGTTGGTGGGAGATGCAAATAGGTTGCAGCAAGGCTGGCCCCAGCAATGGAAGATCTCCGCCACTACCACTGGATTGAGGGACCACTCATGAGACAGGAGAATTCATCTGCTCAGTTTGCCCACAAGCATGTTGGAATTTCTGGGAATATGCATTGCTACTAAAAAGAGGTTGGAGGCAATCGCCCACTGCCAAATTCTCATGGTCTCACGACACAACAGGTAGGATCTGGTTCCCCTTTGTTTGTTGATGTACCAGACTACTGACATATTGTCCAACTGGATAGCAATTGTCCCCAATGAGAGGGCAGAGTAAAATGTTTGCAACACCAGAAGTACCACCCTCAGTTCTAGGACATTGATATGATAATTGGCCTCCATGGGGGGCCAAGTGCTTTGGACTGCCTTTCCCTGAAAATACCCCCCCCCACCACCACATTAGGGATGCATCCATGGTCACTACGGCCTTGGGCTTATGGGGTGAGAAGGAACAACTCCATAACTCCATTTCTGGCTTCATCCATCAATAGAGATCCTGCTTGCAGCAGTTCGTTATGCAGATCGGACGATACATAGGATGTGTCAATAGGGACCACTGTGATGATAGAGGCCACTGTAGCAATCTCATGTGTAATCTTGCTAGAGGAACTATCATAAATCGTTGCTGCCATTGATCCTAGCAGTTGAAGGACTAAATGAGCTGGGACTTTGTCCTGAGAGAGTATCACTCAGAGCCAAGATATTAGTCTCTGAAGCCTGTGAAGCAGGAGAGCGACCAGGCAAGACCTTGTATCTAACGTTGCCACTATGAATTCTAGGCTATGAGCAGGTACTAGTTTTGATTTCTCTTTGTTTACTGAGATCCCTAAGGAGCTTGCTAGCTGTAGAGTATGGTGCAAGGTGTGAAGCAGTAGATGCTTCATGGGGGTAGTAAGGAGCCAATCATCTAGATATGGAAACACTTGGAATCCCTGAAGCCTCAGGTGAGCTGTTACCACTTCATACATTTGGTGACCACTCTGGGGGGTGTTGAGAGACCAAAGGGCAGTGCTCGGAATTAGTAGTGACAGGCTCTCAGCTGGAAGCCAAGATATTTCCTGGAGCATTTATCTTTTTATATGGTAATATGGGTCATGGAGATCTATTGAGCACATCCAATTGTATATCTCCAGAAATGGGAGGATAGACTGAACTGTGACTATCCGGAATTTGGTTTGTCTGACAAACTTGTTTAGGATGCTGAGGTCCAAAATTGGGCCTCCAGTCTCCTGTCTTTTTTGGCACTAAAAAGAACCTTGAGTAAAATCCAGATTCTGTCTGGTCTGGTGGCACTAAATGGATAACTCTTTTTTGGAGCGACTAGATGGAATGTCAGAGATTCGGTTCTGCAGCCTTGGGTAAAGATCAAAGGGGATGTGATAACCTCTGGTAGTTACAGTCTGCACCCTGGAATCTGTTGTTATGGAATGCCAGGCTAAGTGGTGCAGAGAAAATTGTCCCCTGACTGCCTCCAGAGGCAAGCAATTGGGCTATTCTTCAGGAACGCTGGTAGGGCTGCCCAGAAAAAAAATCACTGGACCCCTGGTTACGCAGACCTCCTCTGCCTCGTGGGAGCTTCTCCCTCATGGGTTCCCCTCACTGCCCCGGTGGGGGGGGGGGGACTCACCACATGTGTCACAAAAAGGCCCTTGGGATTTCTTAACCCACTTCTCTGATTCCTAGAGTAGGAACGTTGGGGAGTAGAAAAATGTACACCCACAGCAGATAGGGTCTTGCCTTCCTTCTCACACCTGACTAGTGTGCTTTTAACATTTGGACTGCAAAGAGAGGAGGCATCAACGAGAGTGTTGATGAAGGAAGACGTGAAAGGGTTCGCAAAGTCGCACAAGCACATCCAAGCATGACGTCTCATATGTCGCCTGCACACGCTGCTCTGGCTGCCCCTTCGGTTGTATGGGAAATCAACCACATGGACGAGTTAGATATGGATTCCAGGGTGACAACCTGTGAGGCAACTTTGTCATGTACCTCATCAGACACAGCTCCTGCCAAAGTTCCTGAGAGTTCCGTGATCAGGTCTCTCTGGAGATGGGTAAAATGTGTCAAGTAATTCAACGACTGAATGGCAAAGGTCGGTGGGGCATAAGCACACTTCACTAACCTGTTCATCATCCGAGACTCCCTGTTTGGAGGATAGACAGCAGAACTCTCCTCTGCGAGTTTTTTCTTCATGGCCACTGCCAACACCATACCGTCTACTGCCAAGTGTTTGGACCAATGTGGGTGATCCTCTGGAGGGGAGAGTATTTTGTACGGTCTCTGGGGATTGGCTCAATGGTGTCAGGAGTCTTCCATGCACGCTGCACGATGATCTTGACTAACTCATCTGCAGGCGGGGTCACCTAGAAAGTAGAGGGTCAGGTGCGAAAAGCCTGCAAAAATACAGATTCCTCAGAAAAAAATGTTGGTGGGCTTCCAGTCACCCCTCTGTTTCAGCATCTCCAATATGTCTCCAACAGAGACATTCTCAGGGGTGACCATGGGAACTCTTCCCCCTCATCATAATCCATATCTTCAGTGAGGGACTCCTCAGGGGATTCAACGTGCTTCCTCTTGCATGATCTCTAAAGGTGTGTCTCTTCGGGGGGGGGGCATCTGAAGAGGAATCAGAAGGGAGGGAGCCCTGCAGTAGGGTATCTTGCTGCTCCCATGCCCGATGTTCTAGCACAGTGGACTGTATCAACTGTGAACAAGAAGGTATGTATAAGTGGCATTCCGGCGTCAAAGGGGCCAACTGTGAACCTGCTGAGGCTAGTGCCTTCTCCATAACCTGGAAGGCAGGCCCACCAAAAGAGGGAGGGGAGCCCAGAATCGAAAGAACACCCTCGGAACTGGGGTCACACCTCACTCCGATGAGCCTACCTCCAGGGATGGAGCCAAGAGAGGACTAAAACCTGCCAGAGCTACAGGAATCGTAGAACCTGAGCCTTAGTGGTGGTTTTCTATTCCTCAGGGTATGGAGATGAAGGTACTGACTGGCTCCTCTTTGACTCTTTTTTAGGAAGGGTTAAGACCTCCACCTCAGATAAAGCCTCTGAGAAAGGGGTTTTAAAAGACCCTTCAGAATTAGTTTAGTCTTTTGCTCGGCTAAGGTACGGGCACTAAAGCCCTTACAGAGCTCACAGAGGGGTTGAATTTTTTAAGTGAGGTAACTCCAGCCAATAGACACAGGAGAAATGGCCATCAGAGTTTGGCATCTTCCTGCCACATTTATTACACTGTTTGAAATGTGTAGTGACCTTTTTGTCAGTCATTATACCAATCTCCAAACAATAATACCAACAGTAAAGAAAATACAGCAATTCACCAGTAGCAAAGATATACAGGCATGATAGGCCACAAACGCATACATACACACAGAGAAAGAAGGGATCCTCCATTTTTTTTTTTTTTAAATTACCAACAATGGTAAAGGAGAGAAATAACCAACTAGGTAATAGAAGGGGGAAAGGAATACCAACAACGGTATATATAAAATACCAAAGGATAAGGAAAAAGGAGGGGCCATGCCAACGATGGTACTAAGAATACCAGAAAGGTAAAACAGGGCAGGAAATTTCCACTCGCACAAGATGTAAAATATCAAAAGGTGTAAATGACTAAGAGTAAAGGAGTTATAAAACATTGTAGAGCCAAAAGATCAATATTTAGATAAAAAAAAGAAAGACTTAGCTTGAGAGCTGGCCTGACGCGTCTTGAAACTCTATGCGGTAAACAAGATCTGAGGAGAAGAAGAGAGGGGCACTATGGGTAACCTTATTTCAAGAGTTTTTGGCTTGAGAGCTGGCCTGACGCGTCTTGAAACTCTATGCGGTAAACGAGATCTGAGGAGAAGAGGAGAGGGGCACTATGGGTAACCTTATTTCAAGAGTTTTTGGCTGGAGCGAGCTTGTTATATCGTCCGAGTCGGTTCCAAGGATGGAACCGAGACCCATCCGTCATGAATGAATGAAAATTAACAACATCAGATCAATCTTTTAACCAAAACTCAACATAGCTTCCGACCTATCCACAGCACAACTACAGCCCTATTATCTTTTACACACACCGTGAACAGTCAGAGATGCAGGATGCTATACAGCCTCAGAATTCCTTGATCTCTCCAAAGCCTTTGACACAGTGTCTGCCTTTGACACAGTCTCTCATGCCTTACTATTGAACACACTGTCTAACTTAGGCTTCTCATACAACACTGTAAAATGGTTTCAGAGCTACCTCAAGGATCGTAAACAAGCAGTGAAATGGTCCAATGAACTCTCACCCTTTCTCCAAATCCCTACTGGAATCCCTCAAGGCTCCATCCTAAGACCCCTACTCCTCAAAATTTTCACAAACAACCTTCACACTGCCTCTCACCCTGGGACCCTCATTCAATGCGCTGATGATTCCACCATAATCTGTACTACTCAATCACTACCAGAACTACTTTCAAAAACTCAACAGTCCTTTACTGCAGTCGAATCCTGGCTAAGAAATTCCCAACTCTTTCTTAATCCAAAGAAGACAAAACTAGTACTCTTCCATCCCCAAAACACCTCCTCTGTCACTGATCATTTTAACATCCTTGCATCTGACAACACTGTCATAGAAATAGTGCAGGAAACCAAACTTTTAGGAGTTATCATTGACAATGAACATTCATTCAACCCCCATATACAGCAAAATATAGAGAAAATTCATCAAAAACTGGGACTCTTATATAGAAACGAACATTCTTCACTGCAGCAACCAAAACTACCCTTGCAAAAACATTTTTACTTCCCTCCCTTCTTTATGGGGCCCCTATCCTGACTAACTTAAAAACTTCTACCATAAGCAAGATGAAACAGTGCTACAACCAAGTTGCAATGTTTGCAACAAACTCTAAATATCACACACACCAGTGTAAACCACTCCTAGAATTAAACTGGCATGAGCTCCCCAACCAACTTGCCTTTATTCAGCTACCTACCTTGCACAACCTTATTTTCAAGCCTATTGCCTGCCCTGCACTAGCCAATCTAGTCACACCTTACACACCAAATACGATCAGAAGACAAAAATCTCTTAGCTATCTCAAAACCCACAAGAAAACCAGGCTACTCTCTCTATTCATACTCTGTCCCTATACTTTGGAATTTACTACCTCTAGCTACCAGGTCTACGCCTGCCCTAACCCATTTCAAAGCCTCTTTAAAAAAATCATCTCAAAAATACATGGCTCTGCTCCTGCAAAAGCCTGCTTAATGCTCAGCTTTTCCACTAGCCCCATCCTCCTCTTCTGTCACATTTCAATCCTTCTCAGTCTGCAAGATCCTAAGGCTCTTCTAACTCCTTCTCTGTTTCTATACCATATCTTTGTCAGGATATGGTATAGAAATAGAGAAGGAGTTAGAAGAGCCTTAGGATCTTGCAGACTGTGAAGGATTGAAATGTGACAGAAGAGGAGGATGGGGCTAGTGGAAGAGCTACTGCTCATTCTGCGGTGGTGCAGCGGTAGCGTTGTTGCCTCACAGCAAGAGGTTCTCCCGTTCGATTCTTGGCTGGAGTGCGGGGAATGCCTTCTGTGTGGAGTCTGCATGCCCTCCCCACAGTTGGGTGGGCGTTCAAAAGACATGCGTAAATGGGCGTGCCTTCGTTGAAGGTTGAACGTTGAGCTGGCACCTTGGCATTCGTGAAAATCTACTGTCAATCATTAGCGGACTGGAGTTCCTCTGTGGCGACCCGTAACCGGGAAAAGCCGAAAGACAACATCCTTAAGCTACTGCTCAGGCTGTATTGCTTCTATTCTTTTTAACTCTCTCACTATCTTTCTGCATCACTAACTTTTTGGCTATTACTTTCCTAACTGAAACAAACATTCTATTTTTTCATGTACTATAGCAGTCAATGTCACACATTGCACTAACTACGTACTATGTTTTTGGACCACTACATCATGTACGGTGGAATGACTATTATTGTCTACAATGTTTTAACTCTATAGAATTGTTTAAATGTGAAGTATACATTGTAACATCTTGTTTGTTCTTTCAAGTTATTTTTATATAATATTTCTAATGTCATATGTACTGTATTGTATTTTACTGTATTTGTTTTTTCTCCCCTAGCATCAGCTGTAAATGAGTTTTTGTACACCCAGTCAGACTACCCCGGTAAACAAATGTCAAATAAATAAATAATACTAGTTTAGTGATTGTTTTCTCCACAAATCGGCATTTTTTTCTCCACAAATCAGCATTTGTAAATGACAGCTTACACACACAAAAAAAAAAAATACGGTGAACTGGCATTCTGCAATGTATGCTCTCCATGTACTTATGTACTTGTACACAATTTTAATTATAGTTTCATAGGTTGATACTAGGCTATCTGCCCTAGGGCATTTATAAGCCTAGCCAGAGTGTGTTTGGCTTTCGTCACCCTTTTAGATTAGTTGACTATGCCTCTGTATAGTAGGTCACAGAAGATAGCCCTTTTAAGGTTAGTTTGCTGTGCCTCTGTCTAGTAGGGACACAGAAGAGATCCCAGGGGTAAACCTATGATCTCCCATCCACTCGTCAAGATTTCTCTTGAAGAGGGTCATTGAGGGGCTCTGCCTAACATGGATTGGGATTTTCTTCCAGAGTGAGGGGAGTCTCTGGGATATGAATCTGTCCCTCCAGCATGTCATATTTATTTCTGTGCTGAGGTTTAAGTCCCTGGAGCGTGTAGCTCTAAGGGATTTGGATTTCCTGAGGTGGAGCATGTCCATTAATTCTGGGTTGGACATGGCTTTATACGTCAGGCACAGATCGCCTCTGAGTAGGCGGTAAGCAACTGAGTAGAGCTTGAGTTTCTTTAGCCTAACTGCGTAGGGCATCTGTTTGAGTCCCTTGATCCTCTTGGTGAGGTACTTTTGGGGTCTTTCCAGTTGCTGCAGGTGTCGGGTAAGGTACATCCCAAATGGGGCATTGTATTCAATTATGGGCCTGATGAGTGATGAGTAGTGGAGCACAATGACCTCTCTTGATCTAGATGTGAACCCTTTCGTGATAAGGTGGGCTATATAGAAGGTCTTTCTAACCACTTTGGCAATGTGATTGTCAAAGGAGAGATTGCTATCTACTTGGGTCCTCAAATCCCTAATTACTTCTTCCGTACTTAATGGATTACCACCTATGTGGTAATTTGTGGGCACTTTGTTTTTCCCAAAGGGGATGACTATGCACTTTTTGACATTTAGCTTTAGGCCATGGCTCTGGCACCAGTTATCCGCCTCTGTGAGACCCTTTTGGAGGATGCTTGTGTCAGTTGGTGAGTCGATTATGGCACCCAGTTTGCAGTCATCTGCAAACTTGGTCATCCATAGTCCTCCCGTGTTAGCCTGTACCTCAGAGAAATATATACTGAACAAGAGAGGTCCCAAGACTGAGCCTTGTGGGACCCCACTTGTAACTGGTTTAGTCTGACATGGCACCTGCAATTCTGACCATGTGGGTTCTATCCCTGAGCCAGTTTGCAACCTATCTTGTGACATAGGGGTTGATATTTAAGCTGGTGAGCTTATTTATGATGCCCGAGTGGGGTATTGTGTCGAAGGCTTTTGCGAGGTCCAGGTAGGCTGTGTGGACTACTTTCTCTTCATCTATGGCCTTGGTGACTGTTTCAAAGAAGTCGACGAGGTTCAAGAGGCAAGACTTTAAAAGTTAATAGAACGAGTTTTACATCATGCTTCCATGCTGTAGTCTAGGTAACTTGTCATACTAGTGCAAGTACTTAGTACCACCAATTATTATTATTAAAAAAAAGTGCCTAAGACATAAAAGCAAGATGCTACTTTACCAGTCTGTGGGAACTAGATCTACATTGTTTCAGTTTGCAGACAGGAACCAAAACCTGAATGGGACTAGATAAATGTCAACTGATATGTGGATAGGAATAGCCAGTGATGTCACAAAGTGGGAGGTAGTTAACTAAGGGGGGCTGGACACTGGAGAGGTATCAGTATGGCCAATTTTCATTCAAATGTAATGCAGACACACATGTTTACAAAAAAAGTCTGGTAAACATGGAATCCATGAACAGTTCCTCATTGTAAAGTCATAAAATTATATTTTAATTGACTCTAATGCATTTTCCTACTCTCTGAAGGACTTCCATTTTATATATTTTAAATTGTATTATAAATGTATTAGCAATTTATACATGTTTTAATGGATGTCATGAGTTTATGTTGTATACTATCACTTTAAAAGTTTAGCTTTCATTTTCTAAATACAGAATAACTGATACTATATATACTGGTTACAAAATGGAAACAAAGTCAATTGTTCTGAGGAAGACTGAATACCACTGACAGATAATTTCTGTTATTTGGAAGCAGTCACTGCCTTACACACCTTACTTATCATGCAGATTATTCTGTGATCTGTACAATTTCATAGTGCCACTTTTATTATAACTGCAAAACAAGCCTGTGTTCCACCTTTGGTTCATATAACATTGGGTTACATTGTTGTGTGCTTCTTTCGTTTGGATAAGTCTCATTGTAAAGTCATTCACCCCTTCTTCTCTGAGTTTTCCTATTACTAAATCACATATGTGAATTCTGACCAACACAATACAGGGACATAATTTAAAGCATGATCTTTAACCCCGTTTATAAACTGGAGAAATCGGTTCTTACAGATTCCTTTTGTCATAAAATAGCACCCTTTACAATTCACCTATGCAGTTGTAATGCACGCAAATCTGGAAGACAACTTTTTGATTGGTTTCTCCTGATTAAGCTAATCCAAACTTTTCCCATTAGCACTAAGGACTTTGATTAACACCTCGCACTGTTTCATGGCCTCATTTGACTTGAAGTAGGCGACTTTCGCAACCGCGAAAATGTGGTTGCAATAATACGCAAGTACCGCTTTTTTACTGCTTCACTGCATTTGTGTACTGTTTTACACTGTTTTAACAGTATTTTTCATTGTTAGTGCTTCATTACTGCAATTGCATTTTTACTGAATTACTTAACTGCAAAACTGCTTTTTCATACCGAGAGTTGTATTTTCTGTTTGTGAGTGCTCTATCTGTGCTTTTCTGTGCATTTTTTGTGAGGGTTCTGTGTTCTAGTCAGGTAGCATAGTCTGGATAGATGCCTGCTGTTTTTTTGTTCTGATTTCCTGCTAAGGAGTGTATCATATAACTGATTTGTTATCAGTTAAAAGCATTCTCTAGAGTCTCCTTGCTCCTTTATCTGTTTAAAACTTTAATTTAGTGGCTCACTGCTGTTTCTCTGCTGGATAAACATTTATGTAGAGTTTTCTGCCTAATAGTGTAACTAGTAGCTATAATAGTTCCCCCTCCTCTATTGGTGTCTTGTTCTTAGACTTGATGGCTTTGCAGTTGCCTGCTCCTACTGTAAATTTGATCTGGGACACTCCTCCCTTTCTACTGTCATTAGCTCATTCTATCTAATACAGAGACAGCATTTGAGAAGGCCAACCCACTTAGTTTTGCAACCTTGAATTATCTTCTATACCTGCTTTTTCCCTTTCCACATAACTAAAGAAAAAAAACTTTGCTAGAATCTCCTTGTGTTCTAACTGAGTGTGCTTCTCAGCTGATAAGTATATTTTTGGCACTTTTTAACTGTTCAGAGTTGAATAAAACAACAACTGAATTAATTTCAGAATACAGTTAGAATAAACTGCATTTATTTAAACTGTATTTGCTTTAATATTGCTACACACTCAAGTGTGCTAGCTTGCACTGCACTTCAGTTGTTTTTACTGCTGTTTTAGCTGTTTTTCTGTAAAAAAAGAACAAGAAATAAAGAAAAACTTCTAAGCTTGTTTCCTTGCCTTTCCTGTAACTACTCTAGTCCAGATACAGATTTGCTGTATCCATGACTGTCTGTAAGCTTCTGAGCCCCCAAGCCTTTATGTGTTGGAGGGAAGCCTTCTAGCTTATCAGTGGGTGTGGTAAGCACTAGGTAGCCTAACACTACATAAGTGGTTTCTGGCCCAGAAATTGTAGTTTATTGGCCATTTGGGCAGTTTTTCCATATCTTTCAACTTTTTTGGTTTAAAAGCATGTGTTTGCGATTGTTTCCCACCTTTCCCCTAACTAGTCTAGTCCAGATACAGATTTGATGAATCCAGGACTGTTTGTAAGCTTCTGAGCGGTGCCAAAGTCTGCTCTTAAATTTTTCCCTTAGATTTGCTAGCTCTTCTCTCCTGTACTTTTACTAGCTTATTAGTCTAGCACTTTACCACACTTCTTGTAGCAATTATTGGAGCACACAAATGTGCTACCAGCACTAAACGTTCAACAAGGAAACAGCTTCAGTACATATTATTAATGCCCACCCCTCCAGGCATGTCTAAAGGTCAGTTCCCTGCGCTTTCTCCTATTAACCTGGTGAACATGGGCATCCTGAGGCAATGTAGCAACTGCCTCATGTACACCAACAACCCTCTCCTCTTATCTCCCAACATTCAGACTTGTGAGAGATGCACTTATATATCCAAACTGGAAGCCATGCATTCTCCAGCCAAGACTGGAATAGCTGGTCAAGAGGAGAAGGTCAACACTTGCACCACACCACATGGAACACATAGTCCTCCAGAACATACACCAGCACTGCCTTCACATAAAATCACAAACCACACACCCACCTTCATGGAGGCTCTCAACAAAATCTACCCCAAACAGCAGACACCTCCAAGGCAGAAACGCACTCGACCACCACAACACAACACTAATCACGAGACACATAACTCTCCTAAACAGTATACCACTCCGCCAAACCCCTAAGGTAAAACAGCATACCCAGCACACTACTCGTAGGTGACTCAATAGTGAGGCACACTGATGTCCCACTCACTAGGTTGAATAAGGTCAAAATAATAGTCAGCTGCCTGTCAGGTGCCAGGATCCGCCACATAATGCACATACTCAGGTCCCTCAACAACAGGTACGAATATGACTCTGTCATTGTACATGTGGGTGTGAATGACCTGAGATGTATCTCCCTGGACTACATGAAAAGAGACATGGAGGAGCTCTCAGATTATGTAGCCCATGCAGGTATGACACTAGCCCTAAGCAGCATCCTACCGTCACCCAGAATGATACCACAGCACAAGCAGAAAATGATTGATTTCAACAATTGGCTAAGTTTCTGGTGTCATTCTATGGGGATCCAGTATCTGTCTGCCTGGGATGACATGACTGACAGAACTCGATGTTTTGCCAGAGATGGCCTACATCTGTCATGCCTGAGCTTCCAGATACTGGACAAGGTATTTATAGTGCCTTT
The DNA here is from genome assembly GCF_019279795.1 of Protopterus annectens. Taxonomy (NCBI): domain Eukaryota; kingdom Metazoa; phylum Chordata; order Ceratodontiformes; family Protopteridae; genus Protopterus; species Protopterus annectens. The sequence goes on along the minus strand of NC_056743.1, from coordinate 1,199,733,362 downwards.
TTTAGGTGGTGTTCCAAAGACAAAATTACCACAACAGCTACAAATAAATGCAGTCTGAGGGTCATGCTGCTCAACGCTAGAAGTCTAAATCTCAAAATGCACTTGCTTGAAGCACTCAAAGTGGAGAACTTTGACATTTATGCTGTAACAGAGACCTGGTTAAAGGCAACAGAAAGCACCCCTGCACTACCAGGCTATAATTCATTCCACATTTTGGCCCCAGAACTCAGACTGAAGCTCCAAAGGCTGTGGTGTTTCCATATTCATAAAGGATGCCCACACCTCCAGACTCTTGGTAGTCCAACATAACACATCAGAGATACTTCAGGTGCAGCTAACACTGGGCAAGACAGTGATTCAGGTCGCAGCCTGCTATAGGTCCCCAACCTTGTTCCTAAGCACCCTGGAGAATATTAGGGTCCAAACTAACTCTCATACTGGGCGACTTCAACTACCCCTCCATTAACTGGGAAAACTACTCATGTACCAATACACTTGCCCAACGTTTCCTGGAATTTATTAATTCCAATGCCCTGGACCAGCTCGTTCTTACCCCCACTAGAGGTAGCAACATCCTTGACCTGATCATTACTAACATGGGCAACCACTGCTCTACACCAGTAGTCAACTCCTCCCTGTTTAGATCCGACCACAAACTAATCACCAAGTTAATGTGTGCTATTTTAGCACTAAACAACACCTCGACAAAGTCAACAACTCCTTACAAATCAAAGAGCAGAAAATCTTGTACAGTGAAAACCTCAATTACTTCACATCCTTTACTCTCTAGTAAATGGCTCTGCTCCTGTACCAGCCCAGGCTAATAGCAATCAGTTTCCACAGCATGTTTCTATCCCTCCATACAGTCACCACTCAAGGACTCCTCTCCCACATTTTCCATCACCCACAATCCATTTATCTATTACCTACCAGCCAGAGCCTAACAGCACCTACCAGCTACATAGACTAAGATGATAGTTACAATGTTCATTCACTGTGCTTTTATATCTTTATGTTAAAATATGCATATTGTACCCAAGCGTCTGTAAAAGCAAAGCAACCAGCATACTACTACTATACTTAAATGTCCAGAACAGAATTGAAATAACTGTCTTTTATATACGTTAAGTGCTCATTGTATAACTGATGTACTTTTCTTTCATTTATTTCAAATATCTCTGTCAATTCTTTGTAAAATCTGCACTGTAATTGTCAATGCATTTTTGTTTTCGGAGCTTTTCTTCCCAGACCTCCACAGAAAATGGGCTTCCACCCAGACAGACTATCTCAGTTAACAAATGTAAAATAAAAATAAGCAAAATAACACATCTAGGGATATAGCTTGATAATTCCCTTGCCATTCCTCTCCTCCAAGAAAAGAATGATATAAAATAAACCAAGTCTTCTCCCAGGCCAGAAAAATCACCCACTTTCTGTCCTATACAGGCAGATCTAACATACAGAGAGGCATTTAGTCACAGCTCGAATATGTCCTACCCTTAATTGTGGCTACATCAAAACAGATTTAAAAAGGTATTCAAAACATCACTAACAAAATAGTTGGATTTGTCATTTTCTCCCCAGATAAGACCACTACTGCCATACAACAGCAAATATTACATGGCTTCTAGTCAGATTAAGACTGAACTCTCCCAGGCCTCTCAGGTTTTGAAACAAATGGCTGCCTAACTTCACTCCCTTAGCTGTTCATCATGTCCTAAGGATGACCTCCTACAATTTCTGAAGCCAAGACCACAAAGGACCTTTACTTGAAACTCGGTCATCCAACCTTCAGTGCACCAAGGACAGATTCTCATGACTAGGTCCCAAACTCTGGAATCACTCCCTCAACTTAATGAAATGACCTCATACTCAATGTTATGCACCCCCTGGAAGTCCCAGCTTTTATTCCAATAGAAACTGAACAGCCTTCAAGCTTGGTGCATGACATAATATTTCCTCCACCTCGGTCAATAATATCTTCTCCTAAAAAGATGGAATCTGTCAGAAGAATTTTACTTCAGCTGATGTGCTACATTCCCCACTTTCTTACTTCACTTACTACCACACCACCCGCCCTCAGTTATCTCCGTCTTTTTTATAATCTAAATGTACATGTACCCTTGAAATGTAGTCCTAATGCAGCCTGTACTGTCTTCAGTGGTTTGCCTATATAAGACTGACTGCCATAATGCATTACGTTTATCTGTATTTCTACTTTCCAGGTACTGCAATGCCCTCACTTTGCCTGTTTTTCTGTTTGCTTTATTCGGCCAGAGGCTGAAATTGGTCTACTCTACTCAGGACTCCACTCCAGTCAACAAATTCAAATAAATAAAAATAAAATAATACATTTTCTAACACTTCTACTTTGTAATTTTTCCTTCAATTTAAGTGCAGAAACTGCAGGTGTGTGAAATTGGTCTTGTAACACTACAAGTGTGAGGATGGATAAGCCAACAGTAACATTTGGAATATCCTTTCTGTTTTCCATGTCTGGCAGATACTTCGGTGATGGCTCTGTCCTCTATGAGATCATCATTGGCCTCCTTCCCCTGAAGATGTGAGGTAAGCAGCTTGAGAATTCTGTGTACTAACAGCTGTTAGTCACTCACTAGGTTGAATAAGGTCAAAATAACAGTCAGCTGCCTGTCAGGTGCCAGGATCCGCCACATTATGCACGTCCTCAGGTCCCTCAACAACAGGTACAAATATGACTCTGGTCATTGTACATGTGGGTGTGAATGACCTGAGATGTACCTCCCTGGACTACATGAAAAGAGACATGGAGGAGCTCTCAGATTATGTAGCCAACGCAGGTATGACACTAGCCCTGAGCAGCATCCTACCATCACCCAAAATTATACCACAGTACAAGCAGAAGATGATTGATTTCAACAATTGGCTAAGTTTCTGGTGTCATTCTATGGGGATCCAGTATCTGTCTGCCTGGGATGACATGACTGACAGAACTCGATGCTTTGCCAGAGATGGCCTACATCTGTCATGCCTGAGCTTCCAGATACTGGACAAGGTATTTATAGTGCCTTTTTTAGGTGGTGTTCCAAAGACAAAATTACCACAACAGCTACAAATAAATGCAGTCTGAGGGTCATGCTGCTCAACGCTAGAAGTCTAAATCTCAAAATTCACTTGCTTGAAGCACTCAAAGTGGAGAACTTTGACATTTATGCTGTAACAGAGACCTGGTTAAAGGCAACAGAAAGCACCCCTGCACTACCAGGCTATAATTCATTCCACCTTTTGGCCCCAGAACTCAGACTGAAGCTCCAAAGGCTGTGGTGTTTCCATATTCATAAAGGATGCCCACACCTCCAGACTCTTGGTAGTCCAACATAACGCATCAGAGATACTTCAGGTGCAGCTAACATTGGGCAAGACAGTGATTCAGGTCGCAGCCTGATATAGGTCCCCAGCCTTGTTCCTAAGCACCCTGGAGAATATTAGGGTCCAAGCTAACACTCTCATACTGGGCGACTTCAACTATCCCTCCATTAACTGGGAAAACTACTCATGTACCAATACACTTGCCCAACGTTTCCTGGAATTTATTAATTCCAATGCCCTGGACCAGCTCGTTCTTATCCCCACTAGAGGTAGCAACATCCTTGACCTGATCATTACTAACATGGGCAACCACTGCTCTACACCAATAGTCAACTCCTCCCTGTTTAGATCCGACCACAAACTAATCACCTCGAAATCCACATCCCTCCCACTCCCCGCAAAGGTAACCACCATGAAAAACTTCTCCAAAGCTAACTTTGGGCTCCTAAAAACAGAGGTGGCTAACTTCATGGCACCCATGCAAATGAAGAATAGTTGCAAGACCACCGAATCATACACCAATGCACTGTACGAACACATACACAAATGGTTGGATCTCTCCATACCCAATAGAACCAACACTCTCCTCCAAAAAAAAGGAAGCCAATCTGGTGGCCCCCTTCCATAAACAAACTCTACAACAGGAGGAAACTGATGCGGAATAAGGTGAAGTCCCAAGACTGGAAAACCACCCTTATCAGCCACAACAAAAAGTTGAGATCCCTCATCAAATCCCCTAATGCTAGCTATGAAAACAGAATTGCAGCAGATAGTAAAGACAACCACAAGGCCTTCTATAGTTATGTAAAGAATCTCCAAAGCAATACCTAGATTTGCTCTGACCTAGTGCACAATGGTACCTCCTATACCAAGCCAACAGATATTGCCAATATACTGGCCGACAGATTCAGTGCCAACTTTACCCCTCTCCCCCCTCTCCAAAGGACCAATCACAATACCAGTAGATTGCCAGGGACCCAGTATTACTACTGCACAGGTTAAAACAGCACAGTCCAAGGCCAGGAATACAGCTTCTGTGGGACCTGATAATATCCCTGACTGTGTTCTACATGAACTACAGAGTGAATTGACACCTCACCTGTGTGTCATGTTCAATTACAGCCTTACCTCAGACTTTGTCCCTACTGAATGGTGCACAGGTACAGTCATCCCTCTCGAACTATCACCCCATTAGCCTGACGAATCTGATATGCAAAGCTATGGAACTCTTCATCATGGACCTAATAAACAAGGATATAGGGAATCTCTAAACTCTGGATACCACACAGCTTGGTTTTCTGAAGGGTAGATCATGCCTGCTCAACTTGGTCAACTTCTTTGAGTCAGTCACCAGAGCTGTGGATGAAGGCAAGATGGTTCCTACAGCCTACCTTGATCTGTCCAACGCCTTTGATACCATTACCCACTCAGGAATCATAGAAAAACTCACTAAGCTAGGCATCAACCCCTATATCACTAGATGGGTTGCAAACTGGCTCACAGATAGAACCCACAGTGTGAAAGTAGATGACTCCAAGTCAGACTGCTGACCAGTCACGAGCGGAGTCCCACAAGGTTCAGTCCTGTTTCCTCTCCTATTTGGTATATACTTCTCTGAAGTCCAGGCCAACACAAAGGGACTCTGGCTGACAAAGTTCGCAAACAATTGCAAGTTGGGAGCTATTATTAACTCCACAAGTGATGCTGACATCCTACAGAAAGGCCTCACTGAGACCAACGACTGGTGTCAGAACCATGGACTTATGCTCAATGCCAGAAATGTGTCGTCATCTCATTTGGGAAAAACCTGGTTCCCATGAATTACCACATCAATGGTAGTCCACTGAACACAGAAGGCATTATAAGAGATCTGGGAATACAGGTTGACAGCAACCTCTCTTTTGACCACCACATTGCCACTGTGATCAGAAAGTCCTTCTATGTGGCACATCTCATTACTAAGGGTTTTACATCCAGGAAGAAAGAGGTCATTGTCTCCCTCTACTCTTCCCTCATTAGTCCAATCATCGAGTACAATGCCCCATTTGGCATGTACCTGACTAGACACCTGCAACAACTGGAGAAGCTGCAAAAGTACCTCCCAAAGAGGATCCTAGGCCTTAAACACTTGTCCTATAGGGACAGACTCAAAAACTCCAACTATTCTTTGTCTCATATCGCCTACTTAGAGGTGAACTATGCTTGACTTACAAAGCCATGTCTGACCCAGCTCTATTAGAAATGCTGCAACTAAAGAAATCCTAACCCCTGAGCACCACATGCTCCAGAGACCTCAACCTCAGTACCACAATCAACGGAATGTGCTGGAGGGACAGGTTCATAACCCAGAGACTGCCCATGCTATGGAACAGACTTCCCATATATGTCAAACAGAGCACCTCACTGTCTCTCTTCAAGAGAAATCTTGATGAGTGGATGGGAAATAGAAAATTCACCCAGGGATCACTCCGGTGGCTCTACTCAACAAAGGCACTGGGAACCAAGGTCAGGTGGCATGATGCCAGGGTAATCCTATGGGCTAGGCTTGTAAAGGCTCCAGGGCCATTAGCCTAGTACACACCTATGAACCTCTGTAATGATTACATAAAGGTGAAGACTTGTAATAAACTGGCGTTAGGGGATCAATGCATATCATATTGCTCAGCTTACACTTTCTCTTTTCTTTTTATCAGAGAAGTCTAACTGTGTAAACAGGTATACAGTTTGCAATATAAAATGCCTGCAGTGTGCACTTTAATTTTTTCCTCCATAAAGCGTCTTCTTGAAAAGATTTTAAACAAACATCACTGGAATAATCTTGACACCCACAATAAACAAATTAAAACAAACGGTGCTTCTTTTATTCATTCTTTAGGCCACTGTAGGTATGCACTGTTTACATCTGTAATTGTACTAGACAATTTTTCTTGTGACTCAGCTTTTAATAGCCTTAAGAAATTATTCGTGATTTCAGCCAACAATTTAAAGCAATTCAACATATCAGAAGCAATTTGCTGGAACACACACAATACACACACATACACAACACACAACACACACACACAACAAACACACACACACAATTTCCCTTTCGCTTTTTCTTTCTTTCATGCCTGTTTTTAACAAATCATCTTTTAAAGCTGAAAGGGTTGTGATGAAGAAAGCGGCCACCCTGGATGCAGTAGGCAATGTACAACAACTGCAATCCAGTCCCTACAAACATACCTGGCCATCAGTTCAACAGCAGCAATCACGATATCTGAAATGAAAGTCAATACGAAGTACAAGCCAGGAAATAATTGACGGATTTTTTGAAGGGATATAATAAACCTTTTGGATTATTTCCTGGCTTGTACTTCGTATTTCTCTGTGGACTTACATTTTGCTGTTCTTAGTCTCTACATTTTGGTTTCCTGTTTTGAAATGAAAGTCATTCAATTTTTGAGAACTAGGAATTGTAGCAAGGTATTACCTAGTTACCACAGAATTCCCCTCTGCTTAGTCTGAACAGCTTCTTTAGTATTATTTTTTAACATATCTGAACTCTTAACTAAAAACATGTTTCTCTTCTCTTTTTCCATCAAATGAGAAGAAAGTTTTCTTCTCTTGGTTCCCAACTTTACAGCAGGGAGCATACCAAATGGGCCACTGCCGACAGTACCAACAGAAATTGCTACAGCTCTATTGCCCTTAACAGATTTCTAGAACACAACTTGCTAACGCTCTATTGCCCTTAAAGGGGCATTAACTCATTTCTAAAATCAGTTGCTTCCTAGAGTTCTTTGTTCACCTTTTAGTGCAGTGTAAGTCACATGTTCACAGAGAGGCAGGATTTTCAGAAAAGCTTGTTAGCATACTGCAGGTCAGATTTCACAAACTGAATACGTAACTCAGGCAGGTATGTCCCTAGCCTTAAGCAGCATCCTATCATCACCCAGAATGATGCCTCAGTAGAAACAGAAAATGACTGACTTTGATAATTGGCTTAGTTTCTGGTGTCATTCCAAGGGGATCCAGTACCTGACAGCCTGGGAGGACATGAGTGACAGACCACAATGCTTTGCCAGAGATGGCCTTCATCTGTCTCCCCTGGGCTTCCATCTTCTGGCAAAGGCTCTTGCCTCCCCCATACTACCTTTTTTAGGCAAAGTCATGAGGACAAAATTAATGTGAAAAATTCTTCTAAACAAAAGTCATGCTGCTAAATGCCAGGAGTCTTAACACGAAACTGCACTCACTGCAAGCATTCCTCGCCTGGAAGATGCTAACATTTGTGCAGTCACTGAAACTGGGTTCAAAGCTGCAGAGAGCATCCCAGCCTTATCAGGTTACTTATCCTACCATACTTTCAGACCCCAAACAGAGAGCTACAAAGCCAAAGGAGGTGGAGTTTCAATATTTATCAAAGACATAAACACCTCCAAGCTGGTCAAACAGTATGACACACAGGAGACACTCCAGGTGCAGTTAACTATTGACAAAACACTTATTCAAACCATAGCTAGCTACAGACCCCCAACCATGAATCAGGAGGCCCTCTCCACCTATCTGGACTTACTTGAATCCATGAAGATTCAACCTTTTACCCTGATCCTGGGTAACTTTAACTACCCAACCACAGAGTGGAAGACCTATTCTAGCTCAAACACGAATGCCCAGAGATTCCTCGGTTCGTCAATGCCAATGCATTGGATCAGCTGGTCGACAACCCCACAAGAGGTGAAAACATCCTGGACCTGGTACTAACCAACATGAGTAGCCTCTGTAGCATCCCTACAGTGTCATCCTCCTTGGTAAGATCCAACCATAAAGTAATCACTTTCAAAGTCACCATCTCCCCTGACCCCCCCCCCACCTTGCCAGGGTCGAACAAAAAAAACTTTTCCAAAGCTGACTACAACCTCCTGTGAGCATGTATAAGCAGCTTTATACCCATCATCCTTTCAGATGAATCAAGCACTAATGTCCAAGCCAACAACAAAAAAACTATATGAGCACCTATATAGCTGCATGGACTGAACAACACCTGACAGGACCAAATCATCTTCCTCAAGGAAGAGTAAACCTGTCTGGTGGACAGCAGCAATAAACAGATTCTATAATAAAATGAAAATATTGCTGTCCAGGACCAAGAAGGAGCATGTGCCAAGTTGGAAGCAATCTCTCCTTTGTCTGAACAAGCAAATAAGGTCACTGGTAAAATCCTCTGTCTAACATCGAGTCCAAATTGGCCATATCCACTTAGGACAATCAAAAGGCCTTCTTCACATATGTCTGCAATCTCAAAGGTAACTCCCAAATCTGCTCTGAATTGGTGGTCAAGAATACTACATAAACAAATGCCATGGATATAGCCAAACTGCTGGCAGACAAGTTCAGTGAAACCTTCACCCCCCCCCCGTCCCCATCAGTAAACCAGGACATCCCCATTACCTGCCCCCTCCCCTCATCACCAGGGAGCAGGTTATTAATCCCCTCTCAAAGGCAAAAAATACAACCTTCATGGGACCCAACATCCCTGGCTGTGTCCCACATGAACTCAGGTAAGAGCTCTCAGCACCACTAGGCACCCTATTCAACCAAAGCCTGTGCACCGACTTCATCCCAGCAGAATGGAGGACAGCCACTGTCATCTCTCTGCACTAAGATGGAGTGTCCACCCACTCAGGCAATTATAGGCCCATCAGCCTAACTAGCCTGATCTGCAAGGCCATGGAATGCATTACCATGGAACTTATAAACAAGAACATTGGCAACCTCCAAATGTTTGATCCCACACAGTTTGGTTTTCTCAAAGGCAGATCATACCTGTTAAACTTGGTCACCTTCTTTGAAACAGTCACCAAAGCCATGGATGAGGGCAAGACAGTGCACATCGCCTACCATGACCTAGCCAAAGCCTTCAGCACTATTCCCCACTAGGGCATAATAGATAAACTCTCCCAGCTAGGCATCAGCCCATATGCTACCAGATGGGTAGCTAATTGGCTCACTGATAGAACCCACTCAGTCAAAATAGGGGAAGCCACCTCTACTAGTAGACCCGTAACAAGCTGCGTACCCCAATGATCGGTCTTGGGGCCTCTACTGTTTGGGATATATTTTTCTGAGGTGCAAGTCCAAACCAGTGGTCTGTGGCTGACCACGTTTGCAGATGACTGCAAGCTGGGCACTGTCATAAATTCCCTAGTGATCTAAATGTCCTCCAAGAGAGCCTTAACCAAATGAATGACTGGTGCCAAAAGCATGGCCTCAAACCGAATGCCAAGAAATGCATCATTATCTCCTTTGAGGAAAATGGTGTCCCCACTAATTATCACATTAATAACAATGTACTAAGCATGCAATCAGTCATGAGGGACTTGGGCACTCAGGTTGATAGCAACCTGACTTTTGACCACCATGTTGCCTCCATTGTACGAAAGGCTTTCTACATGGCCCATGTCATAAGTAAGGGTATTTCATCCAGGAACAAGGAGGTCATAACATCCCTGTAATCCTTCCTTATCAGACTCATTATCGAGTACATTGCCCCCTTTGGCATGTACCTTACTAAGCACATGCAGCAGTTGGAGAGAACACAGAGGTTCCTGACCAGGAAAACCCAGGGTCTCAAATATCTGTCCTATACAGATAGGCTAAAAGCCCTGTCCCTCTACTCAGTCTTGTACAGACTGCTCAGAGGTGACCTGTGTCTGACATACAAGGCCATCTCAGACTCAGCCTTGATGGAGTTGTTGCATATCCATAAGTCAAACTCCACTCACGCAACCCGCATGCAAGGTCTCAACCTGGTCTGTGACATTAATAGAACTTGTTGGCGGGATAGATTTGTGTCCCAACGACTCCACCATCTGTGGAACAGACTTCCTCTTCATGTCAAGCAGAGTACATCACTAGACCTCTTTAAGAGGAACCTGGACGACTGGATGGGAAACAGAAAATAAACCCCTGAGATCCCACCTGTGTCCTTGCTGGACAGGGAAAACAGGTGCTGACTTTGTGAGAACATGGGTGAAATTCTTGGCTAGGCTTATAAGGGCCTCTGGGCTAATAGCCTAGTATCATCCTATGAACCTATGAACTTTAGTGGGGGGTGGTTATTATAGGAAATGTTAAGAGTTTGTCCATTTGTATTTTCCTTCCCCCACCCATAGGCTATTAGATTAGTTGAATGACTGTTTAAGCCTCAGCCAGAGATGCTATCTAGTCACACTCACATCTGCAGCCTTTGTAGCAGCGAAATTACATTACAGTATTTGCTTGTTTTTTTGTAAAACTTAGTGGAATGATTATCCCGGCCTAGGCAATTGTATTTTCTTTTGTTTGTTTTTGTTTCATGCTTGTTGCTACATGTTTTTTCCCTTCACTGGTAATTATTTTTCATTTGGTCAGCAATAGTGTTGTTAATTAGTGTATGTACTCATGCAGACATAAATTGATATGACAGTTTCCCTCATTTCACAGGACAGCATTGCTTTGGACAGTTGTATCTTGGAAACAAACCCCATGAGTTGCAAATGTCCTGAGATTCAAGAAGAATAAAATATTATAATGCTTCAATAAAAAACATGTCAGACAACTTTGAAATTGAATCTTGTTACTGTACTAAAAGTATTTTCCCATTACTTGACACCCTTCAGGAATCACTCAGTAACTGTCTGTATAATACTGATCCCATCCAACTGCATTCATTTTTTTTCTTCCCTGCATTGTGGTAACATTTTTGGATCTTTCACTCTTTTCCTGAATATCTGACTGCGGTAAAGTTACATTGGTTACTATTTGAAAGTTAGGGCAAATGTAGTTACTATATTTCCCTACATTTTCCTATCTTTGTGCATAACTATGTATGCAATATGTAATCTAACTGTATATTCATGTGGTTGTAAAACCACAGCCTTGCTGTGTCTTACTGACTGGCTTGCAATTCAAGGAGTTCTTGAATGTCTGTCATATTTGTATGTGCTGGATATGTAATATTGCATGTAGTTTATTAAAACTTGGTATGTAGTGCATATAATTGTTTTAGTGGTATACTTCACTGTTAATACTGGAATTCTCATAACTTTTTTCAAACTTGTCTCTTTTGTGACTCAGATGGCTGTGATGAGGAGACCACTTACTCCCTTATCAAGATGGAAATAGATAATTTAAATAAATAAATGCATGTGTCAGGTGTTTATCATACTTATTGCTTTTGTTGTTTAAAATGCATTTGCTGTATATCCTTATGTCTTTATAGATTCACATATATTTGTATGTGTATACACATACACACACAGGACTGCGGTGGTGGTGCTGCGGTAGCGTTGTCGCCTTATAGCAAGACATTGTTCCGTTCGATTCTCAGCTAGAGCGTACTCTGTGTGGACGCATACGTGAATGGGGCGTGCCTTCGTTGAAGGTTGTGCGTCAGGGCTGGTAACCCGGGTATGTAAAAATCCACTACCAATCATTAGCCTTCCGGAGTTCCGCTGTGGCGACCCCTAACCAGGAAAAGCCGAAAGACACAAACAATACATACACACACACACACACACACACACACACACACACACACACACACACACACACAAATCTGTCTCTGAATTTGTGTGCGTCTCTGTTTATGTATACAGATGTACACACACATCTATATGTGTGGTATGTTGGTGGATACATACATATATACATGCACACTCATACACTGACATGCAGGAGGTATTTTGACAAAGGTGACAGTACAGCTGCTCCCAACAGCATTCATGTCACTGACCCTTTATTGCTAGTTTTACAAGTAACAGTTTCCATTTTGTCATATGCCACTTGACAAGAGTATTAAAAGTGTGACTCAAACTACAAATTTTACAGACCCATAAGCTTAATCAGCCTTATCTGTAAGGCCATGGAACAAATCATCATGGACCCTATAAATAAGGACACAGGTCATCTCCAAACCCTTGATTAGACACAGCTTGGTTTTGTCAAAGACAGATCATGCCTGTTAAACCTGATAATATCAACCCTTATGTTGTCAGGTAGGTTGCTAACTAGCTCACTGACAAATCACAGTCAAAGATGGGGACTTTACCTCAGCCAGGAGACCTGTCAGCAGTGGGGCTCCATAAGGGTCAGTACTGAGTCCCCTGTTCAGAATATACATCTCTGAAGTTCAGGCCAAAACAGAGGGGCTGTGGCTGACTAAGTTTGCTGATGACTGCAAAGTAGGTGCAATCATTCAATCCCCAAATTATGTCAATATACTTCAAAAGGGACTTACATAAGTCAATGACTGGTGCCAAAGTTGTGGAATCAAACTTAGTGCTAAAAAATACACCATCATCCCCTTCAGTAAAAACAATATCCCTGCAGACTATCATATAAATAATAATACCCACATAACAACTCAGTAGTGACCGACATGGAAATGCAAGTTGACTGTAGCCTAAACTTTGGCCATCATGTGTCTACTGTGGTAAGGAAGGCATTCTACGTTGCTCACCTCATTAGCAAAGGCATTGCCTCAAGAGCGAAAGAGTCATAGCTCCCCTGTACTCACCCTCATTAAGCCAATAATTGAGTACAATGCTCCCTTTGGTATGTACCTTACCAGGCACCTGCAGCAACTTGAGAGTTTCCAGCACATGTTATACATTGACAGACTGAAGTCATCATTACTGTACTCAGTATTATACAGACTACTTAAAGAAGACTTGTGCCTGGACCACAGAGCAATCTCAGATTCAGACCTAATGGAAATTCTGCACATCCATCAAATGGGATAAGGGTCACTTGCTTCAGGGACCTAAACCTGGCCTGCAAAATAAATATGACCTGCTGGAGGGACAGATATGTCTCTCAGACGTTGCCACTCCTCTGGAATAGGCTACCAATTCACATCAACAGAGCCTCTCTATGACCCTGTTTAAGTGTAGCCTGGATGAGAAACCATAAATTCCTTCCAGGGGGTTTTACCTATGACCCTCCTAGATATGGTCATTGTTACATCTTGAGTTTAGTTAGGCTAGATCCTTTATATTGTGTTTCTGTAGGATTATATTGGGGACACACGGCTAGGCTTATAAAGACCTTTGGGTTTGTAGCCTAGTAACCACCTCTGAACCTATCAAGTAACAAGAGTACTCTTGCCTTCAGTCAACTCAATTTTATAGATGATAATCTTGTGTGTTGGCACACTCTCAGACTGCACTGCATTTTTTTCAGGGTAACTGTTGCCACATCCCTAAGAATTTGGTGGGGAGAGGTATTTAGGAGGAAGGAAGCTCAGCAACAGGGGGCCAAGAGTAATTACACATAGACATCAATTTGCCATTACATAGCTGGAGTTCTTTCTGGATATACAAAACAGGAGGCAAACAAGGTACTCCCAACTCAAAGTGGACAACATATGTATAGTTCAGGCAGGGAGCAATCAGCAAAAAGAGTGAGGTGAAGAATAATTGGACATTTTACACTATGTTGCTTTTATAGTGGGCTCAGTTCAAGAGAGTGGCACTGGAAACAGCACCAGTACCAGTGTAGGTATAAATTCACAGTATCAGTGCACATATGGGAATAACAGATAACAAACACCCTCAGTAGAGGTAATTAGGTGGCTTACAAAAGGGTACTGCAGCACTTTAGAGATACTAGGAAGGCGCACGGTTGTCCAGTTGTATGGTTCATAGCAGTAAAACAATGGAGGTCACACATCCTGTTACTATTAGAGGCTGATTAAAACAAGCTGAAGGCAGCATTATACCTGGCAAGCTATCAGCTGGCTGCACAAAGCCAGGGGGAGGCAGAGCGAGCCTTATGGGACAAACTTCAAATCAGTAATACAACACATTGTTTTTCATAGCCTGTTGTCTATCAGCCCTATGTGGAGGATTTAGCTGGTAGCAATAAGAATATTCTAAGGATAAATAGGAGCAACCTATGACTGATCAGAAAGTGAAGGACCAGTGGCTGGCTCCAGCCTCAGGGGCCACAGAATGGAATGTAGTACAATGCCTACAACATTACCAAACACTGTGCCTCCAACACAGAAGCCCACTCACACACTTTCATCATAGACTGGTACTTAAGAAGGAGCTGTTTTCTGTCATGAGAGGAATACCCTGCTTACCCAGCTTCAGGTGAGGGCTATATTGAAGAAAACAGTGGAGTGATGAAGCTTGGACCCCAAATATATATCCCACGCTCAGTTACATTCCATGCTCATTTAGCATAGCGGCAGCTTCTCATGTGCAGTGAGCAAGGACATCATTGGAGAACAACAAGAAATAAGGAAGACAGAAGTACAAATCTCATGAAAGATAGCTGAAAAATAACCTATTCTACCATGTCTATCATTGTTGTCTTATTTGCAGAACACACATTGCACCTTCCGACAATACCTTTTGTTGACTGGAGCTTCCTGCATGTTTGATCACCTGGTACCTTGCTGGTGCTCTTCCATGTGAACGGAAACACCTGTTTTATATATCACTTCCTGGAACATGCTGACATTACCTGCCATGTATTGTGGTACCTAAAGTATAACATATAAAATTAGTATTAAAGCTGAAATTATGATATTTACACTGAAGCCATACAGTTTGCTGAGCTGTACACTCTTCCGCAATCCTTACCATTGTCTACTATTCATGGTGATACTTGTATCAAGGGTTCAAATGGTATTTTCTGACATGTGCAGTTCTTGCCCTGTATGTCAGCAGAGAGCTGTCCATCAGTAGGGTACATGGCCCATTCCACCCTGCTTGACCTCTTACAGCTATGCAAAACACACACCACCATGAACACTCACAACAAAGAGTGTAATCTTTTATAGACACAGAAACAGAGCATGGCTGGCACAACAGATTTGTATCTTAAAGGAATCCTATACTTATTGAATAAACTTCCTATGCATGTCAAACAACACTACACATAGTCTGTATTCAGTAATATTCTGAACGAATAACCTGGAAATCATAAATCCTCTTTGGGTTATATAGCAGGGTGCTTCTTGACCATTGAGGTTAACTCAACTTGACAATGCTCGGGTTTAGCTGGCTGTGCTTATCAATGGTCTTTTGAACTGCATACCTAGTATACATCTATGAACTTATCAACCTAATATATAATTACCACATATCTTACAAATGTGCATGCTGCATACAGAATATATATGCAGACAAAAACGTCAATTTATTGATGAATTTATTTCTATATTCCATCTCATTTCAATGTCATTATATGGTCATTAGTATATACTACTGACTACACCAATTGTCATACTATCATGATTGTTCTAAAGATATCTCTGAATTGCACATCCTCAACATATCAGCACTTACTGCATAGTTTATCTTTACATACTGTGCTATTTTTTCTTTCTGAATACCCACTACTGTGTTTTATGTCCTGCAGAAGAAGAAGAAGAGGACCAACTATATACACACATAACAAGGTATGAATAAACAGAAATTTAATTGTTTATTTTAATAAATACTGAAAACAACAAATAGATGTGCGCTGTACTGTCCAGGGTACCATGAATTAAACTTATGCTCTGTTTGATATATAAAACACAAAAATTCCACCAGCAGGCAAACCACATTAGTAGCCAGAAATGAAAACTAAATGCAGAGAGAAGCACCAGTGCAGAGACACAGCAGTCACAGTTCAAAGTATACACAACACAGCATATCTTTAGGCTTTTTCCTGGTAAGGGGTCGCCACAGCGGAACTCCGGTCCGCTAATGATTGGCAGTAGATTTTTTTTTTTACGAAAAGCCAAGGTGCCAGCTCAACGCCCAACCTTCAACGAAGGCACGCCCATTTACGCATGCATGTCTTTTGAACACTACCCAACCACGGGTAGGACATGCAGACTCCACACAGAAGGCACTCTCAAGCCAAGCCAAGAATCAAACAGGAGAACCTCTTGCTGTGAGGTAACAACACTACCGCTGTACCACTGCAGAAGTCAGTCACAGTTCAAAGTATCCACAGGTAAAATAGGCAGCAGGTGAAATAAATCCAAGTATAGAAATACAGCAGTCACAATTTGAAATATTCAAGTAGGCAGCAGATAAAATAAATCCAAGTTTAATACATATACAGACTGGTAAGCGCTTTCACTATGGAATCATAGCTTCTTCAGACCCTAGTGAAACAACATCTTTACTAAACATTTAAATAACACTGTCATAATACACAAACCAATAAAAATCTAAAACTAATAAAGCAATTAAATAGTTAAAGCTGAACTCACTAAAAAAGTGAGCTCATCAAAAAGGAAACAGACATCACATTTTCCTTTTCCTTCTAGCTTTTAAAACAGGTTTCAAAGGTACAAATTAATTTATATCTAACCCTATATGAGAACGTAGTTTGGCTATCCATCTTGCTTCACATCTTTTTGTTTCATTTTCCGTGTTACCCACCCTAGCATTTTCATATATAACATCTAACACAGTAAAAGAAAACCTATGTGCGTTACCTTGCATCTGAACATATTTAGCTAAGGAATTGATAGTTTACCTTTATTAATACAATATATATGGTCCCTAATACATTCATGAAACTGACGGTTGGTTTTGCCAACATAAAATGAGCTGCACTGCTCACAGTTGGCTAACTAAATAATATTCATAGAGTCACAGTTAGCCATAACATTTACAAAATATTTCTTCCCTGTCTGTGGATGAACAAACTCATTACCCTCTCTAACATGCTGACAAAAATGACAAGAACCACATTTTTTGGTACCCTCTCCCCATTGTCCATAAACCAACTTATCCGGGTAACACAACAACATCTTTAAATTTGCCATATTCCCGTAGTAAAACTTAGGAGATGTGCCAACTAATGCTTCAACAGATGAATCAGAGGTTAGAATATGCCAATTCTTTTTAATTACATCAGTGGCTTTATTTATGTCGCTGGAAAAAGTCATATGGGCTCTTAAAACATTGTCCCTTCTAACTTGTCTATGTGGGTCCCGAATAGGGGTCGTAAAATAGGGTCTCCCAACACCCTTCCTAAGCTGGCAGGCACCATATATATCCTTAGCTATCTCAGTCCTCTGATACCCCCTAGTTTCAAAATCATCCTTCAGGGTCACAGTAAATTCCTCAAAATCCTGGTCTTTAACATGTAGCCTAGAGGCCTTTAACATCTGTCCCTAACCACATTCTCAAACACATGGTTAGGATGCATACTGCTATGATGGACAAAACTCAGTTTGTAACAATTCTTCCTATAAAGGCTTGTAATAAGTCTATTACTACCAAGCTCATAACATCCAAATAGGGTATCTCAGTATGGGACTTAGTGGCAGTGAATTGCAAAAAGTCTGTAGTGGAATGACGGTAGCAAATAAATTAATCTAATTCCACTATGGTGCCAGTCCAAACCATAAGAAGGTCATCCACAAACCGTTGGTAAAATTTTATTTGATAACCCCACCATCTTGAACTCACTAGAAACTTGCAGCCATAACAGCATTAGAGTAGCTATTGGCACAAGATGTACCCATACTGACGCCATGCCTCTGATGGTAATATCTATTGTCGAATGTGAAAATGTTATTCTCTAAAACCATCTCAAGGAGAACGACAATGAAATCAATCTGCCTAGCATACAAATCAGTTCTCATTTCAATAAAATCCTTAACCATTAAAATACCCTGCTGGTTAGGTATCACTGTGAACAGTGATACAACAAGTGTTACCAGAAGGTTGCTAGATGGAAACACATCATCCCTGGAAAACCCATAAAATCAAAAAGAAATTGCTGTGTATCTTTTAACACAAAGACATGTGTCCAACATCAGTCTCAACTTTTTCTCTAGATAAATGGACATAGGTTCAGTGAGCCACCCCCCCCCCCCCCAGCATCTATAGGTCTAAATGGAGAGTGGCCCATATTCTTATAAATCTTGGGTAAACCCTGAAATAATGGAACAAGAGGTAAATCAACTTTTAGGTACCTGTATAAATCATCAGGAATAGCTCCTTCTAACTTGGCATTACGGAGCAAACTATGAACACTAGTAATAAAACCATATAGCTCAACCTTAAAAATACAGCTATAAGTTTCACTATCGGATAACATGGCATTCAGGCTATTATAATAAAATTAATGGTTCATAACAACCACTATGCCCCCCTTATCAGCAGATTTTATCACAATACTTCGTTCATTCATAAGACAGCGTAAAGCATGCTAGTCTTCTGGTGACAAATGAACAAACCTGCAACCAGTTTTACCTTTCTGTAACACATTATAAATAACACATTCACACAGTCTCAAAAACACTTCTAAAGAAGAATTACTGACATGAACAAATGAAATAGGTTCACGAAATGAAACATTCTTGTCAATACCAGTCTCTCCAAAACGTAACTTCAACATAATATTTCGTGCAAACAGTTTCAAATCAAAAATAACATCCACCACATCATAACCTTGTGATAGAATGAAAGATAAACCTTTACTCAAAATTGACACTTCTGCTTCAGACAGTACCTTCATAAATATATTATGTATCAATGTACATCTCTCATGAGCCACATTCTCTTCAAACTTTTGTTTTTCTTTCCTACATTGCACTTCTTCCACTCCCCCCTCCCTCAACTGCGTGAGCATGAGTGGTCGCTTAACCCATGTGTTTTGATGGGCTGTGGCAGAGTCGGAAAACCCTGCCCCATCGAAGCAACAGCAGTTTTCCTTCTAACCACTGGTTACTCAACAGTACTATTCGTAGCTGGAGTCATCCCTCTTTGGTTAGTTTTCACCTGGTTTGCCAGTCTCATTGGGGGGAGTGGTATATACAGAGTTGTCACTCAACACAGTAGTTAATTTGGGAGAGCTACTTGGTGCTGTTTTAGGTAAGGTCATGTCATCGCAGCTTTCAAATGCATCAGAGGATATTGCTGTGTTCAATTTCTCATTTGTCACATTTCTTGGCCAGGAAAAAAACACGATCAGCAAGAAAATCACTTAAATCATGGTTAAGTTTCTTCCTCTTACTGCTAATGAACTTCCTTTCATAGGCACTCACATTATCTAAAATGTCATTAATAGCCAGATCAACCTCATCTGGCGACATTAGTGTATGGAGTTCACTTTCTTCTCAATGGATATCAGCACAAAGTTCAGTTTCTTTAGACACAGAAAAGTCTATCAGCAATTGAAGGTAGCGAAAACTAGCCTCTAAATTTTCTGCCAAGATGCTAATAAATCAGGGTAGCAAGTGACATGTGAGGGCATATTAAGAACCCTGAGGCCCCTTGGTATAACTTTAAACTGTATACAAGCTTCAAATGCAGTCTCTTGTGTTGATAACATTAAAGTTCATACAAATTATTTTCTACAATCCTCAATTTAGCAGCAAATAACTTCCTTGCTTCCTCTTCAACAGTATTAGATTCATTCAAAGAGTACTCACCACTCAACAGGGGGTTTGTATCAACATTCAGAAATCTTGTCATTCTGATGTTTCTCATTGTTAACTGCCCATGGTTCATTGCAGTGTCTATAGCTGTGTTACCAGAAAATCCTTCAGCCATGCTCTGCTGGTAAAATCAAAAGTCCAAAATGGAAAACAAAAATTCCACCAGCAGACAAACTACACTAGTAGCCAGAAATGAAAACTAAATGCAGAGAAAAGCACCAGTGTGGAAACACAGCAGTCACAGTTCAAAGTATCCACAGGTAAAATAGGCAGCAAACAGCAGGCAGCAGGTGAAATAAATCCAAGTATGGAAACACAGCAGTCACAATTTAAAATATCCTTTGAAACCCATTTTAAAAGCTAGAAGGAAAAGGAAAATGTAATGTCTAGTTCCTTTTTGCTGGGTTCACTTTTTAGTGAGTTCAGCTTTAGCTATGTAATTGTTTTACTAGTTTTAGCTTTTGATTGGTCTGTGTATTATGACAGTGTTATTTAAATGTTTAGTAAAGATGTTGTTTCACTAGGGTCTGAAGAAGCTATGATTCCATAGTGAAAGCGCTTACCAGTCTGTATATGTATTAAAACTGGATTTAGTTTATCTGCTGCCTGCTGTTTGCTGCCTACTTTACCTTTGGATATTTTAAATTCTGACAACTGTGTTTCCATACTTATAGGTTCATAGGTTCATAGGTAGGTACTAGGCTAGCCTAGCCAAAAAATGTATCCTGGCTTTCGCCACCCAAGAAAATTATTTACCTGTGCCCCTGTCGAGCAGAGCCACAGAAGTGATCCCCGGGGTGAATTTCCCATTTCCCATCCAATCATCAAGATTTTTCTTGAAGAGTGCTAATGAGGAGCTCTGTTTGAGATAGATAGGTAGTCTGTTCCAGAGTATGGGAAGTCTCTGGGACAGGAATCTATCCCTCCAGCATGTTCTGTTTATTGTGGTGACAAGGTTAAGGTCCGTAGAGCATGTAGCTCGGAGGGATTGGGATTTCTTTAAATGGAGCATGTCCAACAGCTCTGGGTTTGACATAGCTTTGTATGTTAGGCAGAGATCGCCCCTGAGTAGGCGATATGCAATGGAGTAAAGCTGTAGTTTTTTGAGACGGTCTGCATAGGGCATCTGTTTGAGGCCAGTAATCCTCTTTGTGAGGTATTTCTGTGGTCTTTCCAGTTGTTGTAGATGTCTTGTGAGGTACATACAAAAGGCGTTGTACTCTATAATGGGTCTAATGAGTGATGAGCAGAGGGAACAATGACCTCTTTTTTCTGGATGAGAATCCTTTTGTGATGAGATGAGCCACGTAGAAGGATTTCCTGACCACTGTGGCGATGTGATTATCAAAGGAGAGACTACTGTCCACCTGTGTCCCAAGGTCTCATCACATTTTCGGCATTAAGTAGACTACCAGCTATGTGGTAGTTCATGGGTACAGAGTTTTTACCAAAGGGGATGACAATACACTTTTTGGCATTGATCTTCAGGCCATGGCTTTGACACCAGGTATCTGTCTCAGTGAGGCCCTTTTGTAGTTTGTCCACATCATTAGGAGTTTCGATTATGGCTCCTAGTTTGCAGTCATCTGTGAACTTTGTTAGCCAAAGACCTTCTGTGTTGGCCTGCACTTCAGAGAAGTAGATACCAAACAGGAGAGGACCCAGGACTGAACCCTGTAGTAATCCACTTGTCACTGGTCTGATGTTGGATTTGGAATCCGCTACTTTCACAGCGTGGGTTCTGTCCGTGAGCCAGTTGGCAACCCAACTTGTGACATAGGGATTTATACCTAGTTTAGTGAGCTTATCTATAATTCCAGAGTGGGGGATGGTGTCAAAAGCCTTGGCGAGATCTAGATAAGCTGTGTGAACCATTTTACCCTCATCTATGGCTTTGGTGACTGCTTCAAAGAAGTCAATCAGGTTTAGGAGACATGATCTGCCTTTTACAAATCCAAACTGAGTAGGGTCCAGAGTTTGGAGATTACCAATGTCTTTGTTTATGAGATCCACAATTATATATTCCATGGCCTTGCAGACCAGGCTCGTCAGGCTAATGAGGCGTTCCCGGGGTCCGTCATGGCTCCCCCTTTATGGAGTGGGATAACTGTCCCGGTGCGCCATTCAGTGGGTACAAAGCCTGAGGTGAGGCTATGATTGAACATGGTACTTAGTTAGGGTGCCAGTTCATTCTGTAGTTCGTGTAGAATGCAGCCTGGGATATTGTCAGGTCCCATGGATGCTGTGTTCTTGGCTTTGGAGAGTGTGTTTTTTACCTGTGCAGTCGTGATTATAGGAACTTTGCATTCTTCCAGTATAGAGATAGGCCCTCTAGGGGGTGAGAGGGGGCTAAAGTTAGTACTGAACCTATCTGCTAGGATGCTGGCAATATCAGTTGGTTCTGTATATTTAGTGCTATTATGATGTAACTCAGAGCAGATCTGAGTGTTCACATTTAGATTCTTGACATAGCTATAGAATGCTTTGTGGCTGTCTTTAGAGTCAGTGGCAATTTTGTTTTCATAACTAGCTTTGGAGGATTTTATGAGGGATCTCAGCTTCTTATTGAGGTTGACCAGGGAGTTCCTCCAGTCATGGGATTTTACTCTTTTTTGCAACAGTT
The DNA here is from genome assembly GCF_019279795.1 of Protopterus annectens. Lineage (NCBI taxonomy): Eukaryota > Metazoa > Chordata > Ceratodontiformes > Protopteridae > Protopterus > Protopterus annectens. The sequence goes on along the minus strand of NC_056743.1, from coordinate 1,199,710,962 downwards.
TCTTTCTTCTATTGTAGAGTTTGTTTATGGCAGAGGACCACCAGATTGGCTTCCTTTTTTTGGAGGATAACATCTTGGTTCTATTAGGGATAGCATGATCCATGCACTCGTGTAAATGCTTATAAAGTGCATTTGTGCAGGATTTGGCAGTCATACCTCTATTGCCCGTCTGCATGGGTGTCATCAAGTTTGCCACTTCCGTCTTAAGAAGTGTGAAATTGGCTTTTGAGAAGCTTTTTACAATGGATTCCCTAATTAGGGCTGGGGGTGGGATGTGGATGTCTAGGCTGATTAGCTTGTGGTCGGATCTGACCAACGAGGAATTGACCTCTGATGTGGAACACCGGTTTCCCATGTTGGTAATGACCAGGTCTAGGATATTGCTGCCCCTGGTGGGGGTGTGAATAAGTTGATCCAAGGCATTGGAATTTATGAATTCTAGAAAACGTTGAGCAAAAGAGTTGGTACATGAGTAGTTTTCCCAGTTAATGGTGGGGTAGTTGAAATCACCCATTATTAGGGTGTTGGGTTGTACCCTAATACTTTCCAGTGTATCAAGAAATGAGGAGTGTGAATCCTGGGGCATGGTGGGGGGTCTGTTGCAAGCTACAATTTGGATTGCGGTCTTGCCCAGAGTTAGTTGCACTTGGATAATCTCGGATGCATTATGCTGTGCAACTAGCCTGGAGGTGTGGATATCCTTAATGAATATGGACACGCCTCCGCCTTTAGTGCTTCTTTCTGGGTTAGGTGGCTGAAAGGTGTGGTATGAATTGAAGCCTGGTAATGCAGGGTGCTCTCTGGAGCTTTGAACCAGGTCTCTGTCACTGCACAGATGTCAATGTTCTCCATTTTAAGGAGTGCCTCGAGTGAGTGCATTTTGAGGTTTAGACTTCTAGCATTGAGTAGCATTACCCTCAGATTTTGCTTGCTTGTACCTGTTACGGTGGTGAATTTGTCATTTGAACCTTGCCTAAAGAAGCCACTATAGGGGTGGCAAGAGCCTTAGCCAGTATCCTGAATCCTAAGGGTGACAGGTGCAGGCCATCTCTGGCAAAGCATCATGGACTGTCGATCATGTCGTCCCAGGCAGACAAATACTGGATCCCCTTAGAATGACACCAGAAGCTTAGCCAATTGTTGAAGTCAATCATTTTGTCCTTGTACTGTGGTATTATTCTGGGTGATGGCAGGATGCTACTCAGGGTTAGGGTCATACCTGCCTGGGATACAAGATCGGAGAGCTCCTCCATGTCTCTTTTCATGTAGTCCAGAGAGGTATGTCTCAGGTCATTCACACCAACATGGACAATGACAGTGTCATATTTGTACTTATTGTGGAGTGACCCGAGTGCATGCATTATGTGGTGGATCCTGGCACCTGACAGGCAGATGACAGTAACTTTCTCCTTGTTTAGTCCAGTGAGTGGAATATCAGTGTGCCTGACTATAGAGTCACCTATGACTAGATTGTTGGGTACGTTGTTATGACTTATGGGCTGTGGTTGAGTAGCACACTGAGTTTGTGGGCTATGTGTCATTTGGGTTGTGTTGGGGGGTGGAGTTTGCTTGCGTTTATGCTTTGGATGTCCCTGATGCTTGGGCAGGTTTTTATTGAGAGCCTCTGTGAATGTAGGTGTGTGTTTTGTGTTTCTATGTGTGTGTTTTGGTGGTGTAGGTTTTGAGGGACTATGTGATGAGTGTGGTGTAGTGCAAGTGTTTACCTTCTCCTCTTGACTGTCTAGTCCAGTCTTGGGTGAAGACAGCTTTGCTTCCAGTTTGGCTATATAAGTGCATCTCTCACAGGTTGTAGTGTTGGGTGGTAGGATGAGAGGGTTGTCTGTTTACATGAGGCAATTGCTGCATTGCCCCAAGATGCCCAGATTCATCAGGTAGACAGGAGAAATCACTGGGAGCTGTCCCTTAGAAATGCCTGGATAAGTGCTTATTTATTAAGTACTAAAAACTACTTTCCACTAGACAACTTGGATTTATTTCACATGCTACCTGCTGTTTGCTGCCTATTTTACCTGTGGATACTTTGAACTATGACTGCTGTGTTTCCACACTGGTACTTCCCTCTGCACTCTGTTTGAAATAATTTAACTTATTCCCATTATTTCTTTATTGAGCTGTTTATTTGTTTAATTATTAATTTCAGCTTGATAACCATGTAAGTGGGAGGCTGACAGACCCTTTTCAGTCACAACCTGAGCTTCATGGTGTAAGACACAAACAGAAAATTGTAAATAGAAAAAAGAACTTATGTCTTACCATAACGTTCCATCTGTGTTGTAGATCTTTATTCATTCCTTACTGTTAGGTCCTCGGTTCTGTCCTCGGAATGGATATGGCCGTTTCCCAGCTCGTGCAAGCCAAAAACTCTCAGCTAAGAGCCTACCCATAATGCCCCTCTCCTAGATACTCCAGATCGAGTTTGCCCGCCCTAGATAAAAGATGTAGTAATAGGAAAAAAGTAGGAGGCTCTTTCTGAGCAAATACCCTAACCAGGAGTACCTAAAGTCCACCAGGAATCCAGGCAGGGGGAAGGAGGGTGGGGAGTAAGGAATGAATAAAGATCTACAACACAGATGGAATGCTATGGTAAGACATAACTTCTTTATCTGATGTTGTAAATCTTTATTCATTCCTTACTGTTAGGACCGAGTCCCCAGCTACTTGAGTCCAGGGTAGCCCTAAGGAAGGATATTCCTGGGCACCATAGAACCAAAAGATGCTCGTCCCCTGGAGGTCAAATCCAATTTGTAATGAGATATGAAGGTATGAGGTCTTGCCCACATGGCTGCTGTGCATATATCATCCATAGAGGCTCTGGGATGAAAAGCTACAGAGATAGCCATAGATCTGGTAGAATAAGCCTTTATTCTGAAAGGTAAGGGTAGCTATTCTGTTGGTAGATTTATTTTATTTTATTTTTATTTCCAGTTTGATAACCGGGGTGGTCCACTGGGCTCAAGGAGCCCGTTTTCAGTGGACGCCCGGGGAGAAAAGCTCCAAAATTACAAAGATACAATAAAAATACAATAAAAATATGATAAAAAGTACAATAAAATGCAGTTATGAATAAATCCTAGTATTATATAATATTTTAAACAAAATTGTAAGATGATACAGTGAGATTAGCAAAAAGATGTAGTGCAATAAGTGGAGTATTGGAGACTTGAGGATAGTTCATAAAGAACATGCATGGTAACGAAGATGGGTAGTGGACAGTATGCAGAGTAGTAGGAATAAATACCTAAAAGTGGAGGAAGGGGAGAGAGGCGGTTGAGTAGTGAAGCAAGAGGCAATTGTTTATTAGAAAGAAGAACATATGTGAGAAAAAAGTAATAGGGGTAATACAAGGGGGACGGAGGGTAAAATTAGTAGAAGAGTGTTGGACACAATTTGTAGAATGTTAGAGTCATTAGTTAGTGAAATGTATTACAGGTTTAGATGGAAGAAGTATATAGGGAGAGAGAGGTACAGAAAGAAGGCTAAGTATAGTATTTACATTATATACATTAAAGGTTTATAAGTTATGTTAGAAATATCAAGGGGAAGCTGTTGGGCAAAATAGCAAGGTGAAGAAGTATTTAATGAAGAACAAGTAGAAATGAGTTTATTAGGATTAGGGGGGCACAGAGCAATTACATTTCCAATTTTGGGAGAGATGAGATAAAGGTAATGATGTTTTTAAGCCAAGAGGATAAAGTCACATTGGAAACAGGTTTACCCAATCTGGGTCCTACAAAGGCCACAAACAACTGGTCTGTTTTCCTGAAAGATTTAGTCCTGTCCAAATAACGAAGCTGTCAGTGCACATCAAGGGTGTGCAAAAGGTACTCCCCTCTGTTAGAATGCCTTGGGAAGAAAACCGGCAGGTCAATAGACTGATTAATGGAAAAAACATAAATGACCTTGGGCACAAAGGAAGGGTCAGTATGAAGGGACACCCTATCCGTGTGGAAGATCAAGTAAGGACTCGACACTCAAAGTCTGCAGCTCAGATACTCTTCTCGCTGAGGTGAGTGCTACTAGAAGTATGGTTTTCCAAGACAAAAATTTCAAATCACATGAATCAAAGGGCTCAAAGGGAGAGCCTGTAAGAGATTGAAGCACCAGAGTCAAGTCCCAGGGATCTAAGGGAGGCTTGACCAGAGATTTAACATGTAATACTCCCTTCAAAAAGGTCTTGCATAGGTGGTGTGACATAATTGAAGAATTTTCGAGACCATTATGAAAATTGGCGATAGTTGCTAAGTGTACAGTGATCGTTGAAGCTGAGGCTCCTGCATGCAGGAGAGTAGTCAGGTATTGCAAAATCTTTTGAATAGGCATAGAGAAAGGGTCTAAGTTCTGGTCTTTGGTCCAAAAAGTGAACCTAGTCCATTTACTAGAATAAACCTTTCTAGTGGAAGGTTTGTGTGAGGCCAGAAGAATTTCACAAACAGGAGATGAGATGTCAGGCAGCCTGACAATCATTAGATGTGGAGGAACCAGGCTGTGAGCTTGAGACTGTGCAGGTTCAGATGAATCAATCCCTGAGGATGGGATAACAGGTCCTGGGAATGATCCAGGATCCACGGGCTGTGAATCAGATGAGGCCATAGAAACAGGAACCAGACTTGACGTGGCCAGTAGGGAGCAATGAGGATCACTTTGCTTTTCAACCTCTGAGTTTTCTGGAGAAAGTTTGGAATGAGGGGAAATGGAGGAAAGGCATACAGAAGACCCGGAGGCCAATCATGTGTTAGAGCGTCCCTTGGTGGTTCCCCCTGAGGGGGGATCAAGGAAAAATAGCTCCTGCATTTGTAATTCAGGAGGGAAGCAAACAGGTCACAGCAAGGCTTGCCCCAATGTTGGAAGATCCTAGCTACTATTACAGGATTGAGGAACCATTCATGAGGCATCAGGATGTTCCTGCTCAGATTGTCCGCAATAAGGTTGGAGCTCCCGGGAATGTGCATTGCTATAAGAAAGCGATTGGAAGCTATCGCCCAGTGCCAAATCCTCATGGCTTCCCAACACAGAGGGTAAGATCTGGTTCTGCCTTGCTTGTTGATATACCAGACGACTGGCATGTTGTCTGACTGAATTGCAATGGTCCCCGAAGGCAGGGATGCATGGAACGCTTGCAACGCTAAGAGAACTGCCCTCGGTTCCAGGACATTTATGTGCAAGTTGGCCTCGAGGAGGGTCCAGGTGCCTTGGATAGTCTTTCCCTGAAAATGCCCCACCCACCCTAATAGTGAAGCATCCGTGGTCACCGTGGCTGTGGGTTGGGGAAGACAGAATGGTCGACACCACAGATTAGTTTGTGGCTCCATGCACCATAGCATTTCCTCCTTGCAACGGTTTGTAAGGCGTATCATGTGATTGAGTGGGTGGCTTAACAGCAACCATTGTGCAGAAAGGATCCAATGCAGAATTCTCATATGTAGTCTCGCCAATGGTACCAAAGTAATGGCAGCTGCCATGGAGCCCAAGAGTTGCAGTACAAGACATGCTGTCACAAATATGTGAGGAAGAAGGTCTTGAATTTGGTGTCTTATTTTCAAAAGCCTTTGAGGGAGGAGAGAAGCTTGACAGGATGTTGTGTTGAAGACCACTCCAATAAATTCCAGTGTCTTCATTGGAGACATCTGAGATTTGTCTTTGTTGATTGTAATCCCCAAGTGGAGAGCTAGATCTAGAGTGTAAGAGAGGCTGCGGACTAGGAGATTCCTGGTCAGAGTGGTAAGGAGCCAGTTGTCTAGATAGGGAAATACCTGGAATCCTTGTAGTCAAAGATGGGCTACCACAACTGCTATGCATTTGATGAACACTCGGGGGGCTGTTGAGAGACCGAATGGCAGTGTCCTGAACTGGTAGTGATTGGCTTCCAGCCAGAAGCAGTGAAACCTCCGGGAGCAGTGATCCATATTTATGTGGTAGTACACATCCTGTAGGTCTATAGAACACATCCAATTGTCCCTCCCTAGGAAGGGAAAAATGGACTGTACTGTGACCATCTGGAATTTTTGAGGTTTGATAAATTTGTTCAGTAGGCTGAGATCCAGGATTGGTCTCCAGTCCCCTGTCTTTTTTGGCACTAAAAAGAACCTCGAGTAAAACCCGGATCCTGTCTGTTCTGGTGGGACTGGTTGGATTACTCTTTTTCTTAGCAGTTTTTCTATTTCTAAGGCTGCTAATTCCCTCTGATTGGACGGTACATCGGGGATTTGTTTGACGGGTCTGGGAGTTAGGTCAAAAGGTATTTGGTAGCCTCTGGATATTATTCTCTGCACCCAAACATCGGCAGTAATAAGATGCCAGGCTGGTAGATGCAGAGAGAAATGATCCCCGACTGCTTCCAGAGGAAAGCAATCGGGCAGCTGCTCAGGTGCGCTGGTAGGGTCTGCCGGAGAAAGAATCTCTGACTTCCTTGTTACATGGACCCCCTCTACCCCAAAAGGGGTGTCTTCCATATGAGCTTCCCCCTCTGCCCCGGGGAGATTGTTCACCACAAGTGTCACAAAAGGATCCTTGGGATTTCTTGAACCATATCTTTCCCCCTTCTGATTCCTAGAGTAGGGCCTCTGGTGGCTGGAAAAGCATATGCCCACAGCAGACAAGGTCTTTCCGTCTTTCTCACTACATGCAAGTGTGTCACGTACCTTGGGTCCAAAAAGTGCAGAGTCATCGACAGGTGCATTAACGAAGCAAGATTTAAAGGGGGTTTGTGAAATCACACAACCGCATCCTAGCATTAGGTCTCATGACCACACCAGATAAAGCATCTGCCCCCTCGGTGGTGTGAGATATCAAATGCATCGAGGAGTTCAAGACAGATTCAAGGGTAGCTATCTGCGAGGCGACAGTGTCACACACCTCATCAGGCAGTACGCCCACCAAAGAGGAAGACATTTCAGAAATTAGGTCTCTTTGGAGAAGAGTAAAGTGTGCCAGATAATTCAGCGACCAAATGGTGAAGGTCGCTGAAGCATAGGTCCACTTCCCTAGTCTGTCCATGGTCTAGGACTCCCTGTTTGGAGGATGGACAGTGGAACTATCTTCTACCAGTTCCCTCTTGGTGGCCGCCGCCATGATGATAAAACCAACTGTCAGCTGCTTGGACCAGTGGGGCTGGTCTTCAGGTGTAGATAAAATTTTGTCCGGCCTCCGGGGACAGGTTTTACATTGTCCAGGGCCTTCTAGGCATGCTGCACAATTAGTTTAACAAGATCATCTGCTGATGGGGTCACCCAGGAAGTAGATGGCTGAGCACAGAAGGCCTGCAGAAACACCAATTCCTCAGAAGAAGGGTTAGAGGAGTCCCATTCCCCCCGCTGTTTGAGGATTTTGAGAATGTCTCCGAATTAAACGTCATCTGGGGGAGAATGAGGGGACCCTTCCCCTTCATCACAATCAGTGTCTTCTGTGATAGAGTCCTCTGGGGAGTCAAGGTGCTTCCTCTTGCACTGTTTCTTCCAGGGTGGCTCTCCAATGGGATCTTCTGAGCAAAACTCCAGAGAAGGGGTTCCTGATACTGGTGTCCTAGGGGCTAGTTGTGAGCCTTCGGAGTGAAGGGCTCTATCCATCACCTGTACAGCAGGTGCACCCAAGCCCACTTCCAGTTGAGGGGTTACAAGGGAATTGGAAGGCTTCAGAAACGTGGACATAGATGGTGCCAGCGAGAAAATACGCACTGGGTTAGGTACCAAGGTACGGACAGTCCAAGCACCACTCCAAGAAAGCATCGGCTCCATCATAGCCGATGTTGCAAGGGTGTTCAATGCAGACAGGGGAGGCACTGCTGTCGGAGCCGAGACATTATGTACCGAAGTGGGTGCTGGGGGAGGATAAGCAGGGGAAGATGAGATAAAAGATTCCAAGCTAGGAGGGACAGAGGGTCTAGCTGGAATGGGAATTCCCCTAGCTACCAGAAACTGGTCCACAACCCGCACTAGGTCTAGCTCAGAAAAACTCCTAGTGGAGCTAAAAGAGGCTGCAGAAGGGGAATCAGGTCTTTCTAGAAAGGGGCTAAACCTCTGCCCCAAGAAAGGGTCATAAGTAGGTGAATATCTTGTCCTTGGCAGGTAATCGAATTTTGGAGCCAAAGAAACTGTCAGCACCATGGCCAGGGATGGTGCCAAGGCATATACAGTCATCGGAGCCCATGGAGCTGAAGAAGGTGTTGGCACTGTGAATGGGGATGGTGCCGAGGCATGTACAGTCATTGGAGCCCATGGAGCTGAGGAAACTGTCAGCAACGTGGACAAGGGTGGTGCCAAGGTATGTATAGTCATCAGAGCCCATGGAGTCAAGGAAACTGTCTGCACTGTGGACAGGGATGGAGCTGAGGCATGAACAGTCATCGGAGCCGATGTAGGAGCCAAAGATGGCACCGAAGTCAGTGGTGCTGTGTTTGGAACTGAGACAGGAGTGAATACCATGGTTGGCACCGAGGGAGAGGACACAGATCCTGGTGCCGAAGAGGTTTACACCGAGGGCACCGGTGAAGCACGGAGCCAACTCGGTTCATAACTGATGGAGATGCAGGAACTAAGTGACTCTGTTTTTCCTTATATTTTATGGTCTTAGGAGGGGGTGAGATCTCCGACCCAGATAGAGACTCCGAGAAAGGTGTCTTGAGTAAACCTTTTAAAATAAGTTTATTCTTACATTCTGCTAGTGTCTGATTAGTAAAACCAGCACAAATGTCACAATCAGCTTTAAAATGATCCACGCCCAAACAGTAGACACAATGAACACGTGTGTCTGAGTTAGACATCTTACGTCCACACTTGTCACACTGTTTAAAACCCAACTTAGCTTTGTCTGACATGGTAAGGAAACAATGCTATCCTGTAGAAAAAATTAAGAAAGAAATACCAGTTTAGTTATGTTAAGGAATACCACTAGTAAAAGGGGCCTGTCAAAGACAGGAGAGAGGGACAGTCAAAAGAGGTAAAAAATGAATTACCAAGAAAAAGGGTAGGAAATAGGCCTAGGTTATAGGTGAGAGTGATAACACACTAACTTGACTAAAATTTTCAAATTCAGAAGAAAAACTGTCATAAAAACAACAAACTACTACTTAGCTTTGAGAGAGATGGCTAACACTTCTGACTAGGAACGCGGCAAACGAGATTTGGAGTATCTAGGAGAGGGGCATTGTGGGTAGGTTCTTAGCTGAGAGTTTTTGGCTTGTGCGAGCTGGGAAACAGCCATATTGGTTTAGAGTATGGAACCGAGGTCCTAACAGTAAGGAATAAATAAAGATTTACAACATCAGATAAAGTATTATACCACTTTCTGAAAGAATGTCAGACCGTTTGGCAAAATGCAGAAGTGGAATTCAAGCCAGATGATAGTTGAAAAAATATAAAAAACTGAAATAAGGTCAAACTATAATTACAACTTTGCAGGCAAGAATGGCATTATTGCTCATGCCTGAAATATCTGTATGCATGTAAATATGTAAAATGTATAAATATAATTAACTGTCTAGTAGTAGAGTGGATATGTCAAGTATAGAAGGATCTCTCTGTTTTTTTTTAGCTTTACATGAATAATGTTCTTTAAACTAATGAGTGTGTATTATAGATGGCTTACATTGTCGTGATTCATCAGCAAATTGTCTCTCTGCAACAAAATATCACACTTGCTTTTACTTTCAATTTACATTGTTTCACTGTAAACCTGTTAAATTGTATCAAAACATCCATCTATACCTAGAAATGATAGTTATGAAACAGTCAAAAAAATAAAATTATGACTTCACATGGAACTTGTGTATCTGCTTGCTTGTTTACTCATTTTGTAAAATAAATGGAACTACAATTTCACATGTAATATGTGTGTCTGCTTACTTATTTATGTATGCATAAAGTTGTACTGGCTAGTTCAAATTAGAAACAAAAAAGTTTGTCTAGTGTATAGGAATATACAGGCAATAAATATTAATTTCTTGTGATTTCATGACATTTCAGATATAACTGAAGACATACCTCTCAACCTTATAGTACAGACAGAAAAGCTTTGACATACACATTTAATTGCCTAAATTACCAAAGTCCAATATAAAACAGTAGATGACAGTAACTTTAATCAAAACTGCTATAGAACAGTAATATGGTATAAGCAGAAGACAAAGTCCATATAACTCGAAGATGACTAGTTACTCCACAGGAAATACCCTCTACCACTTATCCCCCCACTGTTACTGAAGCACGGGTCCTCACTGCACTCTCCAGAGCAAAATATACTACAGCAATGAACATCCAGGGATGCCTCTTATATAGTTTGCAAAATGACCCCTCAGGACCACTAGAATGTCTAGTCAGTCACAGCCTCCAGAAAGGCTTCATCCCTAGGGAATGTCTCTACTTAAAGGTGGACCATCAACAGACCCAGGGAATTGCAGACTGATAAATTGAACAAGTCTTATATACAAGACCATGGGGAAAAGTTATCATGGATCTAATAAATATATAGCAAATCTTTAAAAATTGGACCCATCCCAGTTTGTTTTTTGTCAAGGGTAGGTCACACCTATTAAACTCACTGGACTACTTTGAGAAGGTCACTTCAGCCATGGATGCCAGGCAAAAAAAAGTGCATACTGCCTACCTCGACCTGATAAAGGCATTCAACACACTACCTCACTTAGGTGTTACAGACAAACTCAAAAACTTAGACATAAATCCCTATATAACCCGATGGATAGTCAAATGGCTCAGGGATAAGACACATGAAGTTAGGTGGGGGAATCCACCTCCACCAATAGGCCTGTTATCAGTGGTGCTCCACAAGACTCAGCACTTGGACCTCTCCTGTTTGGAATACACTTCTCTGAAGTCATAGGAAATATAGAAGGGCTTTGGGTGACAAAATCTGCAGATAACTGCAAGATGGGTGCAATGACTGATTCCTCCAGAGATGTAGATATCCTTGAGGAGGATCTGATTTCCAAGTAACTGGTGCCAGAAATATAGCCTAATATTTAATGCCAAAAAATGCATATGTATACCCTTTGGGAAGATGACAACCCCTGCAAATTACAATACTGATAACACTCTCCTGAGTGTAGACCCAGTGATAAGGGACTTGAGAGCTCAGGTTGACAGTAACCTGAACTTTGATCACAGTGTGTCTACAGTGGTGAGGAAATCCTTCTATGTGGGGCAAGTTATAAGTTATGGCATTACATCCAGATCTAAGGGGATGATAATCTCATTATGCTTAGCCCGCATTAGACCAATAATCAACTACACTGCACTCTTCAGCATGTACCTGACCGACATTTGAAACAACTTTAGTGGCCACATAGATTCCTTGTTAAAAGAATACAGAGTGTAAATAACATGGCTTATGTGGAAAACTCCAAACCCTTGTCCCTGTAATGAGTCTCCTAAGGACTACTGAGGGGCAATATATACCTAGCCTACAAGGCCTTCTCATATCCAGCCCTCATGGATATGCTACACATTCACAAAACAAACAGCACAAGAATTACCCAATGTAAAAATCTAAACCTAGTCTGCGACATAAGCAAAACATGTTGAAGGAACAGGTGTGTGTTTGAGAGATTACCCTTTTTCTGGAAAAGACTCCTCCATTTATGTGAAATAGAGGTCTTCTTTAAGCCTCTTTAAATAACATTTGGACCAATGGATGGGAAATCATAAATTCAATCCTTCTTGTCACCCGTGACCATTATGGACAGTAGCAGCTTATAGGTGCTTTAAGCACAGGCATACACCAAAGTATTTCTAGTCATTGGGCATTGACAATTACGGAAACTGGGGCATGAATGTCTAGGCTTAAAAAGGCTCTAGGGCCATTAGACTGGTAACCTCCAATAAGGATTTCTTCTAGTGAGTTATAAATGCATGACATTGCTTTCCTTACAAATTTGTGTAACAAGAACATGTTGGAATCCAGAAATACATATAATAACCAAAATCAGATATAGTGGAATGTACAAAAAGTTAGGATACTGGTAAGCAAAGATCTTCTCTTTAAATAAGGTATACTTTACTGGGTATGACACTGATGTATACAATGTATGTTACATAGCATTGTATACATGGACAGAAGTAGGTTAAAAAAATGGGTACACAAGTCCCAGGGTAAAAAAAGTGCTTGGTCCTCATATGTGCACTGGTTTCAGGATTGGAAAAACTGACAGGCTAGGTTCAGGGGGAGGATGCCCCTACCCCACTGTAGAAGGAAGTAGTAGTCCACAAAGTCTGATAGGCCAGAAAAAAGCCATAAAGATGATACAGTGGACTACAGGGGCTAAAAAAAGAAATGATGTATTGTTACTATTATGCAAGAAGCCCAGAATTTCCATATAGAAGATATTCAAAAAGATTAAGAGAGAAATCAGATCCATGAAAAACATTATATAGACAAAGATTGTGGGCTATCTGGAAGAAAAAGCAACCAAGGAAGTGCAAAAATATAAAGAACTAAACCTAAATATTTTTGAAAGGCACGAAAAATAAACATAGACATGGGAAGGAAAGAGATCCAATTTGCTGCAATATTTATGCAAAGGAGAAAGCCAAAGTAATCAGTAGCAGAAAGCATATCCAAAGATATTTGAAGAGAAATACAGATAAAGTATCCAGGTATGGAAACTTTCTCAACACAAAAAATAATATCACAAAGATGGAATGTAAAACAGAATAACAAACAGAAGCTGAAGTTATGGAATACTTACAAAGTGAATGATTTAGTGTAGAAAGTCTAACAAAGTTTATGTCACAGCATTATGGAGCAATTAGTTCCCAAAGTAAGGAAAACAGAAAGAAAGAAATATGGACATGGGAAAGTATAATACCTTTAATATGGCACAATATTTATGCAAAGGAGAAAGCAAAACAAATCAATACAAAACAGCGGCACCAAAAATAGTTGCAGAGAAATACAGGCAAAGGCATCCGGATATAAAAAATTTCACAATACAAAGGAAAACAAAGGGGGAAAAAGAAAAGAGGATTAGTAATGTGGGAGTTAAAGAAATAGAAACTGAAGCTATGGATTACCTGAGAAGTGAAGGATTTAGTATAGAAAATCCTACAGTGGTAATGTCACAGCATGATGGAACAATGAGTCTAACAAATTAAGGAGAAACGGGTGGAATGGGAAGCATGTGATCACTTGCCACATGAAGATTCTCTACAGCCTTCTCTGTTTATACCTCTCTGATTGAATTAATTGAATTCTGCTTTAATGTATATTTTCTGTATATATTACTGTAATCAAACAAACTAGATTCCTGCTTTTATGTATATGTTTTATAAACAACAAATAAAACAAAAAAATGTGAACCAAATAAAAGCAAACGGCCAAAAAAACAGGATCCACCACAAAATTTAATCCAAACTCTCTCTAGCGCCTCAGCAAATGCCTTCCAAGGAGAATACAAACAGAAAAAAAACACCACATATTTATACAACAGAATTAATCAACCTATTTTAACAATTAAACGATTAAAACACCTAAATAATTATATAATTAAATAATTAATTAAATAAAAACTCTCCAATTACATTCTATGTTAATGCCACTAGGGGCTAAAGTGCCATATTTCAATATGAAAACTGTTTCCATATACAAAAGTTTTTTCTTTATATAGTACCATATTGAGCAATAGAAATATGTTCTAAAACAGTACCTAGCATACCTGTGGGTTACTATTGTGATACCTTTTAAAGTGCATTGCAAGTGGACTTTCTAACTTTTCATTCCTAATATCCCTTACATGTTCCTGTAACCTGGTTTTAAAAGCCCTTTTACTTTCCCCCACATAGAACATTCCACATGGACATTTGAGTGCATACACAATGCTTTCAGTACTACATGAAAACATACCTTTAGATTGAAAATTCTGTCCATTAATACATTGAAATATTCTACTCACATATTGACATGTTATACATCCACCACGTGGATATGTTTCTGCTAAGCTCAAATTTATATTCAAGTGTGCTGTAGGAGTAAAAATTCTAGCATGGACTAGCATATCCTTTATATTCTTGCCCCTTCTAAAGGAAAAAATTTATTTTTTTTCAAAAACATCTACTAAATCCCTATATTTAAACAGGGAAGTCCAATAAAGTTGAATAATCTGCTTAACTTCTTCTGCCAATAGATCATAGGTTATACCAGCATAGATCTTTCTCAAATAATTTAATTCTTTCTTAAATCTACCTTGATGTTTATTACAATTATTACTAGGCTTATATATAATGTTCTTATTAACTTTATCTAAAGAGAGTAGCACTTCCTCAGCATTATAACCCCTCTTTATAAATAACTGAGACGTTTTTTCTAACTCCTTATTTACCTCATTAGTATTATTACATAATCTCTTTACTCTCATTAATTCTCCATACAGTAAGGATTTTAATAAATGTGGAGGATGATGGCTAGTTCCATCTAAGAAGTGTAAACCATCCTCAAATTTATGAAATACCTTAGTAATAATTCTCCCATTTCCACCTCCTTCAAGATTTATATCCAAAGTATATATTTTGCTACTAGTGACTGATGATACTTTCTTCATATTTATTTTTATCTTCACTTGTTGATACTGGTACAATAATACTGATTAATATATCTCTGTTTATACCTCTCTGATTGAATTAATTGAATTCTGCTTTAATGTATATTTTCTGTATATATTACTGTAATCAAACAAACTAGATTCCTGCTTTTATGTATATGTTACTGTATTCACTATCTGTAACACTGTTTCTACTTCTGCACCAATTAATGTTTATATTTTTTCTATATCCGTGTTCTTGTTGGAGCTTTCCTACCCGGGCCTCCACTGAAAATGGGCTCTTTTAGGCCTAGTGGACTTTCCCGGTAAACAAATGCAATAAATAAATAAATAAATTTAACTTTGACACCTGTGGATATTAAGTTGTTAAATAAAGGGTTGCAATTAATACCAACTAACAGAGACGTTATCGTTGATGCCTTCACAGATTTAAAACTTTTCATGAGGAATTTAAATTTAAAATTAATTTTTAAGGACTCTTCATCAATAGGATCTAAGACATGTACAAATTAAGTACATTTATACCAGCAAGTTGTTCTCTGGTATCAGCCTTTTCTAATCTTTATGAACGCGACCTTCGTCAATTATATGAACAGAAGTGTTGTAATTTAACATCTGAAGAACATGAAGCTTTGTTGAGACTGCAGAGCAATAGTGATATCATTATCAAACAGGCTGACAAGGGTGGGTGCTGTTGTGATAATGGACAAGGTTGATTATTTGACTTGCATGTTGTTGTTCTTCTTCTTTTGGCTTTTCTCGGTTAGGGGTCACCACAGTGGAATTCCGGTCCGCTAATGATCGGCAGTAGTTTTTTTTTACAGGTACCGAGGTGCCAGCTCGATGCCCAACCTTCAACGAAGGCACGCCCATTCTACTTATGTCTTTCGAATGCCACTCGACCACGGGGAGGACATGCAGACTCCACACAGAAGGCGCTCCAGCCGAGAATCGAACGGGAGAACCTCTTGCTGTCAGGCAACAATGCTGCCGCTGCACCACTATTTGACTTGCATGTTTCTAAATAACAAAACCTTTAAGGAAATTACCATGTCTAGTGTTTCTACCTTTATTGTGAAAGTTAATATGTCCATATATGAGTTGCAGGTAACACATGATATTTCAGATGATTTAATTTTTTCAGTGTTCCCTGTCTTGTGACTCCAATACTATATGGCCTCCCTAAAATACGTAAAGATTTATCCCATCCCCCCATGAGACCTATAGTGTCTGGAAGGGGATGGACTACTTAGCACATATCTTTATTTTTGCAAAATGTCTTGGGTGGTCACCTTAATAAGGTCAGTAATTACATATAGGACACTGGGGATTTTTTAACTAAGTTATATGAGTGGCATACGACATTGGTAAATGAAAGAATGAACAATTTTCCATTTATTTGTTTAGATATCAACTCCCTCTTCACAGTGATTCCCAATAATGTTGGTATGGACTCAATACGTAGTTTTTTATGCACTAACTAGGCATTCAAATGAAGCTGACTGGTGTTTGGGTGTATCAAACACCCCTGTTCTTCTGTGAATATATCCAGTCTGACAGAAAGCTTGTTGTAACTGCACCTGGCCACTCCTAAAAGAAGGGAGAACCAAGGTTGCCTGATCCAAAAAGGATTCACTACAATGACCTTGGGAGATTCTTTTTGAATCTTCATTAAGTACCCTGGATTTTAGTGGAAAATCATACAGAAACATTCCTATCCAAGGAAAACATAAGGCATCTGCCTTCCGGGCCTTCCTGAATGGAGTCCTGGAGCTGAATCTTGCCAGCTGATTGTTCAGACAAGAGGCAAAGAGATCTACTTGAGAAACTCCCCACAGATGTGTTAAATCTTAGAAGAATCCCTGATATCATTTACATTCGTAAGGGGCTGCCGTGGTCTTGCTCAGCTTGTCTGCCGCACACTTTTGCTCTGACGGAATGTAGGATGCCTGAAGAGTGAGATTCTGCTGTGAAGCTATATCTCAAGCTAATATTACTAGTCTGCAGAGGGTGTACGACCTCATACCCCCTTGCTTAATTATGTACCACATCACTGTGATTTTGTCTGTAACAACTTGATCCTAGGGGTCAAAGATGTTTCAGAGTTAAGTGCCTTGATCAAGGCAAGCAACTCTTGTATATTTATATGTTTGCTCCTGCCCTTGGTGTCCAACACACCTTTCACTTTTATCTTTCCTGATACTGCTCCCCTATCAAGGAATGATGCATCTCTGGTGACTTGACTGCTTTGGAACAGTGAGGGGAAACCTGGATTAAGGGATATTCATCGTCTCCCTCAACTAATTTTCCTTTTGACAAACACCACTACTGGGATCTGAAAGGCAACAGGTGTTGGTGCTGGGACCAAAGTGAATTCAGATACCACTGTATTTTTCTCATGATGAGCCTTGTCATGGGTATCATGAGAGCCAGAGAAGCCATTAAACCCAATATCCTGAGGTATTCAATTTCAGTGACTGAAGTCTGTATGGAATATCATACAAACAAATGTAGATATATATTTTTTTCCTGGTGAAGAAAAGCTCTTTGAAGTGTGGTGTTTAGTGACATCCAGAAACACAATCCAGTAAAAGGTGGTGTCAAGGACTTTTGAATGCTCTCTTGGAATCTCAGCTTGTGTAAGAGATCTTTCAGCCGAGACAGAGAGATTCCTGACACTTTGAAAAAGACTGCAAAGGCAAGCAAGTCATCTAAATATGGAAAAGTGTGGATACTCTGTAACCTGTAATGAGTATAACTGAAGCTACACACTTGGTGCACAGAATAGTCCAAAGGGTAAGACAGTGAACTGACAATGTGATCCAGATACCTGAAGTCTGGATGAACAGGAATGTGATAAGCATCTTTTAAATGTAATGTTACAAGGAAACTTGAAGGAGGAGGAAGAGGCAACAGGTTTTGAACTGACAAGATGAATTTGGCCAGTGTCACAAACAAGTTTTATTTCTTTGGCACTAAGAGCATCCTTGAATAAAACTCCTTCCCACCTGATAAGGGTGAACAAGTTATATCACTCCTTGAGACAGCATGTGATGAAGGACAGATGTAAATAAAAGAAAGCATCTTCTCTTGAGGACGAAAAATTACCACCTGGAAAAGAGGAATTTCCTCCCACCTTTAATCTTTATGAATAATCTTCAGAACCCATATGTCTGAAACTATCTGTTGCCAAACAGAAAAGTGAAGATTCTAACTTTATGGAAGAAAAAAGGTGGCTGCTGCGGTGGGTTGGGGGGATCATCTTAAATAATCATTCTGACTTATTGGACTATCCTTTGTATTAGGAGATTGCAGAATTCTTCTAGAAACACTCTTGCCATTTTTCTGAAACATCTGTTTAGCTACATTTTGTTGAAACTGTTTATTTTGTTCTTAAAATTGGATGAGAGTTTAGAGAATACCTTGAAAAACTTGGAAAGGAAGGGATGAAAAATCTTAGATTCCCTGTATCTGCTTACCCCTTTCCTCACACATTTTGATGACCTCTGCAGCAGAGGGGTCAAAAACAATCTCTTATTCAAAGGAGAATTTCAAATCTAATTTTTAACATTTAGGAGGTTCTAAGAATGTAGCCATGCAAGCCTCCTCAAAACAGTATCAGTGGCTATAGCCACTGAAGAAGTGACATAATCATATATACACTGTATACAATGAGTAGTGACTCAAACAATTACAATAAATTAAGCTATTTAAAGATTTTCCTTACTAGAAGAATCTACAATGTAACATTCCTCATACTTTCACAATTAGTCAGAACAAACCTTAACATATGAGCTTGACAATTCAAAATTCTGAAAATCAAAGTTGCAGAAGAATGCAATTTTATTGCATACTTATCAATAATCTTCCCATCCTTGTCTGAGTAGGATTGGAATTAACTAAGTGTTTAGCAGCAAAAAAACTTAACTAAAACTATAGCTGCCGGATCAGGTTTGGGAAGGGTATATAAAAATATAAGACTTCATACATCATATCTGCCTTTTTAGGGATATGTGGCTGACTGCTAGGAAAATTGCAGGCAGTTAACACATACATCCTCCAAAGCAGACAGAACTGGAGAAATGGGTGACGGTTCTGGAAATTTCTTCTGTAACAACTCATAGTATTTTCTGAGTAATTGAGAAACCTCAGAGTACTCCCACTGAAAACACTGACACATTCTAGAAACTCTCAGAGAACGAGAAATCCCCAGAGAGTCAGAACTGAGCTCTCCTGTGAGTCTGAATCAGAAATCTGAGGAGAAAATTCTGTATCTGTCTCTTTATCTATTGTCCAGATTCAGAATCTTGAATCTGTTCAGGAAAGGAGGTATTGCTTTCTCTTACCAGAAACTATTTTACATGAAGGATCAAAGGCCTGAATTAAACCCCAAGCCAGACTCCGTAAACTACTACTGTCCTAAGGAAATTTGAGGAGGAGTAGATACATGCTTACTTTTCTGTTTATTTTGACAGGAAAAGTGGTGCTAATAGTGTTATTAATGGCAGCAGCTTCCCCAGGGAAGAGTGAAGTCTTCCCTGATCTCTCTCCCAAGACCAAACAAGAGTGGTTCTCCATTGCCCACTGAGGGGACCTCAACAGCTGCAGAAGATGTGGCTAACCTCCAGTCCATAGTGGCTGTAGGTGCTATTCCAGAGGGATCTGGAGTAAAAGATGAATGGTCTGAGGTACAACTAATGGCCATGGCAGGGTCGGCCACCTGCAGCTGAGGCAAACTGCTAGCCTGCTGTGATGGCAAAGCCTGTTTCCTTAATGTTTTCTTTTTGTGGCTACAAAAAGGACTAAAGTGGGACCAATAGATTGTTCCATGGTCAAGCCGAAAATGGTGCTGATGGCTATCAGTCTCCTACAAAACAGAGCTAGTCCTACAGTCTCTTCTTTTCAAACTACTTCAAACAGGTGTCTTCCCACCTCTTGCTGCTAAAATCCATAACAAAACCACCCCTTCAACATCCACAATCTCTCCCAATTAACTTCCTGACTTCAGACACCCCAAACCAAACTGCATTGTACCGGCCATTCCTTCAACATTTTTGCACCCAAACTCTGACAATCCTTCCCCTCTTAAATAAAATAAGTCTCCTCTTTCCCCACTTTCAGAGCACCACTCAAAAGATACATACAAAAATCTGATTGCAACTGCTTTTCCACTGGACATCACCTAGCTCCCTCCTCAGCTACATCACTTCTACTCTCTGTTCTTACCTATTGCTTCCCTCTCATATTTACTACTAAAAATAATTCACATTTGAATTTTCTACTCTGTTAACAATAATTAACATTGTTTCAGTTTCCTATGCAATTCTCTACCATACGTGTTTACTCCTTGTTTGTGAATTTCTTCTGTTTTATTTTTTGAAAATTTCTTCATCCAGGCTGTACCTGCAAATGGTCGGTTCTGCTCAGAATGCTACCCCAGTAAACAAACTAAAAAAAAATAAATGGTGTGGAATGAATTGAAAAATGTGTGGAGGGGGAAGCAACTTTCTTTGTAGTCAGTAACTGCTTATGTAAACAGGTGCATATGAATAACCAAGCCTACATACTCAGTGTTAAAAGATGGAAAACATGTACTAATAAGGCTATACTACATCCACATAATTAAACAATACTTTATTGGGAGGACACAAACAGGTAGATAGTCAAAAGCAGCTTAAACATGTGGTTGTGAATGCCTATTTATTTATTTTATTTAGTTTTGTTTACTGGGATAGTCCGACTGAGTGATAGTCCATTTTCAACGGAGGCTCGGGGAGAAAATTTCCAGAAAAAGTATAACTTACAAAGAACAGTACTTGGAGAGTATACAATTTTTAAAAGAATTTTACAAAGACAGAAAATTAACAGAGAACAAAATTTAGAAAGTTTTACAAAGAAACCCAATGCAAGAAAGACAATAACAAAAGAGTATTTACAAGAGACAGAAATTATAGAGAAAAAATAAGAAACTCTTTTTATACAGAGATTTATTTTTGTGACATATAGTAGTCAGAGGCTGGAGGCATAACATATAGAGCCAGAGAAAAGAAGTATAAGCTGTATAGACTAGTTCAACATATAAATGATAAAACAACTATATGTATAGGTTCATAGGTGTTTACTAGGCTAATGACCACAAGGGCCTTTTTACGCCTAGCCATGCATTCCAAATCTCTGACGAGTTCTGATACCCTTGATAAGTGTAAGCATGGGCCTGGGAGATGAACCATTTACAGGTTACCTGTTTGCATCACAGACATAGGTGCCAATCCAGGGATGAATTTCCAGTTTCCCATCCAATTGTCCAAGTTGCACTTGAATTGGATTACGGAGGAACTCTGCTTCACATGGATGGGGAGCCTGTTCCATAGACAGGGTAGTCTCTGGGATGCATACCTATCTCTCCAGTAGGTCCTATTTATATCACAGGCAAGGCTCAAGTCTTTAGAATGGGTAAGTCTGGTGCTGTTTGTTTTGCGGATATGCAGGAGGTCCATCAGAGTGGGGTGTGACAATGCCCTGTATGCCAGGCATATATCTCCCCTCAAAAGCCTGTAGGAGACAGAATACATGGATAAAGCCTTGAGGTGGTCTGCATAGGACATATTACTTATACCCTGTATTCTTTTAATGAGGAACCTTTATGGACGTTCCAGTTGTTGGATATGCATGGTTAGGTACATACCAGAGGGGGCACTTTACTCAATGACAGGTATGATAAATGCCGAATACAGTGGAACAATGACTTCCTTGGACTTGAATGCCATATCTTTGTTTATATGATATACATACATATATACACAAATACACATACTTTTGTGTGAAGTAGAAGAATAAGTTAAAGTCCACTGTATGTGACACAGAGCCGAGGGTTCTGAGAAAAAGAGGACAATCTAGATGGGGAAAGGTAGACAGAGAAGTAGGAATAATAGACGTGAGAAGGTGATAGTGAAGATAGAAGGGAATACAGCTAAAGAAACAGAAGGACATAGAAGGGAGTGAGAAGTAGGGAATAAGAATCAGTAAGAAAGATTCAGGGTATGAAGAGGGAGAAAACGTAAAAAGGAAGTTGAGATAGTGGGCAAAGAAAGAAAGGTAAAGAGTCAGAAATATTTGTCAACCAGGACTAGAGCATGAACAGATCCAGTTGCTGTCTACGTAATCTTTCAGTATTTTTTTGAAATGAGAAGTGTTGGATGTAGTTAAAATAGTTTGAGGGATGGAATTCCATTTTTTGGCAATACAGTTTGAATAGAGGGAGTCAACAGCTCTATTGAGGGATTTAGGGACATGTAAGTGAGATTTGGAGGAGGCTCGGCGGTTATTATTATTATTGTAGGGTTGAAGCATGAGATGAAGGGCAGGAATTTTATCAGGTTGTTATGGACATAAATAAATGAAGCTGGTAAGGGATTGCATGTAAGAGCGTTTTATGGATGCAAGTTTGCTACTGAAATGTACAATGAGAATTGTGTGGTAGCTTAATTGCAGACTGATGGTTTAGAAGGTATGTGCATACTGCTTAAACTTGGGTAGGCCTTAAGTGTGTGTATTGCTACAGTTATATGTATGCTTTTAAGAGGGGAAGGAAGTGGGTAGAGCTGTGGGTGGAGAACAGTTCCTATACATGTAATGGTATGGGGGAGGGAGAGTTGTGAAGCAAGCTACCTCCTGTTGGTGTGAGAGCTGTTATCTGTAAGGTTGTGCTCAGTGTGAAGATAGAAAGGAGTTATCAACACAGCTGTCTGCACGAGATTATTTTTAAATACATTTTAAAAGTAGAAGTAGAGAAAGACACTCCTTTACAAAATTGCTGCTTAAAACAGTGTAGCACCACTACACCAAGTCATCAAGCGAGTGAAATAACCCATTCTCTTTTTGTCTTGCTTATGCTGCCGGGGAAATAGATCTTTCTCTCCTCTGGAGAAACTAAGATCAGCCTGTGTAAGGTGCTCAGACAAGACCTTTTAAACAGCAGAATTATTCACTGCTATCATGGGTCATTGTACTTTTTCTGCCACTGAAGCTGGTAGCAAACATTCCAACACGAACCCCACACAACAGGCTTCACTAACATCAGCCTTATTTACAAATGAATGTGGACTCATTCTAATTCACTTCAAAACAGGAACTTGACTTTTAAGATAATGATCTATATTACAGAAAAATGTCTTCAAATGTAATTTGTGGATTCAAGATTGCAACTCTGTAAAAAGCTCAAACAATTAGTACAATCTAACAAATGTAACAAACAGTTATACAAGCGTTTGTAGGGGGGGGGGGTTTCTGCCATAATACCTAGCTCTCATGCATTTATTATTAAGGTAAGTTTGTCAGTCAAATGTACTGTGAACTGTGCAGTTAATCATAACATAACAGCAGCACTCCAAGCATTAATCCTTATGGTTCTGGGAAGGTGGAAGGAAACCAAAGCAGTCCATTTGGGATAGCCCTGTCAAACCCCCTTCATTCCCTTAGACAAGGAATGTAGTTTCCGCTGCTTCACAAACATGGATACTCTCCATCCAGATGCAGCTGCTATATCGGGGGCAGACACATTTAAAATGCAGGTAATGTGGCTGCTTCTCTTCTAGAATGTGATCATCTGAAATGTTCTACCATATTTATTATAGGAAGCAATGCAGTTAGCTAACGACTTTGCTTGATTCACTGAATGAGGCTTTTTTTTTTAAGTAGCCAAGCTGGCACAAACACTCCATAATACTATTCGCCATCATGTGAGGTAGATTAACTATAGGTCTGCAGTTTTACACCATGAGGAGGCCAAGTACAGGGAAGCCGTGCAAACGAAAAAGGCTTACAGAGTAATTCTGGTTGTGATTCACGGTGTGAAAAATGGTATGCAGCCTGAGTCATATACCATTGTGGCTACAGGCACATACATTTATTTATTATTTGCATTTGTTTACCGGGATGGTCCAGCTGGGCCAGAAGTGTCCATTTTCAGTGGAGTCACGGGGAGAAAAGCTCCACATACAAGATATTTCACATACAATACAGAATTTACATTAATAAAGACACTTAGTACATATTATTTTCAGCTTATATAATTGGTGAAAAAAACAGTACATAAGTAATTATTCTCAAATCAAAGATATTATACAAGCAATACGGAGTATATACATGAGAACATTCCATATGAGTAGTTTTCAGCTAGCAAAATTTATATAGGACACTTCATGCAGTGGGTGCAAAGCAGATATTGGAATTAATTAGAGACTAGGTACTTAAACTTTTCACACGTATAGGAGGTGTAATAGCTGAGCAATAGGCTATAAGAGTCCTGTTGCAGGAATCAGCAAAGTCGGTGGATATTGTTGCAGATATAAGTGGTGGTATGATATTAAGGTATGCTGCAAGAGCACCTGAATGTCTCACCTGGTTCAATGGTAGGTCTATAAGGGTTAGGAACAGAAGGAAGTAGACAGGCGGGATCAATGGTAGGACAATGAGGGTTAGAAGAAGAGGGAAGTGGACAGGATGGAGAGGCGGAATAAGTAAAATAACAGGTGGATGTGAAAGGACGATGCCAGAGTGGTAGAGTGGGGCTGAGAATAGTTGTAATAGTTGAAGTTAGGTTATATGAGATGTGGTGTTAGCACATGTGCACAGCCAAGATGAGGAGAGGTGTTGTTTCAGAGATGTCTTGAAGAGGGTTACTGAGCGGTTGGATCTAAGTGTTGGGAGGATGGAGTTCCTAAGTTTTGCTATGGTAAAGGAGTAAAGCATCTGGCCAGATGAAAGTTTGGGTTTTTCTACATTTATGAGCAGATGGTTGTTATATACCAAAAGCCACAAAGTGCTAAAGTGATGTGTTGCTCAGCATAACATCTGAGTAACAGCATGATGGCTATAATGACAAGTATTAAAAACACAAAACATGTCCCATTACTTCAAGCACTATCAGCCAACTCCACAGAACACAAATGTGTTCTGTGGAGTTGGCTGATACACACACACACACACACACACACACACACACACACACACACACACACACACACACACACACACACACACACACACACACTGGTATACACAGAATCCCACCAAAGATACAGTCAAGTCAAACTTCAATATGTTCATAAGCAGGTACTAGGCTAATTGCCCTTGCATACCATTTTAAGCAAAGCCAGTCTCCCTTTTTGTGCCCGAAATAACCTTATTTGGTTATAAACTGGCCTTACCCATCCCATGGTCATTAATTATATATTACCTCTAATGAGAATAACTGGGATCATACCATAGATAATTTGAAGGGAACCACACATAGGATAAAGCATTTGAGGATGTTTCTGTCCATAAGTAGTACAGGAGCAGTTCTGGGGTAAATTTTCTATTTCCCATTTATAGATCTAGGTTGTGCTTGAATATAGACAGGGATGAACTTTGTTTTATGTGGATGGGGAGTCTGTTCCAGAGCAGCGGTACCCTTTGCTAGATATAATTGTCCCTCCAAAATTAGTCTAAAATCCAGTTATAATGAGATGCAAATGTAAGCTGGTATCATGAATGAGCAATGATGGAGGAACATTCAAGAATCTCATTGTTCATGTATACATAAAATACAAAGACAATGGAACAGAGACGTGATGTAATATCTTTACCTTTTATTGGATCAACATAGGTTTTGCAATTACTTAAGCTTTCGAGCTAGCAGGAGCCCTTCTTCTGGAGTTATTAACTTATTGATGTTAAATACACTGCTTAAATATTCACTTGTGCCTAGAAAGGGTTTCATTTATAGATATTAACATAAAGTGATCTGTAATCTTGATCTGCTGCTATGCACCTTTCATATATATCATTTGTTATAGCAGCCACAAAGTTAACATGTCTGCATAAATTACATCAAAAGCAAGGTGCAAGTGCATTGTTAGAGCCTATGTGGCATTCAGTATGCAATAATAATTCAACAGTATCCATTCTGTGCATTTCAGCATGTAGTACAGTAGGTATGTGCTGGATGGATACTGCTGTCCAATTCCATTTACAACTTTTTAAGTGGAGCCTGAGTCCTGGGACAATCAATGTATGTAAGATGCACCCCCAAAAAAAAAAAAAACACACATATCACACTTTTTATATACAGAGGGAGGGAGAGAGAGAGAGAGAGTGAGAGAGACAGAGAAAATATATAGATCAGTGTGTGTAAGTATGTACGTTTGTGTCTGTTTGTACTTTTTCAAACCCAACCATTGTATGTAGGTATCCTCAGTTAATGGCAATTATGATATTGGTCAGATGGAGTGACTGGCTCTCCTGCTCTTCAAACCACCCTGCCAACTTTATCAATCTCTACAACTTTACCCAAACTATTCACTATCCCATTCGCACTGATAAATGCTCAAAAAACCCAGTCATTACTTGATTGGATATTAACCAACAAACCAAACCTGAGTTACCAAGCCGGCTGCCTTCCAATCATCCTCAATGACCATACCCCTACATTTCTACTTAAACATAGAATTTAAATCCACTCTTACTATCCTTTCAAATATATCCGTTGCAAGAAAAACGTCTCCCCTGATGAATTAAATCTATTACTACAATGTTGTGATTGGTCTCCACTGAAAATCCTAAACCTAGACCTTGCAGTAGAATACTTTAACAACAAATTTCTTAACATACTAAGCAAATGCACCAAATCGAAACAACTACCTTGGGTTTCCAATGATACTTAACTACTCATCAAGAAAAGGGATAGAGCCAGGGCACTATACCAATCCACCAAAAACAAACACAATCTCATCTCTTATCAGCAATTAAGAAATCAAACTAAGAAAAGAATAAATAATGACAAGAAATACTACTTCCAAACCAGTCTACACAAGTTCAAACAAAACCCACAAAAGTTCTGGCAAACTTTAAACCACCTCTTAAACCCTGGTAAAACCCCCACCCCACCCCTTCCACATCCAACACCACCAAATCCCTAGCATCTCAATTCAACTCCCACTTTATTAACTCTATCACCTCCCTCCTGGAAAACCACCAAAATCTTTCACTGTCAGTCCCCACCCCCATCACTCTAACTACTAACCATTTCTCATTTAAACCTGTTCAAACTTCTTACATAAAAAAAGCTCCTATCCAAACTAAAACCCTGCTGCCTTGCAGCCGACCAACTTCCCAATGAATTCTTAAAACTAGCAGCCCCATCCATCACCTATCCTATCTCTATCCTTATCAGTCGCTCTATCTCTGAACAGTATGTACCTCACCTCTGGAAAATCTCTCACATCATTCCCCGCCACAAAGACTGCCATCTACAGATATCTCCAACTACCACCCCATTGCCATCTTCTCACCCATAGCTAAAATCCTAGAAAAATGTATTTACCAACAGCTCCTACATCACCTAACCACTAACAACCTTCTATCCCACACCCAGCACAGATTCAGACCTAAACATAGTACTAACACAGCCTTAATAGCTTTTACTGACTCTATTCATCACCTCAAAAATAAGGGACTACTTGTCTCGGCTATTTTTCTGGATATGTTGAAAGCATTCAACACTGTTTCTCATCAACTCCTACTTAACAAACTTTCCACTTACAATCTCAGTTCATCATGTCTTGGTTTCATAGCTACCTATCAAACTGTACAAAGGCTATCAAATGGGATGGCAATCTTTCTCCTCTACTGCCAGTATCCACTGGAGTACCCCAAGGGTCCATGCTTGGACCCCTACTCTTTATTACATTTACCAACAGCCTAAATTTAGCAACCCAACTTGCTACTACCATACAATATGCAGATGACACATCACTTATTTGTGCTGCCCCTACCCACCAAGAACTCCAAGAAAAGACACAAAAATCACTGCAGGAAATCAAAACTTACTTATCTAACCACCAACTCATTCTAAACCCAAATAAGACTAAGTTAATGGTTTTCACAAATAAAATGTCCATGCCCCACTCTCCAACTCTTTCTATTCATTCAGCCAATAGAACCAAGATCGAGCCTACAAATCACACCAAACTCCTAGGTGTAACAATAGATGATAGGCTAAAATTTGACATTCATATATCCCTAACAATCAAAAAAGTCCATGCCAAACTTGGATCTCTCTACCAGGCCAAACCTTTCCTTACACACCAAGCCAGGCTTGCCACAGCAAGATCTCAACTTCTATCTACCCTTCTCTACTGTTCACACATCTTCACAAACTTACGCAAGACTGACCTTAATAACAGATTCCTGCTATAATAAAATGGCAGTTTGCCAGCAGCTATCCCCACAAAGCTCATCATTGTTCTGTTCTTCAGCAACTTAACTGGCTTGAATTTCCCAATCATTAACATTAAACCAATTTAGCTTTACCCACAAAATCATTCACAACCCCAGTTACTGTCCTGCACTCTCCACCTTGGTCCAACCTCATATCAATACCCGGTCCCTCAGGTCTTCAGACATATTATTACTAAAAATAACACAGTCTCACAACTACCATGGTGACTCCCTCTATTCTATTAAAACTGCCCGGACCTGGAATGCTCTCCCTTAACACATTCAAAATATTCCCAACTATTCTGCCTTTAAAAGAAAAACAAAGGAATCTCTCAAAAACACCTGGCTTTGCCCCTGTAGCTCTCCAGGATAGGCTTCATCCTCCTAGTTTTTCTTAGCTACTCTCAGCACCCTTGAGCAGCAACATTGCTCTATCCGAGCTCTTTTAAATGTCTGGCACAAACACTGTTAGCTTAATCCATATAATTGTGTCAAGCATTCTCTGTATTATGCCATTGTATAGTCACTAAATAAACGTACTGCTTACGAGCAAGACAATGAAGAGGTAGATGTAACCGAAATGCAGTCCCATACACAATGCTTATAGTAATCCAGAGAAATGGTTGTCCAACAAAAAAAGTCCAGCTGATATAAAAGCAGGTTTATTGCAACAAAGGTGAGCGCTTTCGCTAAAATAGCTTCATCAGACCTTAATACATGTAATCTAACAGAATAAGAGTTTAAATACTTAACAAGTCTGAAAAAAGCGGGAATCACAATCAATCCTCTTAAAGCAGTATCACAGTAAAACAGTTGCAAGAAATGAGAGGTATAAGAAATGTATATAAAAAATATATATAAAAATATATATATAAAATGTAGTGCTACAAAACACTTCAAAAGTTCATTCAAAAACTTCTAAAGACAATAATAACACACAGAAAAAGGTACATTAACATATCATAGTGAATAAAAATAAAATGTTAGGTATGACATTTCAGCCTCCTCATTTTTAAAAACGGTTTCAAAGGTACCTTGCCATTTAACCCAGGTGCTCTATCAGACCTAAACTTGATAATCCAATAAGTCTCCCTTGTTTCAGTGTATGTCTCAATGTCTCCCCCCCTATAACTCCTATTTTTTTTCAGACTTGTTAAGTATTTAAACTCTTATTCTGTTAGATTACATGTAACCTTTGTTGCAATAAACCTGCTTTTATATCAGCTGGACTTTTTTGTTGGACAACCATTTTATAAGCATTGTGTATGGGACTGCATTTTGGTTACATTTGTGATCATCTTGATTGGATTAATTGTATAGTCACTGATCATTTCCCTTCATTATTAGTCAATTTTGCTGACATATTTTCTTGGATTTGTATATTTTATATTTTAGTCTCTGGAAGTGTTAATTACTCAGTTATACATATATCAGTACTTTTTATTCTCTATGTTTTGTGCTATCAATATAACGTCTTAGTTATTTTAGTTACTAATGTATATTTTCTTTATCTTACTAATTGTACTTTGCATTACTATTTTTATTTTTGTCTTTGAGGAGCTTTTCTCCCTGGGTCTCTGCTGAAAACGGGCTTCTGGCCCAGTCAGATGTAAATAAATAAAATAAATAATAAAATATTCCCCCACCACAGCTTACAGCGTCTTACCTCCAGAATCAGGAATAAACCTAGAAATAATCATGGACAAAAAAATTTGAGACATTTTGTAAAATATTAGTACTACTAACCTGAAAACTAACGTAAGAGAATGATAATTAACATGAATAACTCTAACGATTTTCACTATTTAACTGTAGTCCACCCTCATTTCTCTACAAACTACCAGTTTTAGGAGGGACACAACAACATTTTGAGCAAAAGTCAGGAACAATTGAGAGGTACACCCCCACCCTTTCAAACAACATAGTATTTTTTTTTTCTTTTTTTAATAAACTCTTCTATCCTGACCTCAGACACCAAAAGATGCTGTGTTTTACCCTGCAGGACAAAGTCTGACATCATGTTGTGTGCCTTGCATACTGTTAATATTATGGCATAATGAGCGTGCTCAGTATGGCATACGTTTCACAAAGCAGACTGCAAGGATTAATGTTAGAGAGAAGATACAGAGATCAGATTTTAATGGACTAACTGTGATCAAGGTGATCAACATCCCACTCCTCCCACCTCAGAAAAATATAAAGCAAGCCATATTGCCTGGTTTATTTCTAAAACTATATTTGACATAAAAGAAGGTTTTGTTTCTAAGCACACCTTAACTTGGTGAAAAACTTCAGATGATTGCATATTCGCAGTCATTCCAGAGATATTCTAACAGCACATGTTGTTGCAAGTACAAAATTTCCCATGACGCAAGTGGAGCGTCTGCTGGCTGTATGAGTTTAGCTGGTGTACAGCGTGCTTCTCTTACAAAGTTCAGATAACACTCTGGAGCTATATTGCCTTGAGACAGTTGCTCCTGTCAAGGAAAAAAAACAGGGGGGAGGGGTTTAATGGTTTAAAGAAGTCAAAGGTAAAGAACTATGTATACAAGCTGATAATACCTACGCAACACTACCTGGCTAGCTCAATTGGTAGAGCATGAGACTCTTAATCTCGGGGTCGTGGGTTCTTTTTCTCCTAGCAGCTAGTTCATAGCAATAAACTATGACTGTAAACTGTTAATGATCTTTATCCAGTACTCTCAACTTTGCTTTCCACACTTTACATCTGCCAACTGCATTACATTGAGCATCTCACTTAACCAAACTGATTTGCCCTAAAATGAAGCATTTGTGACTAAAAGGCTTACCCCATTAACAAATTATGTAACACAAATAAATGTATACTAACAGAAGAATGGGCCAGCCTTGCAGCAAATAAATAAAAGCTGTCTTGAATACTTAGTAAGGTGGTCGGGGGGTGCAATCAGTATTTTATTTAACCTGTATCATAAACATAAAACACGCACTGTATTTTATGTTTCTAGTCTTTGATTTGCTTTAAGGTAACTATGACTCTAAACTTTATGTAACAAAACAACCCAGGCATCAGTTTGAGCCCAATTTTCATTAAGTCTTATACTGACAGCAGACAAAAAACAATAACATGACCATGGTAACAAAGGACAAGTCCCACATGCCGGAATTGACAAGCAGAATAAGTGTGGGTAAATCTTGCTTAAATATGTGAATTAGATTCCATGGCCCAAGGAAGAACAGTTGGGAAAGCTAGAGGTGATAAAGATAAAATACCTGAGATGGGTGGTATGATGCATATGCCGCAACAGACAAATGATGACAGAGCAGAAGCCAAAGTAACTCCAGTTTCAGAGAAGGTCAAAGAGAACTGATTATGGTGGCTTATATGCACTTGTGCAGGAAGCAAAAGACAATTTGGTGAAGAAGACCTGGGAGAGACAGGAAGAACGCAAAAAGGAAACAAGGACATCTAGCAAAGAGATGGATAGATGATGTGACACAAGACCTGTAATATTCAGGCATGACTGTCGAAGAAGGTGGGAAATGGCACTGAATCCAGAAAGGTAGCAATGTAGAAAATGGGAAGGAGATGATGATGATGATGAATGCTTTTAACCCCACCTAGTTCTGGCACTTTTTGGTCTAGTATTAATTAGAAGATTTTAGTCATGGAAAGAACTGCTGGGAGGATGGATTAATTGTATTGCATAGCATGCAGCTGAGCAGTGAAACCTGTGATTGTAATGTGGATGTATACAAGGCCTCCCTGTATTTGAAACTAAGAAAATCAATTTTCTGTTATGAAGTTTTATGTAACAACTGTGTGTTTAAGAGAAACTGGCACTTTTCTCTTGGCTGCCAACCACTTCTTTGGGTTTATAGCCTAGGCTGGGAATGGAAGTTCACATAGACCAGCAATGTGTGTGTCATCTTAGGCAGTCAAGGCTTCACAACTTCAGAAGTGCTTCTTCTGAATATCATTTGTTGCCTGAAGTTTAACTCTTGCGGTATGTACTTTAGAAGTCTTTTAGTTGCAATTTAGCCACTTTGTGATCTTAATCTGCTAGTTAGGGTATCTGAGGGCAAGTATAACAATGACTGCAGAAAATCACATTACTCACTATCTTAACTTTCTTCACATTTTTCACTTGGCTTTCCTTCAGTTTGTCTGCAAAACATAAGAATCAGAAAAGTGCTAAAGCATAGCAGAAACACTGACATGCAGGTGAAGATATCCTGTCTGTTCTACTGTACTGTCTGATAGTGGTTCTTAGGGTAGCCTAATCACCCAAGTGTCTCTGTTATTTAACTATCATTGGGGACCTTATGCTATACTCCTTCAGCTGAGAACTGCACAGAAAATATTTATAATTTATTTATTTATTTTACATTTGTTGACCGGGAATGTCTGACTGAGCCAAAGCCCTTTTTCAGCAGAGACCCGGGGAGAAAAGCTCCAGTAAATAGATGTAACAGTTTGTCATTATTAACAGGTATTATACACATGGAATAAGGCAAATCAGTTAGCAGGCTACAGGAGAATTTTGAGAATATACAGATTACATTTTGTCATAAATACTAGTATAATACATAGAAGTATGTAATGGAGAAAACAGGTAGATAAAAGTCAGAGCACTTTTTGAAAGTAGTGGTTAGAATAGAAGGGCAACATAGGAGTTGAATGTTAAATTTTACAATTAAACAATCGGAAAGGAATAAAAGTTACAGAAAGAGGGGAAAAAATTATTGATTAGTGGAGAGAGATAGAGAGTTTTCAGGGTGGATTTGAGCATTGGCAGATCCATTTCCTGTTAAAATATTCTTTAAGAGTTAGTTTAAACTGTTTGGGATGTGTGAGTGTTCGAATTTTGAAGGGAAGTTTGTTCCATTTGATAGAGGTATAATAGCTGTATAGGCTAAACCCTGCTTTAGATTTTGGCTTATAGATTTTTAGGAGGTCTTAGGAGGAGCTTCGGAGGCTTCTTGTGGGAGTATAGTGAGAGATGATGGTGTGTAAGGCTGGACAGAAAGATGGTTGGTAGAGAATTGCATGTATGTTTTGGAACTGGGAGAGAAGGAGCAGGTGAGGTAACTCTAGCCAATTTAAATATCTTAGAGAGAGAAGCTGATATTATAAAGCAGCAGTCTCCAACCTTTTTTGCACCAAGGACCAGTTTCATGTAAGACAATTTTCCACAGACCGGCCATCTCACGTGCATAATATCACTGTCAGAGCTAGGAGGGCATATTTCTACTTTTCCCCTGCTACTACCTACTAAGATCAGCGAACAGGCATTGCCTTTCATGTTATATTACACAATGCTCATCTTAGTTTTGTACTACATTTTAGTTGATGTAAGTGTTCTAATATTGTGCTTCAACAGACAGAAGCACTAACTGGTATTACATATGTTAGAAGGACAATAAATGTAAGCAATAGCTAGCTTTGCCTGTTCATGGTGTTTGGCCTAGCTTGGCTCACCGCTTTTGATTCAAGATACAGGTGCTTCCGTATGGTGTGTGTGTGTGTGTGTGTGTGTGTGTGTGTGTGTGTGTGTGTGTGTGTGTGTGTGTGTGTGTGTGTGTGTGCATCCTCTAGTAGCTTAGTGTATCATTCTGGAGTATGCTTTTACTTGCTAGGATAGGATCTAGTTAAACATGGAACTGAAGCAGAGGAAGCTGATATTATAAAGCAGCAGTCTCCAACCTTTTTTGCACCAAGGACCAGTTTCATGTAAGACAATTTTCCACAGATCGGCCATCACACGTGCATAATAAAACATAATAAAGTGCATAATATCTATTTGACATTTGTTTGCCGGGGAGGTCTGACTGGACTAGAAGTCCATTTTCAGCCAAGACCCAGGGAGAAAACTTCCAAAGTACAGTAAAAAGACAATTGGAAATAATTACCAAAAAAATATATATACATTCTGCTTAACAGAATAACACTGATCTACTATGGTCGACAGGTACTAAACCTAACTTCAACATTATTGACTTTCTAAGTTTATAAGAGCAATATTGAAAATCTGTCCCTATTATTTGTGGCTCTGTCCAGATTTATTGTGTGAAACGCTGATTATGGTCGAGAGGTATGCAAACCTCATGGCTGCTGCTGCCAGGGATCACTCTCACTCTTCACTCTCACACACACACACACACACACACACACACACACACACACACACACACACACACACACACACACACACACACACACACACACACACAGACACACACACACACACACACACACACTCACACATACACTTTTTTTTTTGTTTCCCTGATTTTTATTTTATACTCACTAAACACCCAAAGCGCTGCTTAGCGAATGTAAAATAACAGCTCAATCAATCTCACTGCTCACTCTCTCTCATACCCACAAAGTCTCTTCTTTCACAAACACATACATTCTGCTTTCATGCATGCATTCACCCACATACGCAGACAGACACAAACACACTTATACACATACATACACACATTCACTTTTTCGTTTCACTCCATGTCTGACAGCCTGGTACCAGTCTGCAGCCCAGTGGTTGGGGACCGCTGTCATAAAGGATCGATATTATATATATTATTTATGTATGTGTGTGTGTGTGTGTGTGTGTGTGTGTGTGTGTGTGTGTGTGTGTGTGTGTGTGTGTGTGTGTGTGTGTGTTTATAAGCATGCATATATTGGTTTGATTGTCAACCTTACATAGGATCATAGGATGTTACTAGGCTAATGACCCAAGGGCCCTTACAAGCCTAGCCAAATTTTACCCTTGTTACCATGATCAGCACCTAATGCCCCCTGTCCAAGAGACACACAGGTGGAACCCCTGGGGGGAATTTATGGTTACCCATCCAATTGTCCAGATTGTGCTTGAAGAAGTCCAATGAGGTGCTCTGTCAACTCATTTAAATATTTTCCCACTGATTTATATTTCTCTTTAGCACTCCATGTAATGCCTACACAGACAAAGCATTTTCCTCTTCATCATTCCTAACAAAGACACACTTTCTTTTTTTTTTTTAAATAAAGCTCTTTGAAATATAGTTTTGCTGCAATGATGTCACAAGGACTTTCAATGAACGTTACCCTTGGTGACAGACAGGTTCAGTGCAAACTTCACCCCCCTCTCCCCTCCTAAAGGAGAGATAACTATCCCAGCGGAGTGTAGCCTCCCAGACATCTCAAATGCGCAGGTGAAAGCTGCTCTCTCTAAAGCTAAAAACACAGCATCAATGGGACCTGATGGTGTCCCCTAAATGAGGAATTAAACCTAAGGCAGCTGATTAATCACAGACTTACCACAGGATACATGACCAAGGAGTGGCGTACGGCAACTGTGGTCCCACTCCACAAAGGTGGTGCCTCGGACCCTGGTAATTACCGCCCCATAAGCTTAACAAGTCTAGTCTGCAAAGCTATGGAGAGGATCATAATGGAGCTCATAAACAAAGATATAGGGGACTTGCAGACACTGGACCCCCCAGTTGGCTTCCGTCAAGGAAGATCATGCCTTTTGAACTTGGTCGACTTCTTCAAACAGTCACCAAGGCCATTGATGAGGGAAAGGCAGTCCATACAGCCTATCTTGACCTTGCAGGTATTGTAAAATTAAATGTAAACCCATATGTCACAAGATGGGTTGCAAACTGGCTTAAGGACAGAACCCACAGGGTTAGAGTTGCTGGCGCAATGTCAGACTCCAAGTCGGTCACAAGTGGTGTCCCACAGGGCATCTACTTCTCAGAAGTACAGGCCAACATGGGAGGTCTTTGACAAAGTTTGCAGATGACTGCAAACTATAGTGGAAAGTGCATCGGACATGGATATCCTTCAGAAGGGACTCACAGAAACAGATAGCTGGTGCCAGAGCCATGGCCTGAAGTTAAATGCCAAAAATGTATAGGTGGCAATCCACTAAGCACAGAAGAGGTTATCAGGGACCTGGGGACCCAGGTTGACAGTGGCCTTTCTTTGACACTCACGTTGCTAAAGTGGTTAGAAAGACCTTCTACATTGCCCACCTGATCATAAAGGGATTCACATCCAGATCTAGTGAGGTCATTGTTCCCTGTACTCTTCACTTATCAACATCTGCAGCAATTGGAGAGACCCCAAAAGTTTCTCACCAAAAGGATAAAAATCTGTCATATGCTGCCAGATTGAAGAAACTCCAGCTCTATTCAGTCGCATGCCGTCTGCTCAGAGGTGACATGTGCCTGACATACAAGGCCATGTCCAATGGACATGCTCCACCTCAAAAATCCAAATCCACCAAAACCACTAGA
Source organism: Protopterus annectens (assembly GCF_019279795.1). Lineage (NCBI taxonomy): Eukaryota > Metazoa > Chordata > Ceratodontiformes > Protopteridae > Protopterus > Protopterus annectens. The sequence continues at coordinate 1,199,674,868 of NC_056743.1, read as the reverse complement.
GCAAGCGACTTAAACCTTAGCACGGATATAAATAGCAGAGACTCCCTATGCTGTGGAATAGAGTCCCGGTCCATGTGAGGCAGAGCACTTCGCTGGCTCTGTTCAAGAGAAATCTTGACCTGTGGATGGGAGATCGAATCATCTCTGTGTCACTGCTGGACAGAGACACAACAAACTAATGGGTACAGTATTTTTTATAAATGCCTTGGGGCAGATAGCCTAGTATAAACCTATGAACCTATGAACCTATAAAGTGGGTGTGAAGAAGCATACGATAATTTTTTTATTGGACACCGCTACACATGCATAGCATACATTAAAAAACATCTATGGAAGTCACCTCAGGCTATTCCTATGGAGACATCACTCAGGGACAAAAGTATGTGGGTATTGTGACATCCCCACTCTGGGCCAGTAATTAAAGAAACTGAATCCTCTCCACTGACACTGGAGATACACGTTCACTTGCAGTACACATGAATACACTCAGTATTTCCAGATGCATACCTCTATGCATCAAGCACAATTTCCATTAAAAGCACCCAGGGAATATGCTCAGTCAGGGGGCTGGTTCCTTTCTATATCTTTCCAGACCCCCAATAATACTCCCCACTGGCACAGCTTAGTTGAGTCCTTAGCTGGGGTTCCAAGCCAAGTTCTACCACACCCTCTCTGTGAAATCAGTGCTGGTGTCCCTGCTCCAAGCAGTTGACACACACACACACACACACACACACACACACACACACACACACACACACACACACACACAAGGCAAAGAAGACTGGCCTAGATTCACCTGCTGTGCCCCCTTCTGCCCAGACTATAAGGTAGTTATCACTGCCACAGATCCCCTGCTAGCTACTTTAACCTTCTTACAAGGGTACCCGATTATACTGAGTGAAATTAATAAATACAAATGGTAATGTTGACCAAACAGCAAGGCTTTCAGGAGTGGCCAGAGTTATCACCAAATATATGCAAATACTCTCAAAGCTTAAATATTTTCTAAAAAGGACCTGCCACAATGAAAAGTTTAAATATACTTAAAAGAACAAGAAATTACTAAATATCTATTCATAGTAAACACCAGAGTTTCAGTCACAGGAAATATTAAAAACACCACTGATGGAAAGTTTCACTCAGTTACAGAAAAAAACAGTATTTAGCTAGTGTCACTATCTACTCCTGGATTGACTAAAAGAATTACTGTTCCTACTTACTGAATAGAGCAAGGCAAGATGGGTGAGTGGTCCTTGTTGTCAGATCCAAGACAGAATATTGAATATGCTTGAGACTTCAGTGTCCGCTATCCTACAGGCATTTAAGAAGCTTCATTAATGTAACCTTATGCTGACTTTTTTTTTTTTTACTATATTTGAGCTAACTACAGTCACTGAATAACTGTGACATTGCATACGCATGGTGGCACCTCCATAATGCAAGTCTTCCTGTAACAGCATGGAGATCCAGTAAGGCACTGTCTCATAACATGTTTTGATCAAACCACAAAGACAGAGAGTGCTGTTTTACAGAACAGTGGCAATGCAGTACAAACTGTCATTTTATTGCAGAGCTGGATTCCAGTATCAGTGCCTCATTTGTAAAAGCAACGAGACCATGTTGAATTGTGCAACAGCAGTATGTGGATTCAGGCAACAGCACAGATAAAATAATTATCCTGTGAGGATTTGCCACAGAGAAGACATGGCAACAGGCTATGCTGGTAAACAGTGTACATAGCTGTTCTATCACTTTCCTCTGACATCATTACTGTGTGAGTAACTGCAAATGTTAAGTGTAGTTTGACCGTTACCTTGTAGGATGAATAGTTGTCAGACAGGGAATTAGACACTCAGTAATTGCAAACTGTTAGAATGATGACAAAAGGCTGCATAGTATCATTTTGATGATTTATTAATAAATAACAGTGGAACAATACAAAGATGCATACAGTTGCAAGGTAGAAGCAGAAAAGTGCTGAAGAACATGTCATACAATGCAGTAACTCACTTAAAGCCAGCATGTATACTAGGAAATGCACTTGGCTAATGTCTAGAAGCCAGCACAAAGTAAAACATACAATGAAAGGAACATAGATAAGTGTGCTTCCTAATGTTTGAACTTCAGACCACTCATCCTTCAACAAAGGGACAAGCAGTGAGGTCATAAAATCAGTGCATTTACCTTGCAGCATTCAGAAATCAGCAGGCATTAAACTAGAAAATGAAAGAAACGGAAATCTGTGTGTAGCCATGATTCAACTTTGCATCACAAACATGCATTCTACAGAATAACTAGGTCAGAAAGTCATTATATTTGGCTAATGTTCAGAAATATTTTGTACTATTAGAAAGAAAGAGACCATTTTTCCTACTGTTTGAAACTTGCCTCATCCAGATGCTTTCTACAGTGCTAGAAGCAGTCATCTCATAAAATCACTACAACTAGCTAGGATTCATATTCAGCACAAAACAAAACATAAAAGAAAAGGAATAGAAAACTGTTTATATTTAGCCGTATAGAATTCATTATGTTTAGCCTTATAGAATTCAAAATCAGCAAACATTAAACTAGAAAATTAAACTAGAGAGGTAGCAGCAGTCTGGTCATACAATGCCTGAAAGGCTACTTTTTCAAGAGGATAAAATGCACAGGCTAAACTAACAAACAAGTTAATGTTGAGAGTTGTTGTGAGTACAGCTGTGTGCCACTTAACGTCAGGGATATGTTTTAGCCATAGAACATTAAGCAACAAGAACATTACACAAACACCATATTATTTACATTGTGCTTCACTTAACAGCCTTCTGCACAATGTCCACCTGCATTTACATCTGCTTAGCACAGTATGAACATAAATGGGTCAGACATTGTGCAGAAGGATGTTAAGCAGCAATCTATTGCAGTGGCAAACTAGATCTGAGGTAACTCTAGGTGCATCATGGGATAGGGACTTGGCCTCAAGCTATCTGAAGACCTAGGCTTTGTAGAAGACCGGCTCCGAACCCCATCTGTAAGAATTAACGGCGAGATAGAACAACTTCACAGTTGTGTAAGTTGCACTTACCCATAACAGTAGATGTTCAAATTCTTCACTGATACAGTAGCCTTTAGGATATAGAGGTTGTGTCTTGCCCAAGATAAAACACCAGCCATCCTCCAAAAACTCTGGCTCCCTCCAACACTTTTGTTCTGACTGCTGAATGGGCAGCCCCAAGGAGGGAAAAATCAATGGTCAGAGTGAAAAACCTTCAAGACTTTCTTGCCATACTCATTCTGAACTACAAAAACAAGAAATAAGTAACAAATTTATATCCCACAAGAAATAAGCAACATATTTATATCCCAACAAGTAACTATATGCAAGAATAGGGGGATGGAGGAACAGTGTGGCTACTGCAGCAGTGAGGAATTCAAACATCTACTGTTATAGGTAAGTGCAACTTTCACAACTGTACTATGTTCATCATTCCCAATGCTGCATTAGCCATAGCTATATGGGTACAATAGTAGGCTACTATATGGATTGATTGCTAAAGCATATCCAAACTAGGAAGGATTTGGATCTAAAAGACCCTGCAGAATGGTCCTAGCAAAGAAAATTCTGAATCTAGAAAAAAATATAGTTTATAATGCTTTGTAAAAGTATATATATAGAGGATCATGTCACTGCCTCTAGACTACTTCTGGAGTCCACCCCTGTCTAATATGCCATCTAAGAAAACAAGGCCCTAGTGGAGTCAGCTTTGATACTGCCAGAAGTGGTTTACCATGATGGGCATAACAAAAGGTAAGAACAGAGGACAAACATCTGGAAATGGTCTGTTTTGACATGGACTGTCATTTCTTTGTCCCTACATAAGAAATAAATAGGTGATTACCGTTTATAAAAGACTTGGTTCTGTCAAGATAATACCCAAGCTGCTAATGAACTTCTAATGTATGTAGAATCCTTTCTTCATAGTTTTGAGGATCTGCATAAAACAATAGGAGACTGATAGCTTGATGCAAAATGAACTCAAAACAAATGCTATACATGAATGACAGATTTGTTCTTAATGATAACCTTCCTCTATGGAAGAGTAGATAAGGTTCACCCAGCATTATAGCATGTAACTCAGATACTCTTCTTGTAAATGCCAGAGCAGTGAGAAAGGTTTTCCATGCAATGAACCTTAAATCCACCTGATGTGCAGGTTCAAATGGAGACATGGTTAGCTTTACCAGCACAAAGTTAAGAACCCATGAGGAAGCAACATATTTACGGGGAGGTCTCAAAACATTAAGAAACTGATTTACCAAAACATAGAAGAAAGTGGAGGATCCATGGACAGATATGCCAAAATGGCTGCATTACGTACATTTAGAGAGGAGTACCAGAGGCCAGAGGTTAGTAACTCACACTAATATTTGTGTACTAGTGTACATAATCCCTGATGTGGCCCTGGTTATTGGCTGGGTGTCAACTAGAAAATCTTTTTCCATTTGCCAGTATAATGATTTTTCCAATAGCTGTTTTTCTTGCCTCCTTTAGCAACTGCTGCACATCCTCTGAACAAAGGTGCCTAAAAGGAAATATAATTCAATCATCCAGGCAGAGAGTTGAAGATGTTTGAGACTGGGCTGTATCAAACTCCCCCAGTATTGTGTGAGTAGGTCCAGTTTGTGATGAAGCATGTGGTAACTGCCTTTGTGCAATTCTGTCAGACAGGAGAAACAATGTTGCCTATGCCAAAAAGGAGTCACCACAATTATTTTTGGAGAGTTGTTCTGAATCTTCAGAATTACCCTGGATATCAATGGAAAGGGTTGAAAAGGATACAGAAACATTCCAATCAATGGGAATGAAAGTATTTCCATTTTTCAGGTATGCTTGCAGAATGTCCTGGAGCAGAATTTGTTCAATTGTCTGTTTTGAAAGAAGGCACACAGATCTAGTTGAGGTGCTCACCACAAATGGATCAATTTCTGAAAGATCCCATCATTCAATTTCAGTTTGTGAGGGTCAGTTCTGCTCCTGCTCAGCTTGTCTGTCACTATTACAACCTGATGACATGCAAGATGCCTGGAGGGCTAAAGAGCTACCTTCCAAGCCATCACAGCCAAGCTGCACAGAGGGTATGACCTGATATCCCCTTGCTTGTTGATGTATCACATCACTGTGGTGATCTCTAATCACCTGTGGAGGTCCTCAGGACCGTAGATGATGAAGAGGTTTTAAGGCATGGATCTCAGCAAACATCTTTAACATGTATATGCTTTGGTCTGTCTGAGGAATCCCAAAAGCCTTCCACCTTTACTCCCACTAAAACTGTCTCTAAGCAAAATATGGGGGGTGCCCATAGTTACAGACTGACTCGGAAGGAGAGGAGAAAATGGGAGACCTGAATCTGCTTGAATTTGTAATCTCTGCAGTTTTTCTTTCCAAAGCCCAAGACTGGAATCTGAAATTCCAGAAGATGCAAATGCTGGGTCCATGTACTTTTTTTTTTCTTAAAGAAAAGTTTGCATATTTCTCATGTGCAACCCATTAAGACAAATCATGAGAATCATAGATGCCACAAACCTCAGGATCCTCAGATACTCTAAGTTCAGGAAAGTTTTCAGATAAAAATCTACCTTCTACTGTGTCAAAAAAGCCTTTTGCTGCATGGTGTCTAAAATACATCCTAGAAAGACAATCCCGTACAGCAGAGTTAAGAAGGATTTCTGAAAATTTATCTGGAACCCCAGATTGGTCAGAGGAGACAAGAGCCACAGTAATAATTCATGTCTGGGAAAATACTATGTAAAAAGGAGTAAGCTGTCTACATGAGGAAATACATGAATGCCATTCAATCCACAATAAGCTATGACTACAGCCAGACACTTTGTTAACACTCTTGGAACAGAAAATAATGCAAAACCTGACAATGGGTCCCAGACACAGAAAATGAGAGAAATTCTGTCACACTTTTGGCTATAGGAAAGTTACGACATTCATCTTTTAGAACAAATTTTACCATACTGGCTTCCCTGGAGAATGAGATGTAACAGACTCTGAAGGGTCAACATCTTGAATTTTGGAACTTTCACATACATATTTAGGAAGGAAAGATCTAGAACTGGTCTCCAAGAAGACTTTCTTTAGCACCAGTAACTGGCTTTTGTGCATTCCCCTTTAACAACAGATTGCTGCATAGTTCTGTGTGTTAGGAAGAAGGCAGCTGGTAATGGATACAAATACCTCATTTCAGGGGAGTTCCTTCCCACCCTCTGAACAAACAGAATTTTTTTCCTCAGGTTCTTTAGCATTTATTTACCATAGGCATCGGAGAACTAATGCTATTAAATAAAAAGGGCAGTGAACATAGAAGGCGTTATAAGAGATCTGGGAACACAAGTTGACAGCAACCTCTCTTTGGACCACCACATTGCCACCTTGGTAAGAAAGTCCTTCTATGTGGCACATCTCATTACTAAGGGTTTTGCATCCAGGAAGAAAGAGGTCATTGTCTCCCTCTACTCTTTGCTCATTAGGTCAATCATTGAGTACAATGCCCCATTTGGCATGTACCTCACGAAACACCTGCAACAACTGGAGAAAAGTACCTCACAAAGAGGATCCTAGACCTTAAACATTTGTCATATATGGACAGACTAAAAAAACTCCAACTATTCTGTCTCATATCGTCTACTTAGAGGCGATCTCTCCTTGACGTACAAAACCATGTCTGACCCAGCTCTGTTAGAAATGCTACATCTGAAGAAATCCCAGTCCTTCCACAACACACATTCCAGAGACCTCAACCTCATTACCGCAATCAACAGAACATGCTGGAGGAACAGGTTCATAACCCAGAGACTGCCCATGCTATGGAATAGACTTCCCATACATGTCAAGCAAAGCACCTCACTGGCCGTCTTCAAGAGAAATCTTCATGAGTGGATGGGAAATAGAGAATTCAACCCAGAGATCACTCCAGTGGCTTTACTTGACAGAGGCACTGGGAACTAAGATAGGCTGCTTCATAACGCCCTCAGAAATGTATTAAGTGGATTCTTGTTCAGTCCAAATCACAAATACTAAGCACCAGGTAAATACAGGTTAAGACACATTTAGACAGAAGGATGTACACCCACCTAATTTTATATATATATATATATATATATATATATATATATATATATGTAAAATCTATTTTTTCATGATGCCAGCTCTGAATCAAGGCAGCGAAGGTTTAATGCTATGGCAGGATGTCATCAGGTTTAGAAATATATTCCTTTGCCTACCAATGTCAGCACCATATCTCAAAGAAATTACCGTCTTTTTTAAGCCTTTTGGAAATTACATGAATTCTGAAATGCTAAAGCAGAACGGTACACTGCTGATTTATTTATTTCTCTATACCACTCCAGCAATGACAGCACCGCTTCCATTAGCAAGGCATCCTGTGACAAATGTCACCTGATACAGGTCCAGAATTTAGCTCTTGAACAACCTTAGGGCAACAGTAGTTGCTTAAGCAAGAGATGATAAGAGTGGATGGGTAACAGAAAGTTCACACCGGGAATCACACCAACAGCACTACTAGATAGGGGCCAAGGGTACTAGCTGCTAGTACAAGGGTCTACGGAACTACTAAAGGGGCGGTGAATACCGCACAACATGGCTGGGCTAATATATGCCTTTGGGCAGATAGCCCAGTACCAACCTATGAACCTATAAAATTTCAGCTCAAATGTAACAGAAAATTTCACCTTGTGTACGCCACATAAGGAGGCATGAACTATTCTAGCTTATACCATTCTGATTTGCAAAACGGCCCATCTGTCACACACTTAAGAGTTGTACGGATGCGGGGCATCTATTGGCTTTCACAGACATTATTCATCATTGCAGTGCTGTGCACCTCATTAAGATACACCCACCAATGCTTACACATGGGGCAGGTTACCAGCTCAGAGGAAGTAGACTGTAGGCTTGTTGAGGGAGAATGACAGTTTTACCACAGCACGATGCTTTACCCACCACTGCTTGACTTGTATGATGGTGAATGATTTGTGGAAATATTATCAAGGGATATTGATGGAGGCTTCATAAAACCTTTGGTGAATGGAAGTTCAGTAGGTATGCACCCCGGGCTATTATCGTAATCCAAATCAGTTGAATCATAAACATTGTATTATGAGTATGAAATATCATGAGTATGAAGTGTTTGACAGATTGTTATACGGGATTAACAAGCAGGTCTTAATATTCAGTTATGTTTACCATCATTACTGTAATAAATATGCAATGCAGTGGTTAACTGTTTTCTTCATAGCATGTGTCTATCCATAATTACATATAATTACAAATCTGATTTGTTTAGCATCGTGGAAGTGCCTTGTGGATTACAATATCATTCATAGTACAACAGAGGTCATACAGCACTGCATTCAGTTTTATACATCTTGTATTATTAATTTATACTGGGTACTTGTTTTTGCATATGTCTGGTATTGTTTTTCAGTACCCATTTGAAATGTCGGGCTGTCTATTGGGCCAGAGTTAGATGTTGCGAGGTGCAGGTGTGGCATGTTTGACATAGAGTACAATTCTGTTGATGTCACTAAGTACACATTGCTTTCTGAGTGGCAACAGTCATGAGTGAAGTCTATCATTCTGATGATTTTATGACGGTAAGGGAGTGGTGTGTGGGTATGGCCCTGTTCTTGGACCCTTGTGCTCTGCATTAGTTTAAGTTTGCTCAAAAGAAGCTAACAAACTTACTTGTAGTTCTTTGGTTGGTAGTGTACAACATTCAAACAGATTACTGTAACATTTATAAATTCTAAAACCGATGTTCTCTGATGTGACTTATCCAAATTTTATATTGAAGGGCAAAACATTTTTCAGATACTTATGTAAATATCTCTTCAGTAAAGGATTTGTTTATATACAACAATGAATAATAAGGTTAAAAGGAACACTAATAGAATCCTGAGCTCTATTTATCATAAAATGTTTACACCACACATCTAGAAGACAAAGTTCAAGTTCAAGGAGAATATCGGTGTCAACATCTGCACTTGAATGTGGTTATAAACAAACAAGGGAAATATAGCATGACTAACAATATAAGAGTAGTGGATAAGAACACTACTGCACCCTGATCAGATCACTCTATTTATATGTGAAACATGAATTGATCTGTTGGTATGAGCAGATGCAAGATGGCAAACTACAGTTACATCTTCTTTAATAAGGGAAGCAAACATGATAAGAACAGTCTAGAGTGCTGTCTGATAAGTAGCAACTCATTGGCTAAGATAACCATCAGAATTACAAACTTAATGAAGTTTTAATAATAAAGTGCCAAATCTTGACTTCCTTGTAACACTAGTAATGTATAATTGTGTAGGCTTGAGACTTTATCTGTTGTAAATACAACATTCCGTATTGTATATACTCATAACCATTATACATTCAGTCATGATGAGCCACTGTGGCACTTACACTTGTTGAATGTTTAGCCACATCTACTTAGTTCCTTGGAAATCAATAAAATAATTAATCATTATGAATATTTTAATTTCTGCAGTACGGATGCTGATTGACTTAAGAATACATAGTTACAATTTTATCTGCATTAGCTTAAGGTTCAATAACACCACTATCTTTGATTGAAATAGTACTATATATTCATTCCAACTTATTGTAGTTTGTAATTGGCTTTATGGTTTATTACTAAGAAAACAGTTAATAACACTATTTATGATAATATTAAATGGGACATATGAGAAATATTCATTAGATTGGAGAGATTAAATTTAAACTTCAAAAAGTTCATTAAAGAAGTTCTATCCTTATTTATAAATATTTAGGACAGTTTAGTTATGAAACATTTACACTATAATGTAGCCAAAAAGAACAACGCAATGGTCATTACTAAATTAATAATGTTATTCTTATAGCAGAATGGCATATCAGGGCAAATGCTTAAGTATTTACACTACTCTTAGCTTGATAGAACATCTCAATTTCATGTTTAATCTATAAAGAAAATCAACATATCCTGATATGTTATATAATTAAAATGACACAAACTATTATGTAACTATAAGCTAGTCTCCCAAATGCAAAAAAAAAATATTTTTAGAGTTCGTATGAAGTTGGCAGACAAGTCATGAGGGATAGTCTATCTATTAGACTAGGAATGACTTTCATTCCATGTTTGGTATGGGATAATATTTTTGTTATTAGATTCATTTTATCAAATATAACATTACTTAAGTTATTATTTCTTTCTTATACACCTGACTTAAGTCTTATTTTTTTCTCAGTTACAAAAGAAATCTGCTTGATTATATTATTTAAAATATCACAAAACAAAATAAGAAGTTATGTACCTACCATAACGTTCCATGTTAGTTGTCTTCTTCTCGCCTTCTTTCTTGCTGGATGGGTTCGGAGCCGATCCTTGGCTCCGACTCTGCCAATACTAAAGCTCGAGAGCTAATTCCACCAGCTCGAGGCTCCCCTATATCCCACAATGCTAGGCGGTAACTACTCAGATCTCGTTTGATAGCTAGACCAAGCAATTCTAGTCTCCATAGTATGGAGAAGGGTAACCCACCTCTATATAAACCAGAGTGTAAGGTATCCCAGACCTAACAAAAGGGGAAATAGAGGTGGTAGAATGTGTGGGAATGAAACTCTTCCAGAGGAAGACCACAAAATGAATTCCTATCGGTCTGTCCAGGCTTGGGGGAAGGAGGGTGGGACGCAAGAAAGAAGGCGAGAAGAAGACAACTAACATGGAACGTTACGGTAGGTACATAACCTCTTAATGTTAAGTTGTCTATCTCGCCTTCATTCTTGCTGGATGGGACCGCGTCCCTAGCACGTTATCCCGGGTGGCCTATCAGAACAGACTCTTGAGAACAGTGGAACCAAAGTTGGCATGGTTTCTGGAGACCATGTCCAATTTGTAATGTGAAATGAAGGTATGAGGAGAAGCCCAAGTGGCTGCTGCACAAATGGAATCTATTGGCAGCCTGTCCTGAAAAGCTACAGATGTAGCTAATGCCCTAGTTGAATGAGCTCTAGGTCTTGAAGGTAGTTTTTGATGTCTGATCTCATAGATGAAGGTAATTGTAGAGGTGAGCCATCTAGAAAGGGAAACTTTAGTAACTGGAAGGCCCGATTTCCCTTCCGCATATGATAGAAAAAGCTGATCAGATTTCCTGAATTGTTTAGTCCTGTCTAAATAATATCTAAGTTGGCGGTGAACATCCAGAAAATGTAGCTTTTGTTCCAACCTGTTGGAATAGCTAGGGAAAAAGATGGGTAGATCAATCGTTTGGTTTAGGTTTGTTTGAGAGGAAACCTTAGGTAAAAAGGATGGATTAGTACGGAGGGATACCCTATCTTTGTGAAACACTAAGTAAGGAGGGCGACTGCACAGAGCATGGAGTTCAGATATCCTTCTCGCTGAAGTTATGGCTACTAGAAAAAGTGTCTTCCATGAAAGCAACTTCAGGGAACATGAAGCCACTGGTTCGAAAGGGGGAAGGATTAAGGATGCCAGAACCAAGTTCAAGTCCCATTGAGGCGGGGGATCTTTGATTGGAGGTTTGAGAAGAAAAACGCCCCTTAAAAAGGCTTTGCAGAGCTTGTGAGCCATGATGCTAGACTCCGAGACACCTACATGATAATTAGATATAGCAGCCAACTGAACTCTAATGGTAGATGAAGAAGAGCCTAAATGAAAGAGTTCTGCTTGAAAGTCTAGAATAGACTGGATAGGTGCAGTGAAGGGATCTATATTTTTTGCTGTTGCCCAAAAGGAGAAGCATTTCCATTTGCTATTATAAATCTTCCGGGTAGAAGATTTATGAGAGGCTTTCAAGATATCTCGGACCGAGCGAGATATTAAGGGAAGCCTGGCTAAGGTCGGAATTGGAGAAACCATGCTGTGAGGTTGAGAGAATGAAGAGATTGGTGCAGCTGGCCCGATTGGTGGGTCAACATATCTGGCACTGGGTCCAGATGCCAAGGCTGCTCCAAAAGGTAATGATGAAGGAACGGAAACCATATCTGTCGAGGCCAGTAAGGGGCAATGAGGATCATTGTCACTCTCAAGGCGATGGCTTTCTGAATTAGTTGAGTTATCAGTGGAATAGGGGGAAAGGCATACAGAAGTCCCCGGGGCCAATCGTTCTCTGGTGGGATGGCCTGGTAATGGGAAGAGAGTGAAGAAATCGTGACACTTGCTGTTTTGGGGAGTAGCAAAAAGATCGCAGCAAGGCTGGCCCCATCGTTGGAACACTTCTTCCAGTACTGATTCCTTCAGAGACCACTCGTGGGGCATGAGAATTGCCCTGCTCAACTTGTCTGCAATCACGTTGGACTTCCGGAATGTGCGTTGCTACCAGAAAACGCTGAGAAGAGATCACCCATTGCCAAAGTCTGAGTGCCTCTCGACATAAGGGGTGTGATCTGGTTCCGCCTTGTTTGTTGATATACCACACTATGGACATGTTGTCCGTCTGAATTGCAATAGTCCCAGTGGGAAGAGAGTCGTGAAGGGCTTGCAACGCTAAAAGCACTGTTCTCATCTCTAAGACATTTATGTGCAAGTGGCACTCGAAAGGTTGCCACGTGCCCTGGACTGTCCTGCTCTGATAATGCCCCCCCACCCCCACCCAATCAGGGAGGCATCTGTTGTCAACGTGGCGACTCGGGGTCTTCCTTGGAGAACCTGAGGTGATGTGATCCACCAAGACAGTTGATTCTTGCATGATTGAGTTAACAATATGGTGTGGGACATCGGGAGCTGTTGGAAGGACCATTGAGTAAACAGCATCCATTGGAGGATCCTCATGTGGAAGCGAGCTAAGGGGAGAAGGGGGATAGCTGCTGCCATGAGTCCTAATACCTTCAAAACTAGTCTGGCATTGACTTTGTTGCATTGTAAGAGAAGGTAAATTTGTTTGCGGATGTCTGACACTCTCTGCTCTGTAAGTCTGGCTGAAAGATTGAGTGTGTCTAATGTAAGCCTATAAAGGTAATAGACTGACAAGGCGACAAGGCAGATTTTTCGAAATTTATTGAAATGCCTAGAGCTTGGCAAGTTTGGATAGTGAAGTCTCTGGATAGAAGTAGTTGATGTCTGGTGGTGGCAGTAAGGAGCCAGTTGTCTAAATATGGAAACACCTGGAATCCTTGACGTCTCAAGTGAGCCGCGACCACTGCCATGCATTTGGTAAACACTCGGGGGGGCTGTAGTGAGACCAAAGGGCAGGACTCTAAATTGATAGTGACTGGCTCCCAGCCTGAAGCGGAGAAATCTCCTGGAGCGTCTGTTCATCTTGATATGGTAGTACGCGTCCTGAAGATCTATCGAGCACATCCAATTGTCCTGACCCAAGAAGGGTAGAATGGACTGTAGCGTGACCATCCAGAATTTTGTTTTTCTGACATAGTTGTTTAAGTTGCTGAGATCCAGTATGGGTCTCCAGTCCCCTGTTTTTTGGTACCAAAAGAATTTGGAGTAGATTCGGATCCTTGTTGGTCTGCTGGGACTGATTGGATAGCTCTTTTTGATAGCAGCTTTGAAATTTCTAGTGCTGCTTGTTCCCTTAGACTGGGTGGAATGTCTGGAAGGGATCCTTTGGGTTGGGATGGAATGTGAAAAAAGGGAATTTTGTAACCCTCGGATATGATCGACTCTACCCATTTGTCTTGTGTAAGGGAAAGCCAGGCTTTTGGGTACAGGGATAATCTTCCCCCGACTGCCTCTGAAGGTGGACAGCCGGGCAGCACCTCAGGGATGCTGAAAGGGTTTATCAGAGAAAGTTTCTCTGCTACCCTGGTTTTGCAGACCTCCTCTGCCTCAAGGGCGGCGTCTATTGTTATCCCCCCCTCTGCTTCTAGAGGCGTCAGATGAGACTCCCTGGGTTTGTTTGCAGAACCACATCTTTCCTCCCCTCTGACCTTTGGGATAAGGCCTAGAAGGGGTAGAAAAATGGACTCCCACGGCAGAGAGAGTCTTACCTTCCACCTCGCACCTAGTCAATGTATCCTTCACCTGCGGACCAAACAAGGATGATCCATCAAAGGGGGAATTGATGAAGGACGCCTTGAAAGGGTCCACAAAGTTGCATAGCCGCAACCAGGCGTGACGTCGTAGGGCAACGCCTGTGCCTGCGGCTCTACTTGCCCCATCCGCAGCATATGAGATAAGCCGCATGGAGGAGTTAACTATGGAGTTCAGGGTTGCCAACTGGGAGTTCATTCTGTCTTGGAACCCCTCAGCTGTTGGATCCTTTATCTCTTCACTCATATCCTTGAGTAAATCTCTCTGGAGACGAGTGAAGTGACATAAGTAGTTCAGCGACCGCATTGAAAAGGTCGCTGATGAGAACATCCTGTCCATGGTCCTAGATTCCTTATTAGGAGGATGGACAGGTACCGAAGGATCGGCTAACTCCTTCTTAGTGGCTGCAGCCACCACCATGGCATCGACGGGGACGCCTTTAGATAAAAAATCTTTATCTCTAGGGGCAGTAATAAACTTAGATGGCCTCCTTGGGGTGGGTTCCACTGAATCAGGAGCCGTCCAGGCCTTCCTTGCCACCACCTCCATAAGGGGGTCAAAGGGAGGGGACACCCAGGAGGTAGAAGGGCGAGAGCAGAACGCCTCAAGGTGCACTGACTCATCCTCTGAAGGGTTAAGGGCTGGCCAGTTCCCCCTCTGTTTCAGGATCTCAAGGATGTCAGCAAAGGAGACATCCTCAGAGGGGGATCGAGGGGAACTGTCAGATTCCTCTAAGTCGGTGTCAGAGGTGATAGACTCAGGGGAGTCAATGTGCTTCCTCTTGCACTGCCTCTTCCTAGGGGGTTCTCCTACCGGGTCAGGAGAGGCCTCGGAAGAGGAGGAAATTCCCAATGGGGAAACTTGAGGAGTTGGCTCTGTGCGGTCTGAAGCAAGGGTGTGGGTAGAAATCACCGCAGGCACTGATGATGGAGGGGCTGACGGAAAAGACTGTGGGGCAGACACTGGTTCTAGCACGCTCCGCATGACCTCAAAGGCACCCCTATCGGGCAAGGCTGGAGGTCCCCACTCCGAAGAGACCAGGACCCCCCCCGGCACCGACAGGGATGGCTCCGAGGCCGATGTCGGAGCCGAACTCACCAGCGCCGAAGCACCGAAAGGGAGAGCGGAGTCAGACAAGGGTCTGATGCCACTCGCCCCCTCGGAACCGACGAGGGAAGCTCGGTGCCGAGATCCCTCCAAAGAGGAGGTCAGAGCAGATGACGGAGCCGAAAGGGAAGGTATCGGATCTGACACACCGACAGTCATGGTTCTGATGAGCCCTGGCTCCGAACTCAAAGGAGTCGGAGGAGGAACACATTGAGGGACGGAAATAGCCACTGACTGATGAGTCGGGCTATGAAGCATTTGGGCCAGCGCCTCGGACTTGAGAAGTCTACTCACTACCCTTTGCAAATCGTGGTCAGATAGCCTGGAAGACCATGAGGAATGCAATCTATGGCTCTGCTCCGAAAGAAGAGGGGATCTTGGTGCCGAGTGAACGGAGCCGATGGAGGGAGACCTAGATCTCTTTCTTAAAGGTTGCTCTGATAAAAGTATCACAGCCAACTGAGTCTTATTAGCCTCGGCTCCGGCCGGAGCCGAGGTAATAGTATGAGGCTTGGAAACATCAGCTCCAGCCGGAGCCGATGTTGAAGCAGTTTTGATACTTCCAGAGGACGGCTCTGAATCCGGAGCCGACTGTCTGGAAGTCTTAGAAGGCTTTCCTGACACAGACTGGGTCGGGGGGCCTTCAGGCTTTAATAAGCCACGCAAAATCAATTTATTTTTGCGTTCCTGCAGGACTCTGGGGCTGAAACCATGGCACACAGCACATGAGTCCTGCAGGTGCAAATGTCCCAGGCAATACACACAAGAAGTGTGACCGTCTGTCAGAGACATTTTCTGACAGCACGAGTCACACTTCTTGAAGCCTGAGACCTTGGAGTCCTTAGACATAATAAAGGCCTAAGTAATAAAAACACTCACACACACAGGCCTTTAAGAAATATAAAATTCCAGTCACACTAAAGGACTAGGAGAAGTAGGGGAAGGGGCCTAAGGCCTAAAGTTAAAGGGGAATAAAGGGAGGGATTATGGGCAAAGATGTGAATCGATTCAAGGAAAAGATAATTAAAACTAAAAGTTATACTAAGAAAGTAATAGGGGTCTAAAGATTGTGAAAATAGAATAATTTTTCACTAACCTGCCAGAGCCGGTAGAAAAGCACCTCGTCAGCTAAGCGGCAAACGAGATCTGAGTAGTTACCGCCTAGCATTGTGGGATATAGGGGAGCCTTGAGCCGGTGGAATTAGCTCTCGAGCTTTAGTATTGGCCGAGTCGGAGCCGAGTATCGGCTCCGAACCCATCCAGCAAGAATGAAGGCGAGATAGACATCTTAACATTAGTTCTTATGCTGTCAGAGGGGATTTGTGTATTAGGAAAGACTAATATAGATTTAATTTTCAATAGTCTAACATGGACTTAACATTGCTGTCGTTAAATACTAATGGCTTAAACAATCTAAGTAAGAGATCCAATCTGTTAAGGTATCTAAAATCTTTCTTCAGGAAACTCATTTTAAAATAAATGATGATAATATATGGAACCCCAATTAATATATGACTTAAGTTCATTATTCCTATAAATCAAAGTCCAGAGGAGTGACAATCCTATGGAAAAAGAATAGTATTAATTTTGACATTATCCACAGATATACAGACAAAGATGGCCTTTTAGCTCTCATTATATTGAAATTCAATAATAAAATATGGACATTAGTTAATTTATATTGGTTCCCTGGCATGGGAGTAGGGACTGCAAAACACATTTAGACCTTATTGCTAATAACTATAAAGTAGTTTAATAATAGGAGGAGATTTTAATTGTATTCTTGATACCTCTGAAACCACTAACAAGCGACTTCTTCATCTATCTTCTACTGCAAAACTCCTAAAAAGATGGACTGAGGGTTTCAATTTACTAGACACATTTAATATTAAAGGTGATATCTCATTACTACTTTCTCACCAAGACTGTAGATTTGGTACTCAAACCAGAATAGATAAAATATATGTTTCTAGGGACCTGCATTCAAAAATGTCCACTTTTTCAAAAATTCCATGCCCACTCTCCGATCATAACTCCCTAGTTATGAAATTTCAAACTGAGTTGAAACCATTAACCATCACATCCAGAATTCCATCTTACATCATAAAAATGAAAGAATTCAAATCCTGGTTATTATCAGAATGCCAGTTCTTCCTAGAAACTAACTATACTTCAGAGGTTAATATAGTTACGATATGGGCTCACTATATATATGGTAAAACACTAAGTTGGTTTAAAAATAATATTAAAGAATGAGAATCAGAGTTGCAGGGTTTAGGTGAATTAGCATAAGAGTTTAACTTTATTCTCTTTAAAGCTAGATCAGTCTTGTGGGTTAAAATTTCATTATTTTTGTTTAGATCCTCTATTTTCTTTTTATTATCAGAAGAATTTGTGGTCTTTTTAGATTTAAGTAATAATAGTTAAGAGTGTAATTCCAGCTGTAATTAAATCAAAAGGTGTTTCAACAAAGTATTAGTTTAAGGGTCTGCACACTTATGCAACCAGCTTATTGTAAATGTTTTATTTTTTATATTTTTTCACCTAACAGATTTGTTTGTTTTTCAATTGAATTGTACAGGTTACAGGTCACATTAAAGGTGGGAAAAGTTTTGAAATGATTTACTGTGGTCTCATTTTTTTATATCACAAAAACCTGGCATTTTAACAGGAGTGTGTACACTTTTTATACCTACTGTACGCTAATGATAAAGCTCCTCAGTGGGGTGCTCCAAGGAGGTATCGGAAGACTCTGGGTATTCCAACTGGAAATAACTCTGGAAGCTTTAGTGGGCAGGCTGTCTGAGAGGAGACAGAAAGGATGACACTTGCACAAATTCTCCTGAGGAGGGACCAGGCTCCGAAGAAGGGAGAGTCGAGACTCTCCTAGAAGCAGAGAGAACCCTCTCCACCAACTTGAATACCAAGGGTGAATGGGGATCCGAGGGAACCTCTGGCAGAGCTGAAGCTGTCAGGGGAGGAAACCCTATAAGTCCCCACCATTGCTGGATCTGAGAGGGGAATCTGAGCCAAACTATCAAGCACCAAGGCTCCAAGGGGAAGAAACAGCTCTGAAAACTTCACAGCTGACATCAACCCTCGGAACCAATGCCCGTGCTACAGCTCCAAGCACCTGTATCTGAGACTGTTGGAGCCGAACTACTCAGGGCAACCAATGGAGTCGAGGTAACTGTACCTGTTGGATCTGGAGTGTTGGTTCTTGGGATCCTCAGTCCCGACAACGCCGAAACTGGGGGTTAGACTGGAGAAGAAGAGATGGGAACAAAGGAAGGCTGGTGGCTACCGGATCCAACAGGGGATGGAACAGGCAAAACCCTCAGTTGAATTTGTACCTTGAGAAACCTCACCAGCATCCTGTCTACCTCAGCTTCAGAAAGGCTCCGGGAGGACTTGGCAGGAAAAGCAATAGAAAGTAGCCTGGAGGTTGGTCTAGGAGACTCTAATAATGGTGACTTAGGCCTTGAGGAAATTGGCTCCGGAGAAAACCTCAGAGATCGCAACTGGGCAGATTCCTCGCTGACACTCGGATCTGAGGACTTAGGATCTGACGTTTTGGCAGTCTTACGAGAAGGCTTACCAGGCAAAGAATAAGGTCTATCCGAGGACTGTTTCTTCTCGTTGTGTTTCTTGGTGGAGGTTTGAGCCCCTGAAGTGGGAGGAGCCACGGAGGAGGAAGAAGAGAGTAAAAGGTCCTTAAGGATGAGTTTATTCCTTCTATCAGTTAGCACACGCTGGTTGAAACCAGTACAAATGGCACGAGGACTCCAACTGAGAGGCAACTAAGCAAATAACACACTCAGTGTAGGCATCTGAAAGAAGGGTCTTATGTCCACACATAGCACACTTCTTAAACCTAGCTGGTTTATCTGACATACTGAAAGATAGAAGACAGACAAGCAGCCTAGTAAAGGAAAGGGGATTCTAAGTTAGAAACCTTTTAGTTTTTTTTTTTTTGTAATATAAGAAGGAAAAAAGGCAGCAAGAAGCAGAAGGAACCGTAAAAAAATAAACAGACCCAAGTGAATACAATGAAAGAGGATAGGGGGAAAAAGGAGGAGGAGGAAGAACTACAACAGGTAGAAAAAATTAGAAGAAAATTACCAAAAAATTACTCACTAAACCTCAAAGGAGCTCAGACAATCACAATCCTGATGCTGTTCAAAAATGTAGCAAATGAGATCTGAGGGATGAAGGGGGAGCAGGGCATTATGTTTAGGGGAGGAGCTCAGATTTTTCAGATCCTAGAGCTATGGTACATGGCCAAGTTGGATCCAATGTCAAATCAAAACCCACATGTTGAAGGTCAACTGAAAAACAACTTCAGATCTAAATATTAAAAAAAAATACAGAAAGACAAATTGGAAAATATAATAAATTAAGCACAAGGGAAATACAAGATAAATACTGAAGTTACAAGTCAAGGTCACATTTTCAAGGGTTACTGATTTAGCTAGTGACAAAACAATATTCAGGCAACCACACATATAACAGGAAATAGTCCCCACAATGCTCAAGTGTCTAAGCCAGGATCAAAGTTGGCAAGCAAGGATGATGAAGAAAAGTCACATTAAGCATATAAATGTCTCACTTATTGCTCTCAACCTCTTTCAGGGACAAATCCAGAAATAATCAGGGATACTTTTTAAAATGTTAGTATTATTAACCTCAGATGATAACAGATTAGGAGTTTATGAATTATAATACATTTTCTGAAGTAAAAGAAGTCTATAACTGTGAATATTATTTATTAAAAGTAATCCATCATCCTTTCTCCCTAAATCACCAGTGTTAGGAGGGATTAGGAGGGACAGAGCAAGATTTTGAGCCAAAAATCAGGGATATCACTGAAAATCAGACACAGTTGAGATGTGTCCTCAACAACTGAAATACGATCCAAGGCACACTACACTCTAAAAACAAAATCCAAAAAAAAAAATATGACCTGTACTGTTACTCAGAGTCGACCAAGAAACTGCTAGAAGCCTAGAAACACTGAGAAGCTATTCTGCCAATTCAAGACACAAAACCTGCCAAAAAAGGTCTTCCTTTTCTTCCTTTCTCCTTTAATCCAGAACAGCAACTAATGGCAAACACCTCCTAGAAACCATGCAATCAGCTGTCCAAATGAACAGAGTGGCAATGGAAAGACCAAAAGGCTGATTCATAGATGAGAATAGAAAAACAAAATCTGCTGTGAGAAACAGCACCATTGTCTTACTATCACAAGTGTCTGAATTAATCTTCAGTGGGAAAGGTGGCTTAGAAGCAAAGAGCCCCCATCCCCCACTTTTTTTTTCCGCTTTATTTTGTTTCTAGCCCTTTGGAGGAATCTACATCCCTTTACATCTTCCACGTCTTGCTACACTTCAGGCTGGATACCACCACCACCAATCTTTACTTCTTTCCCAAGATTGGTCAGCTAATGCTTTCAGTCTGTTTTCTGGTAGTGGTCATGGGCATCTTATAAAGTTCAGAACCTACAAATACATGCTGTGACATCTAAATAAATCACATAGCTTGCAAAGAAATATTTACAAATAGTTCTTTACCACAGGCCCACTTAACTAAATATTTCTGCAGTGAAGACATGGACGTTGGTGAAATTTTTCAGCTGATCATGGTTACTGAAACAGATGAAAATATATGATCAGAAGCAATGTGCAAAAACACACACGCACAAATACATGTACAGATTCTGTAGTATACAAGACTGGAGGCTTGAATACAAACTGAATAACTTGGATTCGAGTAGGAGGGATAGGAAAAAGGAATAGTTAAACAGCTTAACTTTCAACTCCTCTACCTGTGAAGAGGATGTTAATTTTTGTCCTGATGCTATCTGAGCAGCTCCTGATGCATAGAGGCAAGTCTAAAGTAAGGCTCGGGTATAAAGGGACACTTACTAAAATACATGCTGCCAAACATATTTGCAGTGCCGCTGTGATGTGAAAGAGAAGCATATGTAAGTGACGCTTGACACTACAGACCATGCACAGTTTCCTCTTCGGTCACCAAAACGGGGGGGGCAAGGGACAGACACATACAAGAAAATCCCTAACACTTTTCCACATCTAAGAAAGTCATAACCTTCATATCACAATTGAGTGAATCTAATATGAAAAACTGTAAATGTGCACAACAATAACAGAGAAATGGCGAGATGCCATAAGGGTGTGGGGAGATATACAGGGGAAAAAACAACCAACCCCCTCAAAAAAGTATTAACATCAGATAATGTACTAACTTGGGATAGTAAATAGGGCTGCATGAGAGAACTTTTCCAAGTAGACTAGTTACAGTAGGGAAAAAAAGATAAACAACTGCAATTGAGGAATGTGATCATTTCTGCCCTATACATCCTAAGAAAACCCCTACCCCTGATCAACTGACTTACCATTTTCCATGCAACTTTTGGTATATCTATTTACTGAAAGTGATCTGCCTTTCATTTGAATGACAGCTTTGAATTTGCCTCTTAATGCCACTGTCCATGATGGGCTACATCAGTGTTGAGTGTGGCTACCCTTTCTTGGGCCCTTTGCTCCACTAGTTATTTAGAAGACATCATATAGGAGATACTTTTCATTAAGTGTTCAGTGATTTACATAGCCATGTGTCATTCGGTTCACAACATACACTGCCAAGTGTCAAATTACTCAGTGACAAACACATAATGAGAGTTAGAACAGCAGCAGCAAATGAGCTTCTTGCTAACAACACCCAAGGGGGAATTCTAAGTAATACATTTTTTCCAGATAATGAAGACAGCAGGATGACCACTAGTGGTGTCACCAACTATTCCCTAAAATTATATATATGTCCCGCAGCATTAGAAATCATCCCATCAAATTAAATGCTATTACAGTCTTTTTATTCAGCCAAACGGGCGTACATTTAAATTAAATTAGGGATACTAGGCAGTCCCTTTGTTTAGCAGACACATGCTCACTATATAAGGTCATCTCAAAAGGAAATCACCACAGTGGATTAATGGTCAAGATTTCTTCTTCAGCAGTCTCTAGCCTGGCTATAACTTTTTCTTCAGCTCACACATTTTCTGCTAGGTCACTCCACGACATCACAAGACAGGCTTGGAAAGTGTGCCCAATCACAGCATTTGTCAATAAATACAATTTGTAAAACAGGAACAAAAAAAATCAACAAGGTATATAATACACATTTGTCCACTTTAAAACTACAAAAGCATCTAATGAAAGGAGGGCCCATCAAAGCACAAGATGAGAGGATATTATGTACTTACGTACTGCAGAACTCTCTCTCCCAGGTCACTTAATAAGAATGAGTACCATATGTTATTGCTGATATGAGTTACCTGCAGTGAGCTGACAAAAAGAATCCCAAACAGTTCCATAAAACATAGCCATAAGGGAGATGGGTGAACGCTAAAAATGCTGAATTCTGTAACACTAGTGGGCCAATGGAAATCTCACTCATGGAGTCACACTCTGAGCAGTAATATCTGATGAAGATGCGAGTCATACACCAAGTGGCTGTGACACCAATACAGTCTTGAAATAGGTAACAGAAGCAGCTGTACACACAACAGCTTGTTTTGGGAACATTCCCTCATGGCAAAACACATTACAGTTAGCATGTTATATGGAAAGTTTCTGTCCTCTCTAAGCACCTCTCTACCCATGAACAAGAAGCAAAATTATTAGTTATGTACTTACCATAACTTGGTATCTGAGTTGTCCTCTTTTCATTTTGCTTCATGTTTGGGTTTCGGATCCGAACCTTGGATCCAGCTCGGCCACCTCCTACAGCCTTGAACTTCCAGGCTCAAACTCATCCCCTACCCATAATTCTCTACATCTCACCCAACCTCTTCAGATCAAGTTTGCTGCCCTCAAAGCAAAGGAAGAAAGGAAAGATAACCAGGAGCTCAAACTGGAACCAGGCTTCCGACAAAGGCTACCTAGATCCTCTAGAAGCATATCCAACAGAAGGGGGATGGTTGGGTGGGAAGGTGAAGCAGAATGAGAAGAGGGCAACACAGATGCCAAGTTATGGTAAGCACATATATAATAAATCTGATGATGTCCTTCTCATTCTGCTTCACTTATGGGCAGAGTCCCCACCTACATAATTTCTTGGGCGGCCTCAAGGAAGGATATGCTGGAGCACCGATGAACCAAAGAACGTCCTGCTCCTGGACACATCCACTTTATAGTGGGACACGAAGGTGTGAGAGTTAGACCAAGTGGCTGCAGCACAAATGTCATCAATGGGGATCCTAGAAGAAAAACCAGCAGATGCAGCAACAGATCTTGTTGAGTGACCTTTTGGAGGACCTGGCAGCTGCCAACCATTCTTTTCATAAGCGAAGGCAATGCAGTTAGTAATCCACTTTGCAATTGTCACTTTGGAAACAGTTTGACTCCTATGATTAGGGGGAAAGAGAAACAAATAACTGTTCTGACTTCCTGAACCGCTTTGTCCTATGGAGGTAGAACCGTAGCTGGCCGTGGACATCCAAGGAATCCAAAGGTATTCTCCTTTGTTAGAGTAATTAGAAAAGAACATCGTTAATTCAATACATTGGTTGATAGTGGAAGATGTAGCCACCTTCAGCATGAAAGAAGGATTAGTACAGAGAGACACCCTATCCTTGTGGAAAATGATGTAAGGATATTTGGAAGAAAGTGCTTGCAACTCAGAAACCCTTTTTGATGATGTAATGGCAACAAGAAAAGCAGATTTCCAAGACAAAAACTTTGTCACAATTCTTAGATGGCTCAAAGAGACTCTGGGTTAAGGCTTGCAGAACCACAATGAGAGCCCACGGAGGCACAGGATCGTTAATAGGAGGCCTCAAAATAAAAACCCCATTCATGAAGGCTTTACATAACCTAGCAGAAGCAATAGATCCTGAAGGCAATCTTGAATGAAAGTTGGAAATAGCCACTAACTGAAATTTAATGGTAGCAAAACCAGAACTTTGTTTATATAAAGATTCCAAAAACAACAGAATAGAGGGAATCAGAGCCGAAAATGGATCAGTGTTATTGTTGATTGCCCAAAGTGAAAAACGTCTTCCACTTACTCTTGTATACCTTTCTTAGTTGATTGTTTCTAACAGGCCAAAGATATAGCTTTGACCAAAGAAGAAAACCTGGGCCCTTTAGCAATCATAGGAACTGGAGAAACCACGTGGTCAACTTGAGAGTGTGGAGATTGGGGTGGCGTCCTAACATCGGGTGAGAATGGAGGTCCAGTTTGAGTTCTAGCATCCAAGGAGGATGTTTGAGATGAGACCAGAGGAAGGGGAGCCACACTTGATGAGGCTAGATGGGGACAATGAGGATTACTGAGCTCTTCAACTGTTTGGCTTTCTGAAGAAATCTTGGGATCAAAGGAAGAGGAGGGTAGGCAAAGAGGAGTCCTGGGGGCCAATCATGGACCTAAGCATCCCTCGGGGAGCCCCCTGAAGGGGGAATCAGAGTGAAATAACTGCTGCATTTGTTGTTGTAAGGGGATGCAAAGAGGTCACACCAGGGAAGATCCCAATGGTCGAATATCTTGTTCACCATTGATCGAATGAGGGACGATTCGTGGGGCATCAGAATAGACCTGCTGAGCCTGTCTGCTAACACGTTGGATTTCCCTGGTACGTGTTGCAAGAAGAAAGCAATTTGAAGAGAATGCCCATTCCCAGACCCTCATGGCCTCTCTGCAGAAAATGCATCAATGGATTCCTCCTTGCTTGTTGATGTACCAGACAACTTACATGTTGTCGATGTGAATAGAAATAGTCCCTAGATGGATGATGCCCTGAAAGGCTTGCAATGACAGAAGAATTGCCCTCATCTCTAAGATGTTGATACGCAGACTGGTCTCTATCTGAGTCCATGTGCCTTGGACCAGCTTCCCCTGGAAATGCCCCCTCCAACCCTTGATGGGAAGCGTCCATGGTCACAGTGGCTGAGGGTAAGGGAAGAATGAATGGTCTGCCTATTGCCAGATCTGCATGAATCCACCACCCTACATGGGATCTGCAAATGTTTGTGAATCTGATAGAAGCAGATAGGGGATGACGTAGAATGGACCATTGAACAGACAGCGTCCATTGCAGAATGTGCACATAGTACCTTGCTAGCGGGACCAAAAGAATGGCAGCAGCCATAGATCCCAAAGTTCTTAGAATCAATCTGGCTGTAGGAGTTGGAGAAAGCAGAATAGATTCAACTTGGGACTTCAAAGTGTCGCTGCGATGCTGAGGCAAGGCAGCTATTTGAGCAGAAGTGTTCAGGTGTACCCCAATGAACTGTAGGTTCTGAACCAGCATTGGCTGTGACTTCTCCACATTTATGGTGATGCTAGAAAATGAGACAACTGGTAAAGATGATCCATGGCCTGACAATGTTGACACTGACTGGGTGCAGTCAGGAGCCAGTTCTCCAGAAGATATGGGAATACCTGAAACCCTTGCAGTCGTAAATGAGATGCATCCTCTGCCATGCACTTAGTAAACACACAGGGAGAAAAACACTATGCAAGATATCAAAAGTAATAAAAAACAGTAATGCTTAACTGAGCCTGAAAAATCACGTTTCTGTGCACCTGCAGCAATCAAGATCTGAGTAGGATGGGCAAGATGTACAGGATTATGGGTAGAGAAGGAGTCTGAGCCTGGAAGTTCAAGTCTGTGGGAGGTGCCCAAGCTGGATCAGAGTATGTGAAGCAGAATGAGAAGGACAACATCAGATACAGCTGTTGCTTCTTCTGAAGTCTGTGCACTCATCTTGGGCAGCATCTAACCTGATAGTGCATGTCCACAGTATGAAATGATCTTCCTTCACTGGATTCTGTCTTGTAAATTTTGAATGGATTGGCTTATAAGGACAATCCTGCCACTATTTTTGGAAGGAAACCTTGCATGTTCTACACAAGATCCTCATAAAAATCAGACACTTATTCCCACAAGAACTGGAACAGAATCACAAGATCCTGAAAGCAGATGTGACAGTCACCAAAAAAAGAATTTTCCAACAAATGGCATTCAGAGGAACAGCTAGGACAGGTTTAAGGGGAAGCTGCCCCAGGCACAAGATGTTAGGGGGTACTACTGGCAGTCGTCAAAAGGGGTGGTATTGAATTATCGACATTTAGAAATGAATGCCTTTGCCATCATGGCTGAAGCACTTTATGGGGGGAATTGTACCTGTGAGTAAGCTGCTTATTACACTTTTTTACTCCTCAAATTACAGTTGATGGGGTGCCAGATCAGTGAACCGCTCCGAGCACAGCAAGCCTCTATAAAATTTAAGTCCCAAGGAAGACAGGTGTACTCTAAACGTGGGTGAAAAAGCAGGATCCCATTAAAGAACTGCCTCACTAGCCAGTGATGGGCCACAGCTCTGCTTTCCACAAGATCATTAAATTCACAAACTGCCAAAGCTCTGGAAAAAATGACACTAAATCATACATAGCCAGCTGAAAATTTTATAACAATTAGAAGGTTAACTACGTGAACAGATACAGATTACCCATCAACTGAAATGGGAAAACTTTTCCACTTAGCAAATGGATACTAGAAAGTTTCCAGGTGGTTTCAGTTACCTTCAAGACTTCCAAACAAATTCTTAAACTTGCTTATTTGTAATTTACTAATATACAATGCCTGATTTAAAACACTTAAAACAATACACATTAAGCCTTGTAGAGGACCTAAAAGCCTGAACCATATACTTCTCCACTAAAGAAGAGGCAAAGGGCTTTCTTCTTTGAATGTTGTGATGGGCAGTGAATGTAGAGGGAATGGTGGGAAGAAGTACAAGAATATTCCTCCCATAAAATTAAGCCACTGTCATCCCCCTTTCCTTATTAAACCAAACAAAATAGAATAATGGAAGAGTGTTCTCCCAACTGGTGAATATTCCTGAAAAACTCTAATACAAAACTCCTCAATCCTTAGCTTCAGAACAGCACTGGGGAAAACTTTCAGGGAATTTGGCAGCATAAGCACTTCTCTGAGATGTGAGCAACTGTAAGGGTGATGCCTTTTTATGGCCCAGTGCCAGATAGGTACTGTTTCTCCGCTCATGTGGAAAAATGAAACATATACTGCGTGCTTATGTACCTCAGCATCAAATAGTTGCCATAAAATGAGGAAGAGCTCTGATCACTACTTCCCAGTCATAGCCTTCTTCACAAAATGCACTGTCCGCAGCTCGTTTCCTTATGTGTGACTCCCTCTTGTGGGAACAGGGGTTGACCTCCCCTGAACCACGGAGGAGGAAACCCAGGCCCTACATTCCACAAGCACAACATCCTTCATCAGAAATAGTAACATGTTCTGCTGCAGGAAGAGAAGACCCACACTAAGACTGATAGAGATAACCTATCACTTCAAGGCCTGGTAACAGTAGTAAAAGACCTGTGACTGTGTAGCAATGCTGTAGCCACTGACATCTGTCAACAGGAAGCAAAAAGCAACAAGGTATAAATATACATTTAATGCAGTACCCGGAGATTCAAACAGCACATGGAATTTTTCTTCTTTTATGCCTCTGTCACCATGGTTATCATCTTAGTAAATAATATGGGTGAAGACAATAAAATAAATTGTATTACTATACTAAAACTGATGGCCACCCAGAATGAATGGAATGAACCTCTTTTTTTAACTTCTCCAAGTCTTTTGGGTTTCTAACACCATGATGGGAATGGACCCCATCATAAGTCAAAGTATGATTAAAATTTGTGAAATTAGTATTGTTTCAATCGTTGATGTCAGCCAGAACTGCCCTTCTCAGCACTAACAATCTGCTCAGTAGTGACTCCTTCTGCAATTTGTACAGGGTTACATGTACTGGTCTTCTTCTTTTGGCTTTTCCCTGGTTAGGGGTCGCCACAGCGGATCACCTGTCCGCTCATGATTGGCAGTGGAGTTTTACGGTGTTGAGTTGCCAGTGCGGTGCCCAACCTCCCACAGAAGGCACACACACGCACACACACACACCTAGGGCCAATTTAGAGTGTCTAATCCACCTACAGCATGTCTTTAGGATGTGGGAGGAAACCGGAGAACCCGGAGGAAACCCATGCAACCACAGGAAGGACATGCAGACTCCGCACAGAAGGCACCCCAGCCGAGAATCGAACCAGAGAACCTCTTGCTGTGAGGCAGCAATGCTAACTGCTGCACCACCGTGGCAGCCCTGTAACATATCTAAATACAACTATAGATTCTTTTTATAAGACCCATTGCTCCTACTACTATTGGAACTGTCTGGGTATTTTTCTTCCACATTGCTCTCATTTCTGTCTGCAAATTCTGATATTTTATAACTTTGGGTCTCTCCATACGCAAGACACTGTAGTCACTGGGTGTGGCAATTTCAATGATCAATGCTACTTTTGTCTTCTTTTCATGTACCACTATATCTAGTTTTCTAGCATCTATCTTTTGAACTGTTGGTAATGGGTTGGACGTAGACATCATCATCATTTTCTATGAAGTTTTGTGGTTCACGTTTCCCGTGGTTTTCAGCCACTTCAGTACCATAATGTTTGCACAATCCCCAGTGCAACAGTCTTGCCACATTCGATATACAGTCCTTCTGCCATTAGTATGCCACAACCAGCAACGAGGTGTGCAACTGCTTCCAATTCGGTTTTGCAAAACCTACATTTGTTTCTTTCTTCCACATGTTCAATGGACATTGTAAACCAACGTGTAAGTAGTCCACTATCTTGGGCCACCAATATTAACCATTCATCTCTTGGTTTGAATTTGCCTCTCCTTAACCATTCCTGCATTCGTTCCTGATCAACATGAAGTTCTTCCAGAAGTTTTCTATACTTGAAACTATATGCATTTTCCATATTTCTTGACCTCTCATCTGGTCCTTCACCTTATATTCTTTCTTTTGTTTTTTGGCACATTCAGTTGCGGCCTGATTTTTATCTGTTTCTGTTTTGATTTCCATTCCTGCTTGACACCGATATGCTTCTGCTAGATTAAGCAGAGAAGTCATCTTAGATTTATTCTCCTCATGTTTCCAAGCGTTCACTATGTTTGGATACTGTGAGGCCAGTAGATCTGTGTAGAGTCCCGCGATTGCAGATCTATACATGTAATCCATTTCAAGGAGGCCCATCCCTCCTTCGGAACGGGAAATATATAATCTTGGTATGGACTGATTTTTATAAATCATTTGGTGAACATGAAGCATCCATCTTGTTATCCTATCTAAACTATTCAACACATTTTGGGGCCAGTCAGTCACTCCAAAACTGTAAGTTAGGACAAGAAGAGCAAATTGGTTTATTGGCTTGGATTTTGTTACTAGATGTCAATGCTGTTTTTAGAATTAATTTAAGTCTTCTAAAGTATTCCTTACTAAGTTTTATTCACATTTGCTTCATCTTTTGTTGTTGATCCTTTACTTCCCAAATATGTATACACTCCCTCTTACTCAAGTTCTTTTGTATCACATTCTTGTCCCAAACTGATCTTTTCTTAGTGCTGCAGTTTTCCTGCTTGAAAGGTTGCATTTGCACATTTATCAAGACCAAATGACATTCTTATATCATCTGAAAGTTTTGACAACTTGCAGTTGTGCTTTCTGTTCTTCATCTGATGAGCTATACAGTTTTAAATGACTGACAAAGAGAAGATGAGAAGTCTTAACACTGTTGTTTTCTAGGAGCCAAATTATAGCCATGGCCTAAACTGGTAAGTAGACAGCTTAATGGGTTAAGGGCAAGACAGAAAGACAGCAGTGACAGACAGTCACCCTGGAATATCCCCCTTTGAATTTTTATCCGTGGAATAATAATTTGTCCTTTATGATGGCTTAATTGCAGAGTGGTCTGCCATTGTTTCGTGGTCACTGTAATGTAGTCCATCAGCGTAGGGTGCATCTTATAACATTTTTAAGCACTCTTTTATCCATGAATGTGGGATGCTACCAAATGTTTTTCTAGGTCTATATTGCAACGTCGAACTCATAGGAGTTCGAACGTTGTAATATCGAACCGTGAAGTTCGAAAAGCAATAATTAAGAAACCACAGAACAGCGATTTTTTTCCCAGGGAAAAAAATCACTGTTCCATTCAAAAAAAAAAAAAAAACACTTACACTTTAAACTTAGACTAAAGTGGGGGCTGTGCCTCCCACACCCTCCCTACTTAAATATACCAACTCTGAGATCGCACCACAGTGGAGGAAATAGGAAAGCCCTGAAAAAGGCCCACCGATTTTTTTCCCTGGGAAAAAAAATCAATGTGCTATGGCTTCGCTATTTTCATATTTCGGACTTTTGGTTTCGAGATTACAATGTTCGACCTCCTGTGAGTTCGACGTTGTAATATAGACCAGTTTTTTAATAGTCAATCCATGCCATACTTATATTCTTCCCCTTTTTACAGTTCTCCTCTATTACTTTAACAACAAATGATCCTTTGTTCCATATTACTTTTATTGCTCTTTTATTCTACTACCATAATTGAGTTTTCTTCTAAATGACTAAAAAACTGTTGGCATCAATTCCAGTGTATAGTTTATACTTTGTCGGAAGGCAAGTTATTGGTCTATTATTTTTAGGGTAACTTGCAGGTTCACTCTTAAGGAGTCGCATTGTTTTTCCTGTTGTTAGTCAGGTTGGTGTGTGTTCATGGTGTGCATATAAATAGTTCTTACTCACAGCTAAATCTTTGTGCAAAAATGTTTATACTTTTAACCAGAAGTTAGGTACTGCATCTAGGCCTGGGGTTTTCCAATTGGAGGGTTTTCTTAACTTTGTTTCAATCTCTCTGGCTGTTACTTCATTCCATTTCATATCCTGTACCTTTAAACTTTTTATTCTTTCTTTCACTTCTTCTATCCATTTAGCACCTTTGTTATGTTCTACAGGATCTTCATAAATACGTCTCCAAAATGTATCTATGTCTTCTTTTTTGGTGGTCTTTCAATTCCTTTTATCTTGTTTCCCAACTGTACAAACAACTTTTTTGGGTCATCAATAAATTGCTTATTTTGTACTTTTCCTTTATATTTATCTGTGTATCTTCTAAGTTTTTCCGCCTGTGCTGAGATTTTTAGCTTATTTGCGATAGTGCATGATAAATCCTGGTCCGTTCTGATACTGCGCATTGCTTCTATTACGTCTGTCTTTCTTAGTATTTTTGTTCATCTGTTCCCTCTTGTATAATCTTCTAACAGGGACACTTCTTGTCTTAATTGCTTTATAGTTTTCTCTATTCGATACTTCCATGATGGTATTCGATGTTTTCCCTTCCTTTCCCTCACTACCCTGTGTTCTATACCGTGTTCATTTGTTTTATCAAACTTCTGACTTTTGGAGTTTTATTGACCTTCTGCAGTCTGTTTCATTCATTGATCTTAATATGTCTATCTTTATTAAATCAAGCAACTCTTCTCTTAGCTTGTTTTCTTCTAAACTGAGGGCACATTTTTACTTTCCATTTTCTGTGGACATTCTATAGAAGGTTGTGTAGCATTTCGTATAGCACATTATCTTCAATTTCATCCTGTGCCATCCTTTGCTCTGTCATATGGGAACTTACTGGCCTATGACTCCTCAACATTGACTGTGCCCCTTGTTGTCCAGCTTCAAGTGAACATTTATACTGGTTTCCTGTGGAAGGCTCCAAAATATTTTTATATGGCACATGACCAATTGCTTCCCATTCGGAGATTCCCTATATCTTTGTTTATTAGGTCCATGATGATGCGTTCCATAGCTTTGCATATCAGACTTGTCAGGCTAATGGGGCGATAGTTCCCATGGTCTGTAGTCGCTCCTCCTTTGTGGAGAGGGATGACTATAGCAGTGCATCATTCGGTAGGGAAATCCTGAAGTGAGGCTGTGATTGAACAGGGCACACATGTGAGATGCCAGTTCACTCTGTAGTTCACGTAGAACACAACCAGGGCTATTGTCAGGTCCCATAAAAGCTGTATTCTTGGCCTTGGATAGTGCTGTTTTAATCTGTACAGCAGTAATACTGGGTGCCTGGCAATCTACTTGTATTGTGATTGGTCCTTTGGGGGGAGGGGTAAAGATGGCACTGAATCTATCGGCCAGTATATTGGCAATATCTGTTGGCTCGGTATAGGAGGTACCATTGTGCAGTAGCTCAGAGCAAATCTGGGTATTGCCTTGGAGGTTCTTTACATAACTGTAGAAGGGCTTGAGGTTATCTTTACTATCTGCTGCAATTCTGTTTTCATTGCTAGCTATTAAAGGATTTGATGAGGGATCTCAACCTTTTGTTGAGGCTGATAAGGGAGTTTTTCCAGTCTTGGGACTTCACCTTATTCCACATCAGTTTCCTCCTCCTGTTGTAGAGTTTGTTTATGGCAGAGAACCACCAGATTGGCTTCCTTTTTTGGAGGAGAGTGTCTTGGTTCTATTGGGTATAGGAAGATCCATGCATTTGTGTACATGTTCGTACAGTGCAATGGTGTATGATTCGATGGTCATGCAACTATTCTCCATTTGCATGGGTGCTGTGAAGTTAGCCACATCTGTTCTTAGGAGCCCAAAGTTAGCTTTGGAGAAGTTTTTCATGGTGGTTACCTTGGCAGGGGGTGGGGGGTGGGATGTGGATTTCCAAGGTAATTAGTTTATGGCCGGATCTAACCAGGGAGGAGTTGACCATTGGTGTAGAGCAACGGTCGCCCATGTTAGTAATGACCAGGTCAAGGATATTGCTACCTCTAGTGGGGGTAAGAGTGAGTTGGTTCAGGGCACTGGAATTAATGAATTCCAGGAAACGTTGGGCAAGTGTACTGGTACATGAGTAGTTTCCCAGTTAATGGAGGCTAGTTGAAGTCGCCCAGTATGAGAGTGTTAGGTTGGACCCTAATATTCTTCAGGCTGCTTAGGAACATGGAGTTAATGTCTTGTGACATGGTTAGGGACCTATAACAGGCTATGACCTGAATTGCTGGCTTACCCAATGTTAGCTGCACTTGAAGTATCGCTGATGCGTTATGTTGGGCTACCAGTCTGGAGGTGTGCTCATCCTTTATGAATATGGAAACACCACCTCCTTTGGAGCTTCGATCCAAGTTCTGGGGCCAAAAGGTGTGGAATGAGTTATAGCCTGGTAGTGCAGGGGTGCTTTCTGCTGCCTTGAACCAGGTCTCTGTTAAATCACAAATGTCGATATTCTCCATTTTAAGGAGTGCTTCGAGCGAGTGCATTTTGAGATTTAGACTTCTAGCAATGAGCTGCATGACCGTCAGATTGTATTTGTCTGTAGCTGTTACGGTGGTAATTTGGTCTTTGGAGCACTGCCTAAAAAAGGCACTACAGGGGTGGCAAGAGCATTGGCCAGTATCCAGAAGCCCAGAATTGACAGATGCAGGCCATCTCTGGCAAAGCATTGAAGTCTGTCAATCATGTCATCCCAGGCGGAGAGATACTGGATCCCCTTAGAATGACTCCAGAAATTTAGCCAATTGTTGAAATCAATTATTTTCTGCTTGTACTGTGGTATAATTCTGGGTGATGGTAGGGTGCTGCTCAGGTCTAGGGTCATACCTGCCTGGGCTACATAATTCGAGAGCTCCTCCATGCCTCTTTTCATGTAGTCCAGGGAGGTATGTCTCAGGTCATTCACACCCACATGTACTAGTAATAAAAACAAACAAAACCAAGAAAGTCCAAAGATGAACGGCAAAAGCAGGAATCCACAGCAGACATGGTATCATACAAGTCAAATTCATTAATAAATGTCAAAAACCTATTCAGGTCATTTTCACCTCCTTTCCAGAATAGGACAATATCGTCCAAATAACACCCATAATGCACCGTGATCCTTAAACTCAGAGTTCAAAATAAATAAGTCCATGCTTGGCAAGAGAGGTGGACCTTCTGATGAACTTTTAGAATTCATGGAGCTGAAGTGGCAGATTAAGGCTAATGCATGCCAAGCTCCTGGATTAAATGACAGGATTTCTATTAGTTGTGTATTACAGTTGAAATCTATGTTTTTTATGTGAGTCAGCAAGTATTTTTAGCAGTATTGACAATTTAATAGTCACAGAGTTTTAATACATGTTCACATATATACATTATTTGTGTTATAACACAATTGTTTTATTGAGGAAGTGATGTTTTACTCAGGACCAATGAGAGGCTGGGTTTACTATTTAAATGAAGTGGTTGTTTTACAAGGTTTTTCTGATGAAGTCTTAATATCTTGATGAAAAGCGCTTCAATTTTAGTAATAAAAGTTTGACTTGTATGGTACCGTGTCTGCTGTGGATTCCTGCTTTTGCCATTCATCTTTGGACACCCACATGTACAATAACAGAGTCATATCTGTACCTGTTGTTGAAGGACCTGAGTGTGTACGTTATGTGGTGGATTCTGGCATCTGACTTTTACTTTCTCCTTATTCAACCTAGTAAGTGGAACATCAGTGTGCCTCACTATCGAGTCACCTATGACTAGTGTGCTGGGCATGCTGTTTTGCCTTAGGGGCTTTGGTTGAGTGGCACACTGTTTAGGAGAGTTATGTGTCTCGTGATTAGTGTTGTGTTGTGGTGGTCAAGTGTGTTTCTGCCTTGGAGGTCTCTGCTGTCTGGGTAGATTTCTATTGACAGCCTCTGTGAAGGTGGGTGTGTGGTTTGTGCTTTTATGTGAAGGCAGTGCTGGTGTATGTTCTGGAGGTCTGTGTGTTCCATGTGGTGTAGTGCAAGTGTTGACCTTCTCCTCTTGACCAGCTAGTCAAGAGTCTTAGCTGGAGAGTGCGTAGCTTCCAATTTGGATATATAAGTGCGTTTCTCGCAAGTCTGAGTGTTGGGAGGTAAGAGTAGAGGGCTGTCGCTGTACATGAGGCAGTTGCTACATTCCCTCAGGATGCCCAAATTAACCAGGTTAATAGGAGAAAGCACAGGGAACTGACCTTTAGACATGCCTGGAGGGGTGGGCATTAATTATAAGTACTGGAGCTGTTTCCTTGTTGAACGTTTAGTGCTGGTAGCACTTTTGTGTGCTACAATAATTGCTACAAGAAGTCTGGTATGTAAAATGCTAGACTAATATGCTAGTAAAAGTGCAGGAGAGGCGAGAACTAGCAGATCTAAGGGACAAATTGAAGAGCAGACTTTGGCACCTCTCAGAAGCTTACAAACAGTCCTGGATACAGCAAAGCTGTATCTGGACTAGACTAGTTATAGAAAAGGTGGGAAACAAGGGAAAACGTGGGCTTTTAGACCAGAAAGTTGAAAGAGATGGAAAAAAGTGCTCAAACGGCCAATAAACTACAATTTCTAGGCCAGAAACCATTGTGGTAGATAGGCTACCTAGTGCTTACCACTCCCACTGATAAGCTAGAAGGCTTCCCTCAACACAGAAAGGCTTGGGGGCTCAGAAGCTTACATGCAGTCCTGGATACAGCAAATCTGTATCTGGACTAGACTAGTTACAGGAAAGGCAGGAAACGAGCTTAGAATTATTTATTTATTTTTTGTTACAGAAAAGTAGCTAAAACAGCACTAAAAACAAATCAAGTGCAGTTCAAGCTAGCTCACTTGAGTGTGTAGCAATATTAAAGCAATTTATTCAAACTGTATTCTGAACTGAATTCAATTGCTGTTTAATTCAACTCTGAACGGTTAAAAAGTGCCAAAAAATATACTTATCAGCTGAGAAGCACACTCAGAACACAAAGTAAAGTGGAATGGGAGAAAGGAGAAAAAGAAGATAATTCAAGGTTAAGGGCCTAAGTGGGTTGGCCTACTCAAATGTTCTCTCTGTATTAGGTAGAATGAGCTAATGAAAGTAGACTGGGACAGAGCTGGGAGAGTGCTGAACAGATGGGACTGGTAGGAGTGTCTGAAATCAAAATATGATCGCACTGTACTCGGTTGAGTGAGCAAATAAGATGCATCCAGCTGGAGTGTTCAAACACAAATTTACAGGAGGGGAGGGCAATTCCAAAGCCACTAAGATTAATACCACATCAAGAACAGGGAGTTAAGGTGGGAAACTAGCTGCAGAGAGACAGAGCAATCACAATATTCAGTGAAGCAAATAAACAGAAAAATTAAATGCAGTACTATCTTTTAACACTGCAAGTTTGTACTTAGCTTGTAATACAGTTGATGTAGGTATATAGCAGCTAAAACAGCTCGAATATTCAACTATTCAGCATATCTGGATTCCTTTACCTGTATTTCTCTTTGAATATCTTTGGTGCTATTCTTTTTGAATTGGTTAGTTTTGCTTTCTCCTTTGCATAAATATTACACCATATTAAATCACTTTTTCTTTCCCATGTTCATATTTCTTCTTCAAATGTCTTCTGATCTTCCTGCTTCTCCTAACTTTGTGGACCTGCTCCATCTTACTGTGATGTAATCTGTGTTAGACCTTCTACACCAAATCCTTCACTTTGCAGGCACTCCATAGCTTCACATTCTATTTTTTTAACTTCTACTTTACTAATCTTCTTTTCTACATTCCCTCTTTGTGATATTATTTTCTTTATTGTGAAACTTTCCATATCTGGATGCCTTTGCCTATATTTCTCTTCGAATATCTTTGGGGCTGCTTTCTTTATATTGATTAATTTGGCTTTCTCCTTTGCATAAATATTGCACCATATCAAATCTCTTTCTTTCCCATGTCCATATTTCTTTTTTATACTTTTCAAAAATCTCTAGGTTTAGTTGTTTATATTTTTGCACTTCCTCAGATGCTTCTTTTTCCAAACAGATCAATTTTTTTTATCTATATACTGTTTTTCACAAATCTGCTGTATTAATGAATACAAATTTGTATTTGAAGCTTCTGACAGTTTTTCTTGTGCAAGTATTTTTGTTTCCTCTAATTTCTCTCTTAATCATTTTGTATATTTTGTGTCTGGAAATTCTGGGCTTTTTGCGTAATAGTAACAATACCTAATTGCTTTCTTATCCTCAATGTTGTGTCTTTCGGCTTTTCCCAGTTAGGGATCACCATAGCGGAACTCCGGTCCGCTAAAGATTGGCAGTAGATTTTTAAGTGCCAAGTTGCCAGCCCTGATGCACAACCTTCAACGAAGGTACACCCATTCACGCATGTCTCCACGCAGAAGACGCTCTAGCTGAGAATCGAACCAGACAGTGTCTTACTGTGAGGCGACAACGCTACCGCAGCACCACCACAGCGGATCTTTCTTATCCTCAATAGTCCACTTTATTGTCTTCATGGCTGTTCTTTGGCCTATCAGTTTTTGTGACTTTTGTGGACTACTACTTCTTCCTTCTACAATGTGGGGGGGGGGGCATCCTCCCCCTGGGCCTGGCCTAGCCCCATTCTAGGAATGTTTCCATAGTTTAAGGATTCTGCACCGTCATCTTTTTCAGTCCTGGCACTAGTGTGCCTAACAGGATTGGGCACTTTTTTATCCTGGGTCTTGTGCACCCAGCTATCTTTTTTAATTTTAACCTACTTCTGTCCATGATATATGCTATATAAATACAGTCTATATATCAGTGTTGCCTTGGTGAGATTTTGTGGAAAACAGGGTCCACCTCGTGAAGTTACTCAGTACTTCAGGATGAATTCAATTTCAGCACTACTACTCTCCCTTGCTTGCTGACTTTTCATCTCTCCATTTGGTCCCTTCCAATGAACCCCCTTGTGGAATCCATGCTGTAATTTGAACAAAAGCATAAATTATGTCAACTCCAGCTACACTATACAGGTGCCTTGTAGTAGCAGAGGCATGATCCCAAAGAGTATTCATCTGGAACTTGATCCAATGGATGCACAAGATAAAATCCCTGCAATCCAAAATAAGACAGAAACTTCTTGTCTCTTCTAGAATTATAAAGAGAGCAAAATTAAAATCCAAAGGTAGAATGGTTCATACATCTTCTTCAAGAAGTAAAGTCTGAGCCTGTGTTATAAACTCTGTAGCAAAAACTTAATTTTCTAAGAAGCTCTTTTTGGGGGAGTACCTAACAGCTGTAAGATTTGGCTACCTGTGATAAATTCTAGAATCCAATGGTTATTTCTGATGACCAATCAGGACAAACTTCGAGGGTGTCCACCCCTCACCCCAGACAGTCCTTAACAGTAATCAGTATTATGACTGCTGGGCTGATGAGGGTTACCCTCTGCAAAGACTTGGCCAGAACACCAAGAAGTGGCAATAATGACGGATGACTGTGGGTCCCCCAATCCATCAATAACCTTCTACTTCTTTTGAAATTATTTATTTACATATTTATTTATTTACTAGGGTACTGCACTGATCACAATGGATCATTTGAAGGCACAGCAAAAGTATTTTTAATTTTATTTTATTTGCATTTGGCGACCAGGATGAATTATTTTCAGGCTTGGACTGATAAAGATCGCGAAATAATCGACATAACATTGTTCAAATCAAGATACATGG
Source organism: Protopterus annectens (assembly GCF_019279795.1). NCBI lineage: Eukaryota > Metazoa > Chordata > Ceratodontiformes > Protopteridae > Protopterus > Protopterus annectens. The sequence goes on along the minus strand of NC_056743.1, from coordinate 1,199,636,274 downwards.
TCAGTAAAATAAGGCAGCAGTACAGTATCATATTTAAGAAAGAAAGGGAACTATATATAATGACATATACTACTACAAAATATGATATCTATATAAAGCTCTATAATTATTTCCATATTTGTGAAGAAAGGAGGAAGGAGGCACTAGATATAAGATTGCAGAATGGGATAGGAAAGTAGAAGTTAACTTACTGAAGGGAGATTCAATACACAAAGATGTTCAGCATGTTGATGTCTATAATAGTGTTGGACTTTGAAACTAGCCTGGTCTAGAATGATCGGCAGGGGCCATGGCATCATAGGGTCATTCCATGGAGGTAAAAACTTGTTTCTTCTTCTAGAGGTCTTTTACCAATTTCTAGGAGATCTACCTAAAGAGATCTTTCTCAGAACACAGCATCTAGGATGACTTGTCTGACCTAATTTTTAAAAGAGGAAAGTCCCACTCACATTATCTTATACAGGCACATATCACAGACTGCTGACGTAACCTTAGAATCAACACTGTCAAAACTACAGGAAGCCAACTCGGAGGCCTATACAAGTATCTTAACCAGCTCTTCGCCGACTCCACAACCAGGAAGGGCTGAAATCTTTTTTTGCAGTGCCTGATTCAGCAAGGAAGATCAGGGCATGAACAATCAGGACAGCTAGCCGAGGGCCCTAAGCCCCATTGTGGCAGTGGAAAAAAGCTTGTATAGTCTCTCACTGTGTCAGACATTTTATCAAGTGGTAAACTAGACAGTAGCTGCATTCTTGAAACTTATACCAGACCACAGAAATCATAAATATATTAACTTTAGGATGACAGAATAAAATCTGATCCCACTCAGCTAAGGGCTTGTACAGATATCATCTTCATGGGAAGTAAAGGAAGGAATTGTATGTAGATGCTTCCAAGATATAAAAATAGCATTCTTTAGTAAAGGCTCCCTAAGTGGGATGACCCAAGGCTCCTCATCATTCCTCACCAAACATTCATTAGCATATATCTGGAGTGTAGGCAAAAACCGCCACATGACAATCCATGGATAACTTCACCAGCCTGTGCATTTCTCCAAAGAGGTTGGGGTGTGTAGAGATAAACAGTAAGCTACAAGGTGGGAGATCTCACTATCCCTTCATGTTTCACACATAAAAGACACTGTATCCAAGAGACCTATTTGCATGGCAAAGAATGAGAATAGCATCCAATCCCAGGAATGGCAGCAATATTCAACTGATAAGCAAGAGGCTGAATGCACGAAAAAATACCAATCAAGTGTTAGGTGACAGGGTGCAGGTGCTCAAGAACATGCCCACCAAAGTCTTCACAGAGACAAGAGAGACCTGTAAAGGGCCTGGTACTAGCAACAGCCCATGCTGCTAAGCATATGCTCCCACACCAGAGACAGCACTTCTCACCAAACAACTGTCTAACATCTCTGAGACTGTTCTGCATGACATGGAAAGGAAGGCACCAGTAGACCCTCCAAAACTGGGCCCCTGGTGGAGACACAGGAAGGGAAGTTCTCAATTTTGAACATTACCACTGGAAATAAAAAGAAGCATCTTCCAGGAATAGGGCAGTCAGGCACAAGTGCTATCCATGCAGGCAGGGATGGATGGTGATGACACCATGGAATATACCTCACAGTGTAGTCACTAGATGTGGACACATCGCAGGCCTGTGATCATCCTCAAAAGAGAAGGATAGGCAAGAGCTCAATCCTATATTACTTGAAGGGGATCTGGCAATACATGAGACAAGCTTTGGGAAGACTCACTTCCAGCATAAGGTGACCGATATCTGTTCCACCATGACTTTTGTCCTCTCATTGCTCCCTGAGGGCTATGAGTCAGCAAGATATCCTCTTGTTGGACCCTACAACTGGCACTCTCAATCACTGCCACTTTACAAGATATAAGGAAGCCAAAAGCTTCTCCCTGCAGCATCTCTGGACAGTTGTTAAAATGTTGGCACTTCTTGTAGTGCTTTGTCTTGTTATTTTCTCCAAAGCAAAAGTGGCAATGAGAGTGTGTGTCTTAGCTTCTGATCTAGAGTTTAAACAAAGAATAAAGACTTCAATTGTTTATATTTTTAATGTTTATTACTTTTAGGTGAATATATCTTGAGAAAGAAACCACATGAATGGCCGAAAAGAAAATAAATCAGAGTTGCACAGGCAGATATGCTCTCATAGACAGGGGCAAAATACCAATTTGTGAGTGAACAGGAGTTGCACTTATGTCCCATGACACCAACAGCAGAAAAGAAACAAATAGCCAAGCTTGGGACAGTAAACCCACTGAAGACTGCTTCCAGTATTTGGTCATGAGTTTAGTCTGGTTAATTTTCATGTTACCAACATGTAGAACCTCAGAGGCAGTACAACTTATACTTAGAGAGATGACAAGTATGATCCCCTTTCCTTTGTAGAGATGCTGCATTATTTAATCACCACCACCATTCTGTTCCAGGCCCAACAATTTGTTCTACCACTTCTCTGACCCATTCTCTACTGCCTTGGTCTAAACAGCAGCTATAAATGATGTTGAGTCAGTTTGAGATCTATTTCACATGAACATAAAAGTCAAGCATCCTTGTATTCACTGCTCTAAGGTAAATTATTCCACATAAGTAAAAAAAAAAAATTACTGTGGCTCACATAACTCAGTATAAACTACTAGCACAAAATATAACACCTAAAACTAGGAACATATTAACACAACATAATTTCTAGAAAGTCATCAAACACAGATGAACACTGTTCCAAGGAGGAAGCACCCCTTCTCCTGGACCAGCAATATTCTCAGAGTTCATTGTAAATGGTAGAAAAAGGGGAGGGGGGTGTTAAATGCTCACTTTTTTGTTTTGAACAAAAGAAATGCTAAACACAAAGTCAAGTGTGGTACTAATACTAACAGAAACAGCAACATTCATTATATATAAATATATATAACTACATTATATGATAATATGACAAATGATCAACAGAGTGTCCACTGTTTATCACAACTTAATAGAAATCAAATTGATCAAACTACTCAACTGCAGTTCAAAACTATTCCATATTAACTTAAGCCTTTTTCCAAAGGGCATGTCCACCCCAAGTAACCCCAAGAGCATCCCCCACAAACTCCGCAAAGTACAGGTGTATAGAATAACAGATCTTCAAATTATCACTGTTGCAGTAGCCTTTGCTATACGGGTTTATATCCTGACAATAATATAATAGCTGGACAGCTTCCAAAGCTTCAGGGCACCTTCCACTCACCAGTCAGCTTAAGTTGAGCTGACTAAAAAGATAGGCTTAGGTGCAAGCCCTTCAGACCTTTCATGTCAACACAAAGGAGGAAGTTGAGACTGGAAAGGACAATGAGAGGATTAAACAGAAAGTATTTAAACCCCGGAATAAACAACACACTAAAAACAAAGAGGATGGAGGAAGGGGCTACTGCAGCAGTGATCATTTGAGCATGTACTATTATGGCAAGTTTACATACACAACTGTAATATGTTCATCATCTTGATCACCTCTGGTGTAGTTTTAGCTATACAGATAGATTACTACATTAGGGAGGTGAAAGAAGAGCCCAGGAGCCCCCAGAGAATGGTCCTAGCAAAGCTGACTGTAGACCTTGAGAAGGAATCAAGCTTATAGTGCTTTGCAAATGTACAGAGGACCAAGTTGCTCCTTCTAGAATACTTCTAAAACCCAACCCTTTCCAAAAAGTCATAAATGAAGCCAAGCTCGGGTACAGTGGGCCCTGACCTTGCCTGGAATAGATTTGTTGTGGTGAGTATAACAAAAGGTAATAGCCTTGGACAACCAGTTGGAAATACTCTGCTTTGACATAGGTTGTTCCTTCTTACCTTCACAAGAAATAAAGAAATGATATGGAGATTTAATTCTGTCAGTATAATACCAGACTTGTCTTTGGGCATCCAGGTATGGAGTATCTCTTTCTTTCTTCATTTTTAGGTTCAGGAAAGAAAACAAGGATATAGATAGTTAGGCCTAAAGTAAATCAGGATACCACTTTGGGAAAAAAAAATAAGAATTAGTTCTTAAAGAAACCCTGTCCCTGTGGAAAATGAGAACAGGTTAACTCACCATTAACAGCTTGCAACTCAGATACCCTTCTTGCAGAGGTGACAGCAACCAGAAAAACTGTTTTCCGTGTTAAGAACTCCAAGTTAGCCAAGTTAGCTGGTTCAAATGGAGCATGTGTTAGTTTCTCTAACACACAATTAAGAAACCAAGGAGGAGCCTTTTTTTGAGGTCTCTTATGGAACCCCCCCTTCAGAAGCATTTTGACAAGAGAAAGCATCGAAATAGGAGGATCCATGGGCAGCCATACTAAAATGGCTGATAAATGAACCTTGATGGAGGAGTAAGAAGGCTGTATGATAGTAACTCTCTCACAAATATTATAAAACCAGAGAACAGCTAGCTCTGAATGGGCTGGTTATGTTGTTGGCACCAAGTGGAAAACCTTTTCCACTTGCTAATGTGATTTCTAAGCAGCAGGCTTTTTTATCTCCATTAGTACCTGCTGCACATCTTCAGTACATGGATGGGGGTCTAAAGACAATTAAGACCTTATCATCCAAGAAGTAAACTGAAGTTGTTTGGAGTCAAAGTGCATCAAACACCCTTGATCTTGTGTCAGTATATTCAGTGTGAGGAAGCTTGTGGTAACTGCACCTGGCCATTTCCTAAAGAAGGGAGAACCACTGTTGCCTGGGCCAGAAGGGAGTAACCACAATGAATTTGGGAAATTCCTTCTGAATCTTCAGAAGTATCCTAGATATCAGTGGAAAGGGTGTAAAAGCATACAGGAACATTCCTTTCTGAGGAAAAGAAAATAACTCAGTTTTTCAGAACTTCTTGCATGGAATACTGGAGCAGTATCTTGCCAGCTGATTGTTCAGCGAGATGGCACATAGGTCTGTTTGAGGAACTCCCAACAGATGGATCAAATCTTGGAAGACCCCCTAATCTAGTTTCTATTTGCCAGGGTCTGCCATTGTCCTGCTCAGCTTGTCTGCCACACAATTTTAAACAGACAGAATGTAGTGTTGCCTGTAAAATGAGACTATACTGTGAACCTATATCCCACGCTAACATGGCTTGTCTGCATAGAGGGAATGATCTAGCTCCCCCTTGCTTGCTAATGTACCACAAGGCTGTGGTATTGCCTGTAACAACTTGAAGAGGTCCCAGGGACCAAAGATGATTCAAAGAGGTGAGTACCTTGATCAGGGTAAGCACCTCTTTCATATTTACATGTTTGTGTGGTCCTTGGTGTCCCACACACTTTGCACTTTCATCCCTCCTGAAACTCCCCAGCAAGCAAAGTCTGGGGCATCTCTGGTGACTAAGTCCTTTTGAAAAGGAAGGGGAAGGGGAGACCTGGATTTAAAGATATTTGCTGTCTCCACCAAGTGATTTCTCTTGTAACAAACCCCAGCACTGGGATTTGAAAAGACAAAGGATGTTGGTGCTGGGACCAAACAAACTTCAGACGCCACTGCATCTTTTTCAGCTGATATCTTGCTAGGGTTATAATAAAAATCAATGTCATGAGACCCAAAATCCTGAGATATTCCCTCGCAGTGACCAAAGTCAGAGTGGAGAACCTTAGAAACAGATATAGATGTAAATCTATTTTTCTTGTGGAAGAAAAACTCCTAGAACTAAGGTGTATAGCTGGTACCCCAGGAACACAATCCTGTGTGATGGAGTCAAAAAAGACTTATGAATGTTCTCTTGGAATCCCAGCTTGTGCAAGAGATCTCTCACCCAAGACAGACATTCCTGATGCTTTGAAAAAGACTCTGCAAAGATAAGCAAGTCATTTAAATATGGAAAGACGAGAATTTCCTGTAGCCTGCAATGAGCTACAAATGGAGCTAGACATTTTGTGGACACTCTTGGTGCAGTGGATAATTCAAAGGGTAAGGTAGAGAACTGACACTTTTTTGTATCTGGATCACCTTAAGAAAAGCATGAAGCCTGGATGAATACGAATATAGCACCTTTTTAAATCTAGTGTTACCAGAAAACTTGAACGAGTAAGAAGAGATAACAGGTTGTGAGGTGACATCATTTTGAACTTAGGCACTATCAAAACTGGTTTAGGAGAAAAAGATTCAGAAGTGGTCTCCAAACATTTTATTTCTATGGCACTAAAAACATCCTTGCTCTAACGTGGGAAAGTGGAACTGGTTCTAGCGCTCCCTTGGAGAACATGTTGAAAGACGATAGGAGTGGGATAGCAGTCAGGTCTGGTGTATAAGGAATTGCACCCTGGAAAGGAGGAATTTCCTCTCACTGCCATCTGTAACTGTTGTTAAAAAGATACGTGGAGATTTGGAATTTCTGAAAGGGGAAACGTGGCTGGCAGGGGTGGGGAAGGGAGTCCCTTAAACAGTCATTCTGACTTGTTCAACTGTCCTTGGTTTGAGGAGGGTCCAGAATTCTTTTTTGAACCCCCTTGCCATTCCTTTTTAAATGTCTGTTTACCTGAATTTTCTTGATACTGTTGATTTTGTTTTTGTCAAAACTGGATGACGGGTTACAGAATTTCTTAGAAAATATGGAAAAGATGGGCTGAAAAATCTTAAGAGATTTCCTGGATGAACTTACCCCTTTCATCACACTTTTTCATCACCTCTGCAGTTCACCACTAAATAAACTTAGATCAAGTTTGCTGACTTATACCTAAAACAAAATTGATTCCCACCTATAACTGAAGAAACCTTTAGGTGTCACTGTTGGAGGACATGCTAATACCACATACGGAGCAAAAGAAATTTTTTAACAGACAGGGTTTTAGGTGAGGTCTGCCTGGTCACCACCAGCAGCTGTCAGTGACAATACTGGAAGGCTGAACTGGATGAAAATGAGACAACTCGGATCTATTTTTACAGAAAGTACATAACATTTGTATTCAATATCTATTTTCATCCAAATGAACCTTTGGGACAGATTCTCAAGCTGCAAAAAGCACCTTGGTGGCATTTAGGAAGGACATTCCTGGGAATACTGGAACCAAGGGAGAAACTTGCTCTGGACTGTGCATCCAACTTGTAATGAGACACAAAGGTATGAACTATGGACCATATTGCTGCTGCACAAATGTTATCAATGGGAAATCTCTTCATGAATGCCGTAGAAGTAGCTATTGCTCTTGTGGAATGGGCTTTTATCATATGTAGGGGTAAACCCTGGTCATTATAGAAAGTAGGGATGGAGTAACAGCAATTAACAAAACAAATGAAAATTCCTTTACGGGGGCTATGATATTAACATTTAGCCCCCTGTTTTATGACATTAAGGAAGTTATTAACAACAATTGTGGCATTTTAACTAATGAAGCAGAACATTGGTAAAACGTAGGTGATAAACCGGTAGTGATTTATAAAAAGAATTCAAATATAAAATTTTTTTTGCAAAGGTGCAAGTCAAATGATTGTACAGGTTAGATGAAAAAATGTACCCATATTATTGAAAGTGACTGTATATATATATATATATATATATATATATATATATATATATATATATATATATATATATATATATAACCACAACAAATCCGTTTGATAAGGCACCAAATAACAACTAAAACTTCAAAGGTGCCAATATGAGCAAGTAGCTACACCATAAGCCCAACTCATGAAACAAAATGCTCACACAGAGTGTGTTACTCCAGTCTCTATTGTTTATTGTTTAGCGCTTTCTTTGCCAGTATACACCTCAGGAACTTCCTCAGAACAAGAAACAGAAGAAATGACATTGCTCCAAGTCAACACCCTTTAATAAACCTTTGAAGTTTTATTAGACTGTATCTATATATATATATATATATATATATATATATATATATATATATATATTACTGGATATGGGGAGGTTAGGCTAAGACAGAAATTGAATTGACTTAGTAAATGTCTGGTATATGTAGCCATTTGCCAGGCATGTGGACAATTCTATATAGGAAAAACAAAAAATGGACTAAATAAACATATATACCAACACATCTACAACATCCGTAGAGGTAATTTAAACAATGCCTTAGCCAGGCATACTACTGAGTTTTGTAACCATTCCTTTAAGCTTGCATGTCTTGAGCAAATAAAGAATAAAGATGGAAGGGGGGGCCTAAAGAGATGTTTCTTGAATATAGAGAGCTGATATGGCAGCTTAGATGCAATGCTACAGTTGCACCAGGTCTCAACGAGACGATTTCAATATCCAGCTTATTAAAATTGAGGTCTGAATTTCACATGTAAAATGCAACCTACTATACACTTAGTATATGTAGAGGCATACTAACTATTGTATTTTATGTCAGAGACAATAGTTCATTTTTTAAAAAAATGTTTTGCAAGTGTATGCAGTATTTATAAGTTTTTTAATAGCATACTAAATGTTTTTATTAACATGTTTTAAAACAGCTTATGGGGAATTGTTTTGGTGAACATGTGATGGGGACATGATTATTTAAATGTGTGTAAAACAATTGTTTATTCTGATGAAGTCATTGACATACTGCCGACGAAAGTGCTAAATAAACCGTTGGCTGTGGTGTATCTTCTGGTGTATCCTGCTCCTGTTTTGATTTATTGGTTTGTTTTCATTCTCTTTGGTTTGGTCTAAATGAAAAGGACAATCAGCTATACAGCTTGGATGTTGGAGAGAGGGATGGATGGAGTTATCATTGGCAGGAAATATAATATATGCCTTTACAGTTTTAAAGGCTTGGAACAAAACAGAGCCTGGATTAATATCTATTTCACATGGCTGTGTGAAGAGACAGTATTATAAACTGGCAAGAGGCATTTTACACCACTGATTCTTTACCTAAAGTCATGTGAAATTAAAATGGCAACAGAGGGGGAAGCAGAGATACAAGTTATAAATAAAGTGATTTGGATTTAATTTTAATGTAAAAGTGACAGAACATGGCTAAATGAAGATACAAGTATGTGACAGATACAGCAGGAGAAGAAAGAAAGGTGACTGTTTAAAAGAATGCAAGCACTTATGGATAAGATCCCCTAGTAAAGCAATGCAATATGGTAATATATTTAATGCCTATACAGCAGAAGGTACAGGAGGGAAGATTATAAGAGGTGATAATCTTAACTGGAGCCCTAAAGAAAAGGCAAGAAGTAAAGAATTAATAGAATCAGAGAGAAAAATACCAAATCTTATAAATATAGTGCCCATGACAGATGGTAAAGAACAGCTAAACAAGAAAAACAGAGAAGTGAACATAACTGTATAGCAAAGAGGGGAAGAAATGAGTCAAAAGAAACAGAAAAAAGAAAGGACAGAATATCAAATGGAATACAATATATTACCATACTCAATGTAGCCTGGAATGGGTAAGGACAGGAATGGAGAAGGTTATTACAAAAGTAAACAACAGAAAGGTAAAGTGAAGGGGAATGGTCAAGTAGTGAAAAAGAGTACAACCTCATTGGTGAGATCTGATCATAAACTAATCTCACTGGAAATCCACATCCCGCCCCCACCCCAAACAAAAAAGACCATAGTGAAGAACTTCTCTAAAGCAAACTTCACACTACTCAAGACTGGTGTGGTATCCTTCAAGGCCCCTGAGTCAGAGGAAACCACAACCCAAGCTGCGGAAGCCCTTACAAATGCCTTCTATGAACACCTCCAGGACTGCATGGATCAGGCAATCCCAAATAAAACCAAGACTCTTTCCACAAAGGGCAAACGTCCAGTCTGGTGGACCCCAGCCATTAACAAACTTTACAATAAGAGGAGAAAGCTATTACATGATAGAACAAAATCCATAAAAGGGAAGTCACCCCTGATCATTATTAGTGAAAAATTACGAGCACTCATAAAATCAACTAAGGCCAATTTTGAGAGAAAAATTGCCATGGATTCAAAGGACAATCATAAGGCCTTTTTCAGCTATGTTAGGAACCTGGGTGGAAACTCACAGATATGCTCAGAATTAGTCCAAAATGATACAAAAATCACTGAACCCACAGACATTGCCAACATACTGGCAGACAGGTTCAGTGCAAACTTCACCCCCCTCCCCCCCCTAAAGGAGAGATAACTATCCCAGCCGAGTGTAGCCTCCCGGACATCTCAAATGCGCAGGTGAAAGCTGCTCTCTCTAAAGCTAAAAACACAGCATCAATGGGACCGGATGGTGTCCCCGGCTGTGTGCTACACAAGCTAAATGAGGAATTAAACCCGCACATAAGGCAGCTGTTTAATCTCAGCCTTACCACAGGATACGTGCCCAAGGAGTGGCGTGCGGCAACTGTGGTCCCACTCCACAAAGGTGGCGCCACGGACCCTGGTAATTACCGCCCCATAAGCTTAACAAGTCTAGTCTGCAAAGCTATGGAGAGGATCATAATGGAGCTCATAAACAAAGATATAGGGACTTGCAGACATTGGACCCGACCCAGTTTGGCTTTGTCAAGGGAAGATCATGCCTTTTGAACTTGGTCGACTTCTTGAAATAGTCACCAAGGCCATTGATGAGGAAAGGCAGTCCATACAGCCTACCTTGACCTTGCAAAGGCTTTCGACACAATACCCCACTCGGGTATTGTAGAAAAACTACCAGCTTAAATGTAAACCCATATGTCACAAGATGGGTTGCAAACTGGCTTAAGGACAGAACCCACAGGGTTAGAGTTGCTGGCGCTGTGTCAGACTCCAAGCCGGTCACAAGTGGTGTCCCACAGGGCTCGGTCCTTGGCCCCTATTGTTTGGCATCTACTTCTCAGAAGTACAGGCCAACATGGGAGGACTTTGGCTGACAAAGTTTGCAGATGACTGCAAACTGGGCCATAGTGGAAAGTGCATCGGACACTGATATCCTTCAGAAGGGACTCACGGAAACAGATAGCTGGTGCCAGAGCCATGGCCTGAAGTTAAACGCCAAAAATGTATAGTCATACCCTTCGGGAAAAACAAGGTAACCCCAAGCTACCATATAGGTGGCAATCCACTAAGCACAGAAGAGGTTATCAGGGACCTGGGGACCCAGGTTGACAGTGGCCTTTCTTTTGACACTCACATTGCTAAAGTGGTTAGAAAGACCTTCTACATTGCCCACCTGATCATGAAGGGATTCACATCCAGATCTAGTGAGGTCATTGTTCCCCTGTACTCTTCACTTATCAGACCAATGATCGAGTACAATGCCCCATTCGGGATGTATCTCACCCGACATCTGCAGCAATTGGAGAGACCCCAAAAGTTCCTCACCAAAAGGATAAAGGGACTCCAAAATCTGTCATATGCTGCCAGATTGAAGAAACTCCAGCTCTATTCAGTCGCATACCGTCTGCTCAGAGGTGACATGTGCCTGACATACAAGGCCATGTCCAACCCGGAATTAATGGACATGCTCCACCTCAAAAATCCAAATCCACCAAAACCACTAGAGCAAGCGACTTAAACCTTAGCACGGATATAAATAGGACGTGCTGGAGGGATAGATTTATCACTCAGAGACTCCCTATGCTGTGGAATAAAATCCCGGTCCATGTGAGGCAGAGCACCTCGCTGACTCTGTTCAAGAGAAATCTAGACCTGTGGATGGGAGATCGTAGGTTTACCCCGGGAATCATCTCTGGGTCACTGCTGGACAGAGGCACAACAAACTAATGGGCACAGTATTTTTTCATATAAGGGGTGGCGTAAGCCACAATAATTTGGGCTAGGCTTATAAATGCCTTAGGGCAGATAGCCTAGTATAAACCTATGAACCTATGAACCTAAAAGGAGGGGTGGGGAAATGGCACACAAAGGCTCCATATGCAATGCAGCAACTAATAGAGACAGCAGAAATAGGGCAAGAGAGAAACGATGCAGCACAACTATTAGTACATCACAGATGGAGGAAGTCAAAAGTTTAAATATGTACATAGTTAACCAAAAAGGGAAAGGGAATGAATCAGTTGTTGTGGGGAAATAAAGTGGATAGTATACTTGCCACACCCATGCAGACAAAGAAAAACAACAAAAGGAACAAGATAAAGAAAATACAAGCAGTATACAAAACATTTACAGTTAAATCCAAGGGAATGTGAAGCCAGGATAAGAACACAGAGTAAGTATAGTAATAATAGGAAAGTGTCAACCAACACTAAAGAAGACAGGTCAGGCTGACAAAAATAAATTAAAAATACAAAAAAAAGATATGAGAAGGATACTAAAGATGCCAGCATGGAACATTAGCAGACTGTTTACAGTAATAGAAAGAGACAGAATACTAAACCTGGTAAGAAGGAAGGGATATCAAGTAACAGCACTGCAGGAAACCTTATTTAAAAGAGGAAAAGCTTAACTAGGCAAGGATTGTGATGACAGCAAGAGCAACACAGGGTAACAGGGGAAGCAGAGTGGCAGCACTCACACTTAGATGACTGAACTGGCAACAAGAATAACTGATGTTAAATGAATGCATGCAGAGATAAAAGGAAAAATGGAAGAGGAAATTATTACAATAATATCAATTTATTTCCCACCACAGAGCAGCAAAAAACAATGATATCTAATGGCAGGAATCATGGCTTTTCAAGAAGGGTTACGTATAATATTAGGAGATTGTAATTTTTTTTTTTTAATTTCTCCAAATCTTTGGATTTCTAATACCATGACAGGAATGGACCTCATTCCTAAATCAAAGTGCAATTAAAGTTCATGAAATTAGTATTGTTTCAGCCTTTGATGTCAGCCAGAAGTGCTTTTTGCAGCACCCGCAATGTGCCCAGTAATGACTCCAGCAAATAATACGGAGTTACATATATAGGTAACATATCTAAATAAGATTGTAGATTATTTTTTACAAGACCCATTGCTCCTACTACTATTGGAACTGTCTGGGTACCTTTCTTCCATATTCCTCTCCCTTCTGCCTGCAAATCCTGATATTTTATGACTTTGAGTCTCTCTCTACGCAAGACACTGTAGTCACCGTGTGTGGCAATTTCAATGATCAATGCTACTTTTGCCTTCTTTTCATGGACCACAATATCCATTTTTCTGGCATCTATCTTTTGAACTGTTGGTTCATAGGTGTGTACTAGGCTAATGGCCCTGGGTCCTTTACAAACCTAGCCCATAGAAGTGCCCTGGCATTGTGCTGCCTGTTGTTAGTTCCCAGAGCCTCTATCAAGTAGAGCCACTGGACTGATCCCTGAGGTGAACTTTCTATTACCCATCCACTCATCAAGATTTCGCTTGAAGAGGCTAGTATTGTGCTCTGCTTGATATGTATGGGAAGTCTATTCCAGAGCATGGGTAGTCTCTGGGTTTTGAACCTGTCCCTCTAGCATGTTCTGTTGATTGTGGTAATGAGGCTGAGGTATCTGGAGCATGTGATGCGCAGGGATTGGGATTACTTTAGATGTAGCATTTCTAACAGAGCTGGGTCAGACATGGCTTTGTAAGTCAAGCAGAGATCACCTCTTAGTAGACAATATAAGACAGAGAATAGCTGGAGCTTTTTTGAGTCTGTCCATGTAGGACAAGTGTTTAAGGTCTAGGATCCTCTTCGTGAAGTACTTTTGTGGCCTCTCCAACTGTTGTAGGTGTCTAGTGAGGTACATGCCAAATTCGGTATTATACTCTATGAATGGTCTAATGAGGGAAGAGTAGAGAGAAATTATGACCTATTTCTTCCTGGATGCAAAACCCTTGTTAATTAGATGTGCCACACAGAAGGACTTTCTGACCACAGTGGCAGAAGGAGAAAGGAGAAAGAGGTGGTTGAAGGAGAGGTTGCTGTCAACCTGTGTCCCCAGATCGGTTATAACGCCTTCAGTGTTCAGTAGATTACCATCAATGTGGTAATTAGTGGGAACTGAGTTTTTCCCAGAGGGGATGACTATGCATTTATTGGCATTAAGCTTAAGGCCATGGTTTCAAAACCAGTTGTTGATCTCAGTGAGGCCTTTCTATAGGACGTCTGCATCACTTGGGGAGCTAATAATGGCTCCCAGCTTGCAGTCATCTGTGAATGTGGACAACCAGAGTACCTCCGTGTTGGCCTGGACTTCTGAGAAGTAGATGCCAAACAGGAGAGGCCCCAGAACTGATCCCTGTGGGACTCCACTTGTGAATGGTCAGCAGTCTGACTTGGAGTCCGCTACTTTCACACTGTGGGTTCCAACTGTGAGCCAGTTTGCAACCCACCTAACAATATATGAGTTGATGCCTAGTTTGCTGAGTTTATCAATAATTCCTGAGTGAGGAATGGTATCAAAGGCCTTGGCCAGATCGAGGTAGGCTGTATGACCTGCCTTACCTTCATCCACTACTCTGGTGACTGACTCAAAGGTTGAGCAGGCATGATTTGCATTTCACAAAATCAAATTGTGTGGGATCTAGACTTTGGAGACTCCCTATTATCCTTGTTAATTAGGTCCAAGATGATGTGCTCCATAGCCTTACATATCAGACTCATCAGGCTAATGGGGTGAAAATTTCCAGGATCTGTAGTCGCTCCTCCTTTATGGAGAGGGATGACTATAGCAGTGTGCCATTCGGTAGGGGCAAAGCCTGAGGTGAGACTGTGAGTGAACAGAGCACACAGATGTGGTGCCAATTCATTTTGTAATTCATGTAGAACACAGCCAGGGATATTGTCGGGGCCCATGGAAGCTGTAATCTTGGCCTTAGACAATACAGCTTTAACCTGTGCTGCAGTAATGTTGGGTGCCCGGCATTCGTCCGGCAGTGAGATTGTTTTTTAAGGGGGGAGAGAGGGGAAGATCTGACACTGAATCTGTCGGCCAGTATGTTGGCTCAGTATAGGAGGTACCATTGTGCAGTAACTCAAAGCAAATCTAGGTATTGCCATGCAGATCCTTGATATAACTATAGAAGGCTTTGTGGCTGTTTTTAATGTCAGCTGCAATTCTGCCTTCATAGCAGGCTTTGGAGGTTTTGATGAGGGATCTCAACTTTTTGTTGAGGCTAATAAGGGAATTTTTCCAGTCTTGGGACTTCACCTTTTTCTGCAACAGTTTCTTCCTTCTGTTGTAGAGTTTATTAATGGCAGGTGACCACCAGACTGGCTTCCTTTTTTTTGGAGGAGAGCATGTTGGTTCTGTTGGGTATGGCTAGTTCCATGCATTTATGTACATGTTCATACAGTGCACTGATATATGATTCAGCAGTCATGTATCTACTTTTCATTGGCATGGGTGCTGTGAAGTTAGCCACCTCTGTTTTTAGGAGTCCAAAGTTGGCTTTAGAGAAGTTTTTCATGGTGGATAGCTTTGCAGGAGGTGTGGTTGAGATGTGGATTTCCATGGTGATTAGTTTGTGGTAGGATCTAAACAGGGAGGAATTGACTACTGGTGTAGAGTAATGGTTGCCCTTGTTAGTAATAACCAGGTCAATGATGTTGCTTCCTCTAGTGGGGGTAAGAATAAACTGGTCCAGGGCATTGGAATTGATGAATTCCAGGAAGCGTTAGGCCAGTGCATTGGTGCATGAGCAGTTTTCCCAGCTGATGGAGGGGTAGTTGAAGTCACCTAGTATGAGAGTGTTGGGTTGGATCTTAATAGTTTCCAGGGTGCTTAGAAATGTGGCGTGAGAGTCTTGGAACATGGTTGGAGACCTATAGCAGGCTACAACCTGAATCGTCATCTTACTCAATGTTAGTTGCACCTGGAGTATCTCAGATGCGTTATGCTGGGCTACTAGTCTGGAGGTGTGCATATCCTTTATGAATATGGAGACACCACCGCCTTTGGAGTTTCAGTCCATGTTTTGGGGCCAAAAGGTGTGGAATGAGTTATAGCTTGGTAGAGCAGGAGTGCTTTCTGCTGCTTTAAACCAGGTCTCCATTAAAGCACAAATGTCGATGTTCTCCATTTTGAGGAGTGCTTCGAGCAAGTGCATCTTGAGATTTAGACTTCTAGCATTGAGCAGCATGACCCTCAGATTGCATTTATTTATAGCAGTTATGGTGGTAATTTGGTCTTTGGAACACCACCTAAAAAAGGCACTATGGGGGTGGCAAGAGCCTTAGCCAGTATCCAGAAACCCAGGAGTGACAGCTGCAGGCCATCTCTGGCAAAGCATCAAAGTCTGTCAATCATGTCATCCCAGCAGACAGACACTGGATCTCCTTAGAATGACACCAGAAACTTAGCCAATTGTTGAAGTCAATCATTTTTTGTTTGTACTGTGGTATCATTTTGGGCAATGGTAGGATGCTGCTCAGAGCTAGGGTCATATCTGCCTGAGCCACATAATCTGAGAGCTCCACCATGTCTCTTTTCATGTAGTCCAGGGAGGTGCATCTCAGGTCATTCACACCTACATGGACAATGACTGAGTCATACTTGTACTTGTTGTGGAGTGACCTGAGCGGGTGTGTTATGTGTCGGATTCTAGCACCTAACAGACAGCTGACTGTTACCTTCTCCTTATTCAACCTAGTGAGTGGGACATCAGTGTGCCTCACTACTGAGTCACCTATGATTATTGTATTGGGCAAGCTGTTTTGCCTTAGGGGCTTAGGTTGAGAGGGCACACTGTGTAGGTGAGTTATGTGTCTTGTGGTTTGTGCTGTGTTGTGGTGGTTGAGTGCGTTTCTGCCTCGGAGGTCTCTGCTGTTTGGGTAAATTTCTGTTGAGAGCCTCTGCGAAGGTGGGTGTGTGGTTTGTGTTTTTATTTCAGGGCTGTGATGGTGGGTGTTCTGGACAGCTATGTATTCCATGTGGTGTGGTGCAGGTGTTGACTTTCTCCTCATGACCACCTATTTTTGTCTTGGCTGGAGAGTGCATGCTTCCAATTTGGAGATATAGGCGCATCTCTCACAAGTCCGAGTGTTGGGATGTAAGAGGAGAGGGTTGTCTGTGTACATAAGGCAGTTGCTACACTGCTTCAGAATGCCCATGTTCACCAGGTTAATAGGAGAAAGCATAAGAAACTGACCTTTAGACATGCCAGGAGGGATGGTCATCATTACTAAGTACTGGAGCTGTTTCCTTATAGGATGTCCAGTGCTGACAGCACTTGTGTGCTACAATAATTGCTACAAAAAAGCCTGATGAAGTGCTGGCAAATAAGCTAATTAAAGTGCAAGAGAGAAGAGAAAGTTGAAAGGGACAGAAAAAACTGCCCAAACAGTCAATAATGGATGATCCCATGTAATGTAGACTTCCTCATTTTCTGTGATGCTTTGTGGCTAATGTTTCCACTGTTTTTCAGCCACTTCAATCCTGTAAAGTTTGCACAGTCCCCAGTGCAACAGTCTTTGTCACATTATTATGCCTTTCAGTATACAGTTCTTCTGCCATTAGTATGTCACAACCAACAACGAGGTATGCAACTGTTTCCAGTTCTGTTTTTACAAAACCTACATTTGTCTGTTTCCCCCACATGTTCAATGGACTTTGTAAACCAACGTGTATGTACCCCACTATCTTGGGCTGCCAATATTAATCTTAAATCTTTTGGCTTGAATTTGCTTCTCCTTAACTATTCCTGCATTCGATCCTAATCAACAAGAGGTTCTTCCAGAAGTTTTCTATACTTGCAACTATATTTATGCATTTTCCACATTTCTTGCCTTCTCATCTAGTCCTTCACCTTATATTCTTTCTTTTGTTTTTTGACACTTTCAGTTGCTGCCTGATTTTTATCTACTTCTGGTTTGATTTCCATTCCTGCTTGACGCCTATATGCTTCTGCTAGACTAAGCAGGAAAGTCATCTTAGATTTATTCTCATGTTTCAAAATTTTCACTATATTTAGGTCTTGTGAGGTCAACAGATATGTGTGCAGTCCCATGAGTGCAGATCTATACATGTAATCAATTTCAAGGAGGCCCATACCTCCTTCGAACGGGGAATATATAATCCTGGTATGGGTATGCACTGATTTTTATAAATCATTTGGTGAGCATGAAGCATCCTTTTTATTTTCCTGCCTAATCTATCCAACACATTTTGGGGCCAGTTATTCCAAAACTGTAAGTTAGGACAGGAAGGGCAAATTCATTTATAGCTTGGAGTTTGTTCCTACATGTCAGTGCTGTTTTCAGGGTTAATTTAAGTCTTCTAAAGTATTCCTTACTAGGTTTTATTCACATTTGTTCATGTTTTATTGTTGATCCTTCATCAATTCCCAAATATTCATACACTCCCTCTTGCTCAAGTTCGTTTATATCACATTCCTGTCCCAAACTGATATTTTCTTGGTGCTGCAGTTTTCCTGTTTTAAAGGTTGCTTTTGTACATTTATCAAGACCAAATGACATTCTTATATCATCTGAAAAAGTTCTGACAACTTACAGTTGTGCTTTCATCTCCTCATCTGATGAGCTACACAGTTTTAAATCATTGAAAAAAAGAAGATGAGAAATCTTTACACTTTGTTGTTTTCTAGGAGCCAAATTACAGCCATAGCTTAAGCTGTTAAATAGACAGCTTAACGGGTTAAGGACAAGACTGACTAGCAGTGGTGACAGAGTCACCCTGGAATATCCCCCTTTGAAATTTTATCCTCGGAATAATATTTGTCCTTTATCATGGCTTAATTGCAAAGTGGTCTACCACTGTTTCATGGTCACTGTAATGAAGTTGATCAGTGTAGGGTGTATCTTACAGATTTTTAAGCCCCCTTTTATCCATGAATGTGGGATATTATCAAATGCTTTTTTGTAGTCAATCCCCACCACACTTAGATTCTTCTCCTTTTTACAGTTCTCCACAATGACTTTATTTAAGAACAAATGATCCTTTGTTCCATATGACTTTCTTTTATTGCCATAATTTAGTTTTCTTCTAAATGACTATAAACTCTGTCGGCATCAATTCCAGTGTATATTTTATACGCTGTCGGAAGCCAGGTTATTGGTCTATAATTTTTAGGGTAGCTTGCAGGTTCACTCTTAAGTAGGATCACTGTTTTTCCTGTTGTTAGCCAGGTTGGTGTCTGTTCTGGGTGTGCATATATATAGTTTTTACTCATGGCTAAATTTTCGTGCAAAGATGTTAATACTTTTAACCAGAAGTTAGGTACTGCAGCTAGGCCTGAGGTTTTCCAATCAGAGGCTTTTCTTAACTTTGTTTTGTGTATCATTCACTTTTAACCTTTTTTTCT